>NW_024070209.1:13026834-13472152 GCF_014754425.2 Oryx dammah
GACTGTATAGAGCTTCTCCATCTTTGGCTGCAAAGGATATAATCAATCTGATTTTGGTGTTGACCATCTGGTGATGTCCATGTGTAGAGTCATCTCTTGTGTTGTTGGAAGTGGTTTTTGCTATGACCAGTGCATTCGCTTGGCAAAACTCTATTAGCCTTTGCCTTGCTTCATTCTGTACTCCAAGGCCAAATTTGCCTGGTACTCCAGGTGTTTCTTGATTTCCTACTTTTGCATTCCAGTCCTCTATAATGAAAAGGACATCATTTGGGGGTGTTAGTTCTAGAAGGTTCAACTTCATAGAACCGTTCAACTTCAGCTTCTTCAGCATTACTGGCCAGGGCATAGACTTGGATTACCATTATATTGAATGGTTTGCCTTGGAAACAAACAAGAGATCATTCTGTCGTTTTTGAGATTGCATCCAAGTACTGCATTTCGGACTCTTTTGTTGACTATGATGGCTACTCCATTTCTTCTAACGGATTCATACCCACAACAGTAGATACAATGGTCATCTGAGTTAAATTCACCCATTCCAGTCCATTTTAGTTCACTGATTCCTAAAATGTCAACATTCACTCTTGCCATCTCCTGTTCAACCACTTCCAATTTACCTTGATTCATGGACCTTAACATTCCAGGTTCCTATGCAATACTGCTCTTTACAGCATCAGATCTTGCTTCCATCACCAGTTACATCCACAACTGGGTGTTGTTTTTGCTTTGCCTCCATCTCTTCATTCTTTCTGGAGTTATTTCTCCACTGAAGGTGGAGGTACATACTGGGCACCTACTGACCTGGGGAGTTCATCTTTCCGTGACTTATCTTTTTGCCTTTTCATACTGTTCATGGGGTTCTCAAGGCAAGAATATTGAAGTGAAACACCAAGTAAACACCCAATACTGAAACAGTAAATACCCAGTAAATAGACTATTTTTATCCATTCAGGCATGGCTGGGATACTGAAGAGGTGTGTGTTCAGAATGGAGGGTTGGGGCTCTCATGGTCTGAAATTCTCTCTGAAAGCCCCAGCAGCTTGTTGGCTGAACTGCAGGGAGAACCGCCCTGGGACTACCAGAAGCAGGTCCATCTATATGCACTGTCCTCCTTTCAAATCAATTCCAAAAGATGGGGAGTCTCTAGAGAGGATGGAGGAAAGCACACATCCTCAGGTACATGGGGTGGGGCATTGGAGGAAGGGAGAGAGGGCAAGGGTGCAAACCGAGGTGATGATGGAAAAGAACAAGAGAGAAACTTTTTCCAAAGTGAGGTTATTAATCTTCGGGAAGCGTCAACAACATCCCAGGATGCAGTTCCAGGCCCCACAAGAGAGGAGGAGGCAGGTCCTGCTGATGGGTGGCTCTCTGCTGAGGCACAGCTGAAGGTCTAGGCAGAGTGGGTGCCCATGAGGAGCAGCAGCAGTGAGGGGTGCCTACTGTGCATCTCTGGGCAGAGCTGAGCCACAGAGCTTTCTGAAACTTACACACCAAAGGACTCCTGTTGCTACCTGGGGAGACACCACCAGAAAAGGCCTCAAGGATATTTCCAGGACTTAAGAGGGCAACAAACTGTTGGCATTTTCAGTGTGCCTTCCTTGCCTGAAGGCTGGGACTTTGGAAGAGAAAGGACATCAACAGAAGTGAACGTTTGACTCATTAGTGTTTCTTAAAGTATGCTTGATCCAGAAGTCTCCTCATTGAATTCCTCTTATAAAAAAAAAAATGGAGACACCTAGGTTCCTCTGTACTGCCGATTACTATTGAATCAAAATGTCTGCAAATGGCTCAGGAATCTGGCTTTTAAATCTCCCCAGTTATTCTCATATGGACTGAAGACCAGGAAACACTGACCTAAGTAGTGTCAAAGCACAGGCTTTGGGCTCTTTGGATCATTACTTTAAATGCTAGGTGAATGCACTCTTGAATCCAGAGGGTGTACATTTCACAAGGACTGAAAAGATGATGTTTATCTGGAGATTGGCTTGAAGTGAAGAAAGGGAGCATTTGGAGGAGGGAGAAAAGGTAAGGAAGATACTTTTCGGCTAAAAACAGTAAAACCAGCAGGACAGGAAAAGGACAATGGCAGCAGTGTAAAAGGATGGCTCTCGAGTCAGACTACCTGGATTCACTCTGAGGTTGGAGTCTCACCGCAGGGGCCCCTGTGGTTGAATGAAGTCTCTTCTAGCGGCCACAGACTTCTCATTGTGTCCTCACAATAAGAAGAAGGAAACTAGGAATATCTCTGGAGCCTCTTTAAAAAGCACTAACCTCATTCATAAGGGTTCTACTCTCATTATGTAAACATCTCCCAAAGGTCCTACCTGCTTATACCATCACCTTTAGGGGTTAGGATTTCAGCATGTAAATTCTGGGGGGCCATAAACATTCAGAGGATAGCAGAAGCATTTATGGTTTTAACAGAAGTATTGCAGAAATCCAAAGTGGTGAAGCCATGACATTGGTGGTTCAGGTGTAGAATTCTTACCTGCCACGCAGGAAGCCCAGATTCAACTTAGCGACTGAACAATAAAGGTGGTGAAGATACTTCTTGTTCAAAGTTGCATAACTACCAGAAGGCAGGAGAGAGTCCTGCAGATGAAGAAGAGGTAGTCCTGCATGGACATCCTCACCAAGATTCAGGCAGGAGGGGCTATAGGTGAGGAATACAGGAGAGGGGGAACTGCAGAGAATGATGACTGGAGATGATGACTCTAGGGTAAGGGCTAGCCCAGGTGCTGGGGAGAGACTTCCACTCTGGACATTTACAGTAGCTCAGGTGTACACATCTAGTAATATCTCGACTTACCTCAGGGACCATTCCATCACTTAAGAACAGACCTGCTATATGGAGCATAATCCTGGCCGACAAGAAAGAACTGGTTGGAGAAGCAGGCACAGAAGGAAGCCCGGGGAGAATCAGCTTTGGGATGAACGGGACCCAGGGTGATGACTGGTTTTCAAGGCTCAAACTCTGTGATTTCAGCAGCACTCTGTTTTTCCACAACTTTCTTCACAACTAGGCTCCCTCCAATCCAGGGAATCCACTTAACTCCTTGATCCTGGCAAATTCCCACCCTTACCAAGAGCTTTCTTTTTATAGAGTCAGCTGAGGAAGATACTGAGGTTCTTACTTCCTACCCAGCCACAGCACTTCACAGTTGCTCCTCTTTCTTGCCCAATCATTGCCTGATGTCTGATCCAGAGATCAGATCTACTAGCATCCTAACATTTGAGAACACTTTCTTCTCCACAGTGATCCTCTTCAAGCCTAAGCTCTGGGATCAGTCTTTACTAATATTCAGGTCCCTTGCTTTTAGAATTGGGTACTCACCAGAGCATCCTTAGCTTGTCACACCCAGCATATAAAATAATAGGAGGGAAAAGAGATTTTAAAAAGAATCACATAACATGATTGCTACGGTCTCCACTTCTATATCTGGTAACAAGGCCTATACTGATAATCACAGTTTAATTTTCCCATTACTCATTCCATCTTCGTCTTATGCTCTGCCAGCAGGAATGCTGGGAAGATTTGAGTCCTTGCTGATCCTGTCTTTATTGGATTATTGCAGTTTTCCATTGACCAGGGCTATTGGGCAAGTGAGTCTTAAAAAGCATACCCTCATGAATCTCCTGGCTTCCAAACATAGCCCTTCTTGACCCACTGTGTAGCAGCAACTCATTTTCCCCAGTAAACAAAAACAATCACCCATCAGGTACAATGATCTCTTTTCCTTTCTGTTGGTCCAGTGGCATGAGGAACTCCCAAAGGTGACAGGGTGGTCTCAGCTCCCAATTCTTCCTGGTGGACACATGCTTCCTTTGGGTACCTACTTCCAAAGACTGAGGCCAAGGTCACAAATTTGGGAAATAAAAATCCTTCAATTGTGTTACTACTCCTTAGCTCTCAAACCTATGCATTCTGGGGGAGATGGTACCTGTTGGCCTGTCTAAGGTATATAAAGCATCTGTAAGACAACACCCACACTTTCCAAGTGTTGTCTCCAATTTGTGCTGAAACTAATCTTTAGCAGCTCACTCTGTCAGCCAGCTGCTTCTGCGTTACACAGCATATGGTAAAACTTGTGAAGTCTGTGGGCATAAACCCATGGCCCACATTTACCAAATAATGCATCTCCTTGTCAAAGTGATGTTGAATGTTATTCCATGGTGATGGTTAAGTCCATCCAAAAGTCCAAAAATGGTGGTACGATCCAAAGTCCTGAGTTCAGGGAAGACAAATCCATACACCAAATGTGTATGTATCCCTGGTGAGGACAAAGCATCGTACCCTCAGTGATGAGACAGGCTGAATATAATCAACAGGCTACCAAGTGGCTGGGAGGATCTGTGGGGAATGTGTCATCCTGGCGCTCCTCACCCTTACCTGCTCTGTGACACGGGATGAGGTGCTACTTCAGAGTTGCTATGGGGGCCTTCTGGTTCTCCATGCCTGTTTTAATTGTAGGCTAATAACTTGTCTCTTTTCCCCTAAATGCGCTAACTGGGGCCAAGGGAAACCAGGAAAAATCTTTATAATCACTATTGTTGTTACAGTGATGTAAGTGCCACAGATACTTGGTCTTCCAAAGCCTTTATACAAGGTATTGTTACAAGGTATCATTCCTTGATACCACTGGTGATAATTGGAATAATTGTAAGGACATTGCATACCAGATGACCATGTCCTATTCATCCCTGGCAAAGAGGTTACTTAATATTCAAACAAATGACCAACATAACTCAAGAATCCACTTTTTAAAAATTTTCACTTTGAAATAATTATGGATTCATAGGAAGTTGCAAAGAAATGCATAGGGAAGTTCTGTGCACCCTCCCGCCAAGTCCCCCCACCCAATGCTAACATTTAAGCAACTATAGACCTATATGAAAATCACCAAGTGGTATTAGTAGAACCCATGAAGCTTTTTTGGTTTCTCCAGTTATACATGCACTGTGTGTATATGCGCTATGCAGTTTTTTTGTATAGCCTTGCATCACCAAGGAGAAGGCAACGGCACCCCACTCCAGTACTCTTGCCTGGAAAATCCCGTGGACAGAGGAGCCTGGTGGGCTGCAGTCCATGGGGTCGCTAAGAGTCGGACACGTCTGAGCAACTTCACTTTCACTTTTCACTTTCACTTTTCACTTTCATGCATTGGAGAAGGAAATGGCAACCCACTCCAGTGTTCCTGCCTGAGAATCCCAGGGACGGGGGAGCCTGGTGGGCTGCCATCTATGGGGTCGCACAGAGTCGGACACACCTGAAGCAACTTAGCAGCAGCATCACTACCACCATGGTTGAGAAAATCAACTGTACTATCAAAGACTCTTTCACATCACCCCTTTATAGTTACACCTATCCTCTCTCCCATTCTTTTTGTAATATAGATTTTTAAAAATATTCATTGATTGGTTGGTTGCTGTGCTGGGTCTTCCTTGCTGCTAGTGCGCTTTCTCTAGTTGAGGTGAGTGGGAGGTACTCTTTAGTTGCAATGTGAAGGCTTCTCATGGTGGCTTCTCTTGTTGCAGAGCATGGGCTCTAGAGCTCGGGCTCAGTAGTCTTGTCACGGAGCTTAGATGCTCCACAGCTTGTGGGATCTTCCTCAACCAGAGGTGAAACCAGTGTCCCTTGCACTGACAGATGGACTCTTAACCACTGGACCACCAGGGAAGTCCAAGACTATATAATTCTACGTATAGGACCTTTGTTGGATTTGTGATTTGTAACTATTTTCTGCTAGTCTATAAATTACCTTTATTATCCTTTTAGGTCTTTCACAAAACAGAAGTTTTCACTTTGATGAAATCCAATTTATCCATTTTTCCTCTCGTGCATTAAACTTTTGGTGTCAAGTCTGAGAACTCTTGTCAAATCCTAGATCCTTAAAATTTTCCTTACACTCTTTTCTCAAAGTTCATAGTTTTATGTTTTACATTTAAATCCATGATCACTTTTCCGTTTTTAATGTAAGGTCTGAAGTTTAGGTTGAGGTTCAATTTTTTGTTGATGGATGTCCAACTGCTCCAACACCATCTAATGTAAAGGCTACTTCTCTTCCATTGGATTGCCTTTGCTTCTTTGTAAATAATTTATAGGGTATATTTGAACGGGTCTATTTCCAGGTTTTCTATTCTGTTTCATTGTTCTCTGTACCTCTCCCTCTACCAGTACCATGCTCTAGTGATCGCTGCACCTAAATCTAAGACTTAACATGAGAAAATGATTTGTCATTTTCTTATCTTGGATAGGCTCTGGTCTTTTCACCAATGGTTGTTCTGCAAGTATTTGTGACTCTGGTGCGCCCAAGAGAGGAGGTGAGCTCAAGGTCTTTCTACTCCAGCATCTTGGCCAATCTTTCTCCACTCTTCCAACTTCATGTGTCCCATATATACAGTTGAACCCACTCCAGTACTCTTGCCTGGAAAATCCCATGGACGGAGGAGTGTAGTAGGCTACAGTCCATGGGGTCGCAAAGAGTCGGACACAACTAAGTGCCTTCACTTCAACCTTGTCTATGTCTACAAAAATAAAAAGCTGGCTAGGATTTTGATAGGAATTCCACCAACCTATAGAAAATTTAGAGGAAAATTAACATTTTTACTGGGTTAAAATTTTCAATCCATGAACATAATAAAACTCTCCATTTATTTAGGTCTCCCTTTAATTTCTTCCATCAGCATTTTGTAAGTTTCAAAATAGATCCTGAACATATTTTAAAATTTATTTTTAATTGAAGGATAATTGCTTTATAATATTGTGTTAGTTTCTGCCATACATCAACATGAATCAGCCACAGGTATACATATGTCCCACCTCCCACCCCATCCCACCCCTCTAGGTTGTCAGAGCCCCAGTTTGAGCTCTGAGACATACAGCAAATTCCCACTGGCCGTCTATTTTACGCATGGCATTGTATATGTTTCCATGCTACTCTATCCATTCGTCCCACCCTCAGATCCTGTACATGTTTTCGTACCTCTACATCTAAATCATTTTCTTTGGAGCAACTGTAAACAGTACCGAATTTGAAAATAATTTGGTTTCTACTTTTTGTTGTCAGTAAATAGAAAATACATAAAAATTCATTTTTTATTGCTCATATATCTTACTGAATTAATACAGTAGTTCTAGAAGTTTTGTTGTAGGTTCTTTGGAGTCTTCTATGTAGACAATCATATGATCTGCAGATTTCTATTTCCTCTAATTTGTGCTTTTATGTATATATTTTTTCTTGCAGTGGCTACAGTTTGTAGTCCTATGTTGAATAACAGATGTGGGAGTGGCCAGCTTTCATTACCTGGGATCTGAGAGGGAGAACAGTCTGTCAGTGTTAAGTGGTATGATACCTGTAGATTTTCCAAAGTGGATCCTCTTTATGAGACTGCAGAATTTCCCATCTATTTTTAATGTTTTCTTTTAAACCATGAATCGGTGCTGAATTTTGTTAAATATCATTTCTGAATCAAAAGATATGGCTCTTTCCTGCTTTAGCCTCTTGATAATATTGGATTATATTGATAAGTTTCCATATTGAACCAGCTTTGCATCTGGAATAAATCTCTCATAAAATGTGTCAGGAAGTATTACTTCTACTTTCTGAAAGAAATTGTATAAAGTACTTCTTTGAATGTTTCAAAAAATTCTTCAGGGAAACTATCTTGTCCTGGAGTTTTTTGTTTTGTTTTGTTTTGTTTTTTTGAGAGTGTTTTAATTACAGATTCAATTTTAGCATTATCCGGGTTCTCTACTTCATCTTGGCTTCATTTGATGGCTTTAGATTTTTGAGGAACTTGTCCATTTCTTCTGAGTTTTTTAATTTGAGCATAGTATTCCTTTATTATTCTTTTAATAACTACAGTAGCTGTTGTGACATTTCCTTTTTCATTCCTGATATTAGTAGCTTGTGTCTTCTTTTTGTTAGTCTCTCAGTCATGTCCAACTCTGTGACCCCATGGACTACAGTCCACCAGGCTTCTCTGTCTATGAAACTCATCAAGTAAGAATACTGGAGTGAGTAGCCCGTCTCTTCTCCAGGGAATCTTCCCAACCCACAGATCAAATCTGGGTCTCCTATACTGCAGGCAGATTCTTTACCATCTGAGCCACCAGGGAAGTGGTCTTTTTGTGAATCTTGCTGAGGTTCATCAACTTTGTTGGGTTTCTTAAAGGAGTAGCTTTGTTTCATTAATTTTTCCCTCTCATAGTCCTCTTTTCTATTTCATTAATTTCTGTTCTTTATAATTTCTTTTGCTCTTTTTTTCTAGCTTCTTTAACTATGAACTTAAGTGATTTTAGATAATTCTTTTACAAAGTAAGCACTTAAATTTCCCTCAGTACAGTGCTGTACTCAATATGTCAGCAAATTTGGAAAACTCAGCAGTGGTCACAGGACTGGAAAAGGTCAGTTTTCATTCCAATCCCAAAGAAGGGCAATGCCGAAGAATATTCAAACTACCATACAATTGCACTCATTTTACATGCTAGCAAGGTTATGCTCAAAATCTTTCAAGCTAGGCTTCAGCAGTACATGAACCAAGAACTTCCAGATGTACAAACTGGATTTAGAAAAGGCAGAGGAACCAGAGATCAAATTGCCAACATTCATTGGATCACAGAAAAAAACAAGGAAATTCCCAAAAAACATCTACTTTTGCTTCATTGACTGTGCTAAAGCCTTTGTGTTGATCACAACCGTGGAAAATTTTTAAAGAGACAGGAATACCAGACCACCTTACCTGCCTCCTGAAAAGCCTGTATGTGGGTCAAGAAGCAACAGCTAGAACCAAACATGGGATAATGGACTGTAAAATTGGGAAAGGAGTATGATAAGGCTGTATACTGTCACCCTGCTTATGTAACTTGTATGCAGAGTATATCATGCAAAATGCCAGGCTGGATGAATCACAAACTGGAATCAAGATTGCCAGAATGGCATCCCACTCTAATGGCAGAAAGTGAAGAGGAACTAAAGAACCTCTTGATGAAAGTGAAAGAAGAGAGTGAAAAGGCCAGCTTGACTCAACACTCAAAAAACTAAGATCATACATTGGTCACATCACTTCATGGCAAATAGATAGGGAACAAGCAGAAATAGCAACAGATTTTATTTTCTAGGGCTCCAATATCACTGCAGACAGTGACTGCAGCCATGAAATTCAAAGATGCTTGCTCCTTGGAAGAAAGCTATGACAAACCTAGACAGCATATTAAAAAGCAGAGACATCACTTTACCAACAAAGGTCCATATAGCCAAAGTTGTGACTTTTCCAGTAGTCATGTATGGATGTGAGAGTTGGACCACAAAGAAGGCTGAGCGCCAAAGAATTTTGATGCTTTTGAATTGTGTTGGAGAAGACTCCTGAGAGTCTCTTGAACTGCAGGGGTCAAACGAGTCAATCCTAAAGGAAATCAACCCTGAATATTCATTGGGAGGACTAATCCTGGAGCTGTGCGAAGAGCCAACTCATTGGAAAAGACCCTGATGCTGGGTAAGGTTGAAGGCAAAAGGAGAGGGGCAGCAGAGATTGAACGGTTAGATAGCATCACCAACTCAATGAAGATGAATCTGAGCAAACTGGGAGATAGTGGAGGACAGGGGAGCCTGGTGTGCTGTAGTCCATGGGGTTGTAAAGAGTTGGATGTGACTTAGCGACTGAACAATAACAGATTTTGATGTTTTCATCTTCATTCCTTTTTTTCCTTCAAAAATCTTCTTTGACCCATAGATTATTTTAAAGGGTGCTGTTTAATTTCCAAGTGTTCGTGAGTTTCTTATTGCCATGATGTTGTTGATTTCTGTGGGATTCCATTATGGTCAAGGAGCCTATTCTGTATTATTCTGATTGTTTCAAATGTGTGAAGGTTTGTTTGATGGTCCACATTATGGTCTATGTTGGTGTACATTTTATATGTGCTGGAAAAGAATGTGTATTCTGCTATAGCTGGGTGTTCTATGACTGCCAATTAGTTCCTATTGATATGATTTTCATCAGTTTTTCTATATCCTTGATGATTTTCTCTCTAGCAATTCTATCAATCAGTGAGAGTGTGGTGTTGAAGTTCCCAACAATAATTGATTTTTCTACTTCTCCTTTTAGCTCTATCAGTTTCTGCTTCATGTATTTTAAAGCTTTCTTGCTTGGTTTTAAACATTTAGATTGCCACATCTTTTTGGTGGGCTGATCTTTTTATTGTCATGCAATGCTCCTCTTTGTCTCTAGTAATACACTTTGCTTTAAGTATAATTATCTGATATTAATATAGCCAGTTTAAAGGAACTGGTAGCCCAGTTTTGAAGAATAGTTTCCTAGAGCCACTTGCAATACTGATTTCAATCTGTCTCAGTAAGAAACAGCACACTTAATAATGGAAATAAAAACAAAAATAACAAATGGGGCCTACTTAAACTCAAAAGCTTTTGCACAGCAAAGGAAACGATAAGCAAAATGAAGAGAGCCTACTGACTGGGAAAAATATTTGCAAATGATATGACAAGTAAGGGATTAGTCTCCAAAATTTAAAAAGTTTATGACACTTTACAGCATCCAAACAAACAGTCCACTTAAAAAATGGGCAGAAGACCTGGACAGACATTTTGCCAAAGAGGACACACAGATGGCCAACAGGCCCATGAAAAGATATTGAGTATCACAAGTTATTAGAGAAATGCAAATCAAACTACAAGGGGGTATCACCTCACACTGGTCAGAATGGCTATCATCAAAAATTTCACAAACAACAAAAGTTGGAGAGGGTGTGGAGAGAAGGGAACCCTCCTACACTGTTGAGGGAATGTAAATTGGTACAGCCACTATAGAGAACAGTATGGAGGGTCCTTAAAAAACTAAAACTAGAGATACCACACGACCCCGCAATCCTACTCCTGGGCATATCACCAGAGGAAAAAAAAATATGAAAGGATACATGCACCCCAATGTTCACTGCAGCACTGTTTACAATAGGCAAGACATGAAAACACCCTCAATGTCCATCAACAGAGGAATGGATAAAGAAGATGTGGTACATATATACCGTGGAATATTACTCAATCATTGAAAAGAATGAAATAATGCCATTTGCAGCCACATGGATTGACACATGGATGTCAACTGAGTGAAGTCAGGCAGAGAAGGAAAAATATATGACATCCCTTATATGGGGAATCTAAAAACAAATGATACAGATGAACTCACTTACAAAACAGAAACAGACTCCCAGACTTAGCAAATTAAATTATGGTTGCTGGTAGGGAAGGGATAGTTAGGGAGTTTGAGAAGGTCATGTACACACTGCTATATTCAAAATGAATAACCAACAAGGACCTACTATATAGCTCATGGAAGTCTACCCAACGTTATGTGCCAGCCTGGATGGTAAGGGGGGTTGGGAGAGAATGGGTACATGTCTATGTATGGCTGAGTCCCTTTGCTGTTCACTTGAAACTACCATGTTGTTAACTGGCTATACCCCAATACAATTAAGTTTAAAGTTTGAAAAGAAAAAAAGAAATAGCATACTGATATTAGGATAACTTGAGGAAGATTTAATAAAGGTGTGAAGGCTCTGGGGGAACAATGGGTAGTTCAGCACCTTAGGATGAGTATCAGCAGTTACTAGCTACTGGAACCTAAATGGAGATTCCTATAAAGAACACTCAGCCTTGATAAAAAATATTGATCTATGGCTGAAGTACAAAGCCAGTCTGAGGTGATCCTGCAGGGAGGGAGGGAGCCAGAAGAAATACTCCTCATTCTATTCAATCTCTTGCCCTGGCTCCTCATTATTCAAAGCCACTAAGAAGTGGAAAAGCAAGGGGTGCAGTTCATATAGGTTAGCCTCCTAGGCAGAAAGCAGGGTGAGAAAGGGTAGAGTGGACCTGGAAGGCCAAACAAAAATATCTTAACAGTTCCTAACCTGAAGGACTTCTCTCTTAGATTATGTCTAGGTTTATAACACTCAAATTCTAAAGAGAGGATTATAATAACTAGATCTAAAACTGAAACTGTCCACAGTGGGAGCACCCAGGCCCTAGAAAATACTCCTTCAATGGACAGATACTCTGATAGAAATGCCATGGAGAATTTCAAGCTTCTGAGGACTGCTCTTGGTGACCTATGACAGCCCTCTCAGAACTGAGATTCCACTGTCAAGACAACTACAACAAACAGCCTGAAAAGTATGGAAACTAGTCAGTGTGGAGGTCCTAACCACTGGCATTAGGGCTCAGGCGGAGTCGGAGGGAGCGGACTGGGGTTATCCACAGGACATGACACTTACTGTGTGTGTGGATGCTTGAAGTAAGGCTGAGAAGAAGAAAGAGATAAGAGACTAGTGGACATCAGCCACAGATGAGCAAGGAAAGCAGTAATATTACATTACAGAAAATATGGGGAAAAAAAGCCTTTCCCTTACATCAGTGTCAGAGCAGGTAGCATGTAAAAATCACTGTGTAAATGTGATTTTCCTAAATATGGGATTTCCTCTCAAAACTCTGCAAATTTTCCCTTGACAATGGGATGAAGTTCAAATTCCTTACCTTTACATCTAAAGCTATGAGTCTGAGAGAATGCTGACAAAACCTAAGAAAATGTGTTAGTTCTCAGAACTGAAAACCCAGAGGTAGGGTGGCTTCCACATTGGTCCCCAGTGGCAGGACTACCTAGAAGGGAAGAAATGAGTGCTTCACAAGCAAGCATCAGTAATCACATATATACAAGCCCTCCTAAGTACCTTTCATTCCCACCTCTAAACCTCACTTACCCACCACATCAACCCTTCTCTCTCAGGTCTTGGAGCTACCATATATGTCCCTTTAATTGACATGCTGGACAGATAAGATTGGAAGTTTGAAATACTTAGGTACTAAGCTCTTCTACCGGAGAAGGCAATGGCACCCCACTCTAGTACTCTTGCCTGGAAAATCCCATGGACGGAGGAGCCTGGTAGGCTGCAGTCCCTGCGGTCGCGAACAGTCGGACATGACTGAGCAACTTCACTTTCACTTCTCACTTTCATGCACTGGAGAAGGAAATGGCAACCCACTCCAGTGTTCTTGCCTGGAGAATCCCAGGGACAGGGAGCCTGGTGGGCTGCCGTCTACGGGGTCGCACAGAGTCAGCTCTTCTACTCAAGGAGAAAGGCGCCCTGGGTGAACACAGGAAGGCATGATTTTTGCCTTCCTTCAAACTGTAGGTCACAGGTATGATTCCAAGTTTAATGACACAATGTATTTAAGTAAGAAAGTCCTGAAGTACAAGCTAATTACTTATTCAAGGGCTCAAAGAAAGAAAAGAACAGAGATTCAACACTGTTCTGTTGAATTCCATTTCCTTTTGTCTAAGTGTTCCTCAGTTTTCTAACATAATGTAGCTTTAAATATTCTGAGTTAGACGAACTTGGCTTGGTCACACTAAACAAGAGCCTCAGCAGCTCACAGTGAAGTATGGCGCCACTTCTGTAACCGCAGAGTAGTTGTATTTCAATGCAAAAGTTTGAACCTCACCTTTGCAACATCCCTGAGGTGTCTTGACTCCCTCCTTCCCTGGCTGTGACAGCTGACCACAGGGGTTTGCCATGGGAAGGTGGTGGCAACAGGTCTGTTGGAGTTGCTGCTGCTGCTGCTAAGTCACTTCAGTCGTGTCCGACTCTGTGCGACCCCATAGACGGCAGCCCACCAGGCTTCCCCGTCCCTGAGATTCTCAAGGCAAGAACACTGGAGTGGGTTGCCATTTCCTTCTCCAATGCATGAAAGTGAAAATTCTAAGTGAAGTCGCTCGGTCATGTCTGACTCTTAGCAACCCCATGGACTGCAGCTCCTCTGTCCATGGGATTTTCCAGGCAAGAGTACTGGAGTGGGGTGCCATTGCCTTCTCCACTGTTGGGAGCTAGAGGACTGAAAATTAGAAAGTTTCAGACAACAGGGCCCTAACAGGAGAGATAACACTTGACTGCAGGTCCCAGTCAGTCCCTGCAGTGTCTGTTACAAGCCAGGCATCTCTTCTCTGGTCCTTAAATCATGACTAGCACCACCTCTGGGGCCTACGCACACCTGGAGTCAAGAGGCTGTCCTCGCTGCAACCAAGCCTAGGAAGAGGTGATGCATGAATTACACTTCCACTCAAGCCTCTGGCTAATCTTTTCAAAAAGTCACCAACAAACTCAAGGTGCCCCTCCTGCCCACAAGGAAGCTTTTCCTGGCAAGTGAGGAGAGGCTCAGAGGCTGCAGCTGTTTTACAGGCTGAAGGAATCACCCTAGATGCAGCAGGGCCGCCCCTGCTAGGGGGACGCAGCCCACTAGCAGGAGTGTACAAAGGCAGAGCAATGGGCATAGTCTATTCCATAAAGGCCCAGCTGGGAAAGGGGAAGTCTGTAAAATACTTTAAAATAATAAAAACTGAGTATGACTGCTTTTTATCATCATCATTTACCACAGGCAACTCTATACAATATTAGTGATAAAATACCCTACCCTACCAGAGACCATTCCTACCAGTGAGCTAACAAGATTTTCCACCTTATCCACTAATGCTTTTGCAAGTAAACAAAATACTCCATCCCTATGCAAGGAAGGCCATCCTCCTTCCTTCTCTTGACTCCATCACTATGTTTATCTATCAATTTCTCTTCCTCATGACGCTAAGGAGTTTAATCAGCTGACCAGAACTCTGAAGGGTAAAAAAAGCATGGGGCTCTAGGATAATGGTTTTCAATCCCAGTGCTATCACTTGCTAGATGTAGTCACTCTTTGAGCTTGCTTCTTCATTAAGTAGAATGGGAATTATTATAGCATCTATTTCCTAGGATTATTTCGAAGATTAACTGAGAATGCTGCAAAACATTTAGCATTCTGGTACATAGATAAGATTCATATTCCACATACTCCCAGATTATGAGAATTAAATACTACAAGTCCACACTCTACCAATTTTTTTTTTCACTCACTCCTGACTCTAGTTCCAATGTCTAGTTTGATAAATTAGCTCATCTTACGTAAGAAAGAATTTTCATATGAATTATACATCTACAGTCACTGGAGTTGTTTCCTCACAGGTTTTATTACTTTCTCTGTATGAAAACTTAAAATTTAAGAAAAGTAAAACCTTCATCTACAAGTTTAGTGCCCACTACAAGAAGCTGGTCAAGTGAGGATGTGCCAATCAGTTTCAGTTCATGCCAGTTCAATTGAAATGTATAGTCCATTGACATTTCATAAAATTATTGATATACATAGGATCCAAGTCTATCATCTTTCTGTAAGTTTTCAAATAGAAAACTTAATCCTTTATTTGCCCCTTCCTTTTTGGGGGGGGGGGTTAGATTATTTTTTAGCAATCATTCATCTTCTCTGTTGACTTTTATTTTTTTTACTTTATAAATAATATCTGGCAGTTTATTAAAAAATGGAGCATACCAAACAAACTACCTTACACCTTTCAGGAAGAAAAAAAACACTAAATTTGAAAAGACATTACCCACTGAATTTGGACACAACACCTCTACTCAATTAAGAGAAACACATTTACAGTCCAGGTCTTTATTTTTACACCCATCAGGCCATGAATTCATAGGGGATGGGCTCCAACAGTTCGGGTTCCCTTCCATTGGTCGTCACAAAGTATGCTTCCCTGGGTGGAGCAGGCTGGCCCTTCAGCTGAACCTAAGTCCCTTTCTCTTTGGCTTCCTTCTTTTTCTGATCATTTTCCTTCACACGTTTCAGGAAGCTATCTCGGCTCTTAGAGTGCTTAATATGCTCGATACGCACATTAATTCTCTTGGCAAGAATCTGGCCCTTGTTTCTTTACAGTGATGCCAACAGCATGCTGGGTAACATTGTAGACTCTCCCAGTTTTGCCATGGTAACATTTGTGGGGCATTCCTTTTTGAACAGTAACCATTCCCTTGATATCTACGATATCACCCTTCCTGTAGATTCCCATGTGGCCAAAGGGACAACTCCATTTTTTCTGAAAGGCCTGGAGAACATGTAGCGGGTGCCCTGTCTCTTTCCCTTTGTGTTGGTCATCTTGGCGAATCATTGGAAGATGGCAGTTCCGGCCGAAAAAAAGCTCTGTTTACTTTTTAAACGTATCAGTTTTGGTTTTTTTTGGTTAGGTGGTAGATGGTTAATTTATCACCATCTATCTTATTATACCACTTCACAAGTAACATAAAAATTTACAACAGTGTAATTCCATTTTACTAAACTTCCTCCTCTTTGTTGTAGTTTTTCTTTTCCATGTTACTTCCATATTTTACTTTTCCATATGTTCCAACTCTCAAGATCTATACCTCTCAGCATTTAGCATAGGTGAAGCTGTCAACTATCTTTTTATGCTTTTGTTACCATATAACCCTTTGAAAAAGACAGGAACATGATTTATATACAATATATACACACATACCCTTTTTTTAAAAAAAAAAGTTCAGCAAATACCTCAGAAGCCTGTAATGTTTTGCTGATGAAGATTCATAGATGTCAGGGCAGAGCAAAATGGTAAAGAGTCAATCACAGAACCCTATCTCCCTTTTTTCATGGATTCTGTAGCACAGAATACGTTTTCCACTTCCCACTCTCTCCTTTCAAATCTTCTAAAGATCTTATTATAAAAACCACTCCTTTAAGAAAAAAAATACTAAAGTTTTATTAAAAGATGTACTTCAGCTCATGGAACATGTAATTTTAACTTCAGTACTTTTGTAATATATGAAAGATTCAGCATCTGGCAAATCCCCTCCTCTTATGTTTATAAAGGATTCAGATATTCCCAGCTGCTCCTCCACCTTCAACCTGTTTTTATTGTCACTGGATCCCCCTCAAGGTTGGGCTTCCCAGGTGGCACAGTGGTAAGAATCCACCTGCCAAGGACAAAGACCCAAGAGACATGGGTTTGATCGCTGGGTCGGCAAGATACTTTGGTGTAGGAAATGGCAATTCACTCCAGCATTTTTGCCTGAAAATCCTACAGACAGAGGAGCCTAGTGGGTTACAGTCCACAGGGTCACAAGAGTCAGACATGACTGAGCACACAGGCATGCACGAGATCTCCTTTTAGGTTAGCAATCAACGGCACAAGGCTATTAGATTATCCCATGGGTATGGCTCTGTATATATACATAAAAACATATTACAAAATTAACAAAGAAAGGTTACTTGTATCAGAAAGACAACCAAGAGAATAGAGATAGAAGCTAGGCTTCTTTTTAAGTGTGACTTTAGAACCATGTAAAATGTTTTCTGTAACACAAAATTAAATTGAAAAGGTAACCCTTAGAAATAAAAAATGAAATTAAATAAACCTCAATGTTAATCTAGATGGCAGCATAACTATTAACTATTGGAGGTGACCTGAAAGCCCTATACTTTGAAGACAAAGTGAAAGGAAAGTAGAAAAAAATTTTAACTTTTATTGGAGTACAGTTAATTTACAATGTTGCGTTAGTTTCAGGTATACAGCAAAGTGAATCAGTTATACAAATACATATTTCTGTTTTGTAGATAAGTTCATTTGTAACATTTTTTAGATTCCACTTATAAGCAATACCATGTATTTGTCTGTGTCTTACTTCACTTTTGAAACAATCTCTAAGTCCATTCATGTTGCTGCAAATCAGGTCATTTCTTTCTTTTTTTACGGCTAATTAATATTCCATTGTAGATACGTACCACATCTTTTATTCATTCCTCTGTTGAACAACATTTAGGTTGTATCTATGTCCTGGCTATTGTAGATAACGCTGCAATGAACACTGGGCTGCATGTATTTTTTTGAATTATGATTTTCTCTAGATACATGCCCAGGATTGGGACTGCTGAATGATATGGTAGCTCTATTTTTAGGTTTTTGAGGAACTGCCATACAGTTCTCCAAATTGGCTATACCAATTTACCTTCCCAACAGTGTAGGTTTCCCTTTTCTTCACACCCTCCTCAGCATTTACTGTTAGTATTAATAGATTTTTGGATGGTGGCCATTCTGACTGGTGTGAGGTGATACCTCACTGTAGTTTTGATTTGCATTTTTCTAATAATTAATGGTGCTGAGCATCTTTTCATGTCCTTTTTTGGCCATGTGTATGTCTCTCTGGAGATATGTCTATTTAAATTTTTCACCCGTTTTTTTGTTGGGTTGTTTCTTTTGATATTGAATCGCATGAGCTGTTTCTGTATTGGTTTGGCCCAAAAGTTCGCTCGGGTTAGAAAAACCTGAAAGAACCTTTTGGCCAGCCCAGTTATTTTGGAGATTAATCTTGTTGGTTGCTTTGTTTGCAAATATTTTCTCCATTCTGAGGATCATCTTTTCATTCTGTTTATGGTTGCTATTGATATGGAAAAGCTTTTAAAATTTTGTTTTCAATAATCACATTGTTGGTTGTGCTCTTCGTATTATTAATTCTAACTGATGTCCTTAAGAATCAGAATTTCTAACATACGAGAAAGAAAGATTTAGATTTATGACAGAAGAGATTAAATACATCTGGTGTTAGTTGTGGCATGTGGGATATAGTTCCCTGACCACCAGGGGTTGAAGCTGGGTCACCTGCATTGGGAGTGCAGAGTCTCAGCCATTGGACCACCAGGGAGGTCTCCATGATGCATTTTATTTAAAAACCAAAACATATAATTCCAAGTTCCATCTACTAAAGAGCAATAACCAAATACAAGCAATGAACAGCCTAAACAGCCACTGTTCTTTAAGAAATGGCTGACTTCAGATCTAGGGCAGGAGGTATACAAAGCAAATCTGCAAAAACCTTCACATGCGAATAGCAAGGGACCTATGAAAATTACTTGTGTCCTGTTAAAAAGAATTAAAAGTCAAATCAAAAAGGCCAAAAATCAAACAATTTGAATATCAGCGGGCTAATATTGCAAAGGTTTTGCAACAAATATACTAAGATTTATTAATTCAAATACTTAAAATTTGCTTCTCAAACTATGTGATGGATCAGTTTAGTTTTTACCCCTAATTTTTCAATCTATCACAGACTAATATTTGTACAATTTTTTTAATCAAATAAAAAACACAAAAAAATACAAGCCCAATTTTAAAAATTATTAGATCCAAGAGACAGATAGTCTCTGTCAAACTGTGATAAATTTTCTCAACACTTTCTGTACTAATACCAGTTTGTGGACTGGCCCTAGATCCAAAGACCAAATTCTGAGTAGCATGGCTTTACAGAACTGAATATCTCATTTCTTCATTAAATAAAATACCAGAAGAGAGTCTATATATTAAAAATAATTTAAAAGACCTATGAACACCAACAATATATGGATCTAACTTTGATCTTGATTCAAACAGTAAAAGAAAAATCATTTATGAAAGAGTAGAAAATCTGAACTTGATTTTTATTTAAGAAATATTTTTAATCATATTATTGGTTATGTTAAGAATCCTTATCTTTTAGAAATACATAATGAAACATTTATGGGTAAAATGGTGAAATTTACTTTACAATAATATGAGAAGTGAAACTAGGTAATTAGGTAATGTATAGATAAAATTACTGCATTCTTTTAAAATGCTTGATATTTTCTACAATCATATAATAAAACATTAAAATAAAAATTTTAAGTTTTAAAACCTGACTCATACATTTTTTAAAAAAAGAACTCAAAAGGAGCTATTTTGGAGAGGCAAACTTCCACCACATTCTGTGCAAGAAAGGGTAAAAAAATCTAAAAGCTTTTATAGAGGTGTTGAACACAACCTTTTTGTGCTCGGGTGTCTAGATAAAGAAATGATACAAACTAGGATGAAATGATAAAAGCTGCAATCCAATTATATCCCTTAACTAACTATAAGCAGAACTACTATGCAAATGACAGTCCAGGTGTGTAGTGCGAATAAAGGGAGGGAGATATTTCCAGGCTTTTCTGGAAAAGTCTAGAATACTTCTAAGATTATATGCAAAGAATATATGCTTATTGGCGGGGGGGGGGGGGGCCGGAGGGAATATAAATAAATAAAAATCTTTCATATTTGGAGCGCTAAGATAAAACTTCCCCGTCTTAAATACGGACAGCAGCAGAGACGACACTGGTTACTACATATAGTGAAAACATCAACATCTGTTACTAGGATGAAACACATAAATCCCCTCTACTCTACTGTCACACCTTAACAGCTCCTTTTAATTTAGAATCTCAATGTCCCGATAACTAATTTGAAGGAAATAAGTGTTTCACATTTAAACTCTTATGATTAGGGAATTCCCAGGTGATCTAGTGGTTAGGACTATGCTTTCACTGCCATGCCCTGGGTTCAGTCCCTGGTTGGGTAACTGAGATCCTGAAAGCCACAGTTCAGTTAAATTCAATTGCTCAGTTGTGTCCAACTCTTTGTGACCTCATGGACTGCAGCACACCAGGATTCCCTGTCCATTACCATATCCCAGAGTTCATTCAAACTCATGTTCATCAAGTCGGTGATGCCATCCAACCATCTCATCCTCTGTCATCCCCTTCTCCTCCTACCTTCAATCTGTGCCAGCATCGGGGTCTTTTCAAATGAGTCAGTTCTTTGCATTAGGTGGCCAAAGTATTGGAGTTTCAGCTTCCAATGAATATTCAGGACTATTTCCATTAGGATTGACTTGCTTGATCTCTCTGGAGTCCAAGGGACTCTCAAGAGTCTTCTCCAGCACCACAGTTCAAAAGCATCAATTCTTCGGTGCCAAGCTTTCTTTACAGTCTAACTCTCACATCCTTACATGACTACTGGAAAAACTATAGCTTTGACTAGATGGACCTTTGCTGGCAAAGGCACAGCCAAAAATAGAAGTTCCAGACCAGGGAGTGAATGAATGCAAGCCTTGGCAGTGAAAGTGCCTGCCAGTACCTTATACTCCAATCTTTTAACAGTTCTTCTCTCTCTTGTCACCTCATTCATCTATATGGTTTTAATAATTATAATAGACTCTTGGCATTCACAAGCCATCCCTCTCCACACACCATTCCTTAGTTTGTGACATGTGGTAAAATATGCCATTTTGCTCAGGCTATGATGGTTAAGTGTGAACTGAGTGTGCACTTAGTGTGGTGAGCAACAACAGAAAAATGCTGTCTTGTGTTCTTCATTTCTCTCTTGCTGACTGTGAGGTAATGCGCGCTGTTATGGGAGTAACAGATCTAAACAAATAGTTGTTTTTTGTTTCCTTCCATTCACCCTCTTTGTTAACTGGTGCATTCTAATAAAAAGAGGGCCTTCCCTGGTGGCTCAATGGGAAAGAAACTGCTTGCCAATGCAGGAGACACACGTTTGACCCCCGGGTTGGGAGAAGGAAATGGGTACCCATTCCAATTATGCTTGCCTGAAAAATTTCACGGATGGAGGGCCCTGGCAGGCTACAGTTAACAGGGCCACAAAAGAGGCAGATATGACAGCAACTCAAACAACAGCAATATTAAGAGATGGAAGGATCAGATATTAAAAATTCAAAGTCAGTAGGCTTATGTCTGAAGCACGGTTTCATCTACAACTTCACAGTACAGGACTGTGTCCAGCACCTAACAATTTCAGTGAGTTCCTTTTTTGCACCTTTACAACTCCCTACGAACATATGCAATAATAATTCAAATGGTTTACAAAGCAATTCCTGTGGTCTACAGCAAGTAAAGGCTGTTCTGTCTTCACAGTTTCAAGGTAATATTAAATGACTTGCTAGGAATCACCCTAAATGGGTCCTGGCAAAAACTGTTACCAGAAGCAGAAAAAGTATCTTTCTAATCCATTAAAAAAAGTCAAGCAAAGTTTTACTCAAACCTACCTGGGCTAAGCATGCCATAATTAAATTTTATCCAGAAAAACTGAAAATTTTAAGAAATCTTTGACCTGTACAAGGATAGCTGAAGCAAAGCCAAACACTGTCATGCCTTGATTCCTAGTAACGGTAGAAGAATCCCCAAGCACCCCAAGTCACGGTGGTTGTAGAGAAGCCTGTCTGCAACCAGAGGCAAGCAAGTCTTTAATAAATCAGCCACAAACACAACATGATTATTTTAAATATACAGTAGGAACATTTATTTTAACACTTCTAAAAGATATTTCTCCATGCCTGATGATTTGATATAAAAATCAAACCCATCATACTTTCCCCATCAGTCTCTCTACATCAAGGGCAATCAGAAATTTGTACAACATGAATATTTGCTTCTGAAACAAAAATTACAAATTAAGTGATAACAAAAATACACAAATCAACTGGACCCTAAACAAATTTCTAATGAATTCTTCCCCCCACCCCCTCAATCACCTAGAGCTTCTTTCTTCAGCCTCATTCTGCTCCTTTTCCTTTCTTTGCTTGGCCATGAACTTCTGTTAAAAGCAATTCATAATATATTTATTAGATGTTGCTTTGCTGTGTTACAATTATACCTAACACATTTCATTGTATTTACAATTTAATAAGCTTGATCCGACAAAATAAAGATTAAGGAAACATAGTGCCTTAGATTAACATTCCTTCATCAATCATCTGGTATTTATGATATACTATGCATTATATTGATGCTTGGGGACGCAGTGGTCAACAAGATAGGTAAGACCCTTCACCTCATGGAGCTCACATTCTAGTGGGGAAAGAGAAATAATAAACAATTAAGATAATTTCAGGGGTGGCAGTAAGTATTATAAGGGAAAGAAAGACAGTATAGTAAGTGAGACTGATTCTTTTTTAGGTGGGAGGAGTTCTCTATTTTAGCTAGGTCTTTTTTCTGTTAAAGGCCTTTCAGGGAAGCTGTTGTTTGAGCTAGGATTTAAAAGATGATGAAGGACCAGTTAGACAAAAGGGGTCACGAAAGGGTAAAAGAATAGCAATATAAAGGTGCAAAGGGGCCTTTAATATAGGAAAAATAAAACAGAGTCAAAAAAAGCTGGAACACAGTGAGCAATAATAGGAGGTCAGAGAAGCAGAAAAGAATCAGATCATATAGGACCTTAAAGACCCACAATAAGAAGTTTGGATATTATTCTAAGGGTAATATGAAGCCAGTGGAAGATTTCGAGTGGAAAAGTGACATGTTAACTTAAGAGCACAGGTAGCACAGCACAATGTTTAAGGGCACAAGCCTAGAGTAAAACAAAAGTGGGTTCAAATCCTAAATCTGCCCCTAACTAGCCATGTGATCTTGGGGATTAGATCCTTGGGTTTACATACTCGTTAAGTTGACTGGGGGACTGAATAAGCTTCCAGCAAATAAATAACAGCTCAAATAATGTTAGGTGAGTGTCTGTGCCACAAATTAAATATAGAGGATACATAGAGCAACTCTCAAACATTCAGGAGGAAATGAGGACCACTGTTTCAACTATGGCTAATGATGATTCTCTGGGGTTGTAATCTAAACGCTTCCCAAAGATATATACGACTTTAAAAGGGGGTAGTGGTAGTAAGGAAATGGTTTAAATAAAGTTAAGTGGATTCTTTGGCTAGACAAGTCCAAAACATTAATACATTATGTGTCCATGACTCTGCAATAGGGCATCAGATTATATAGTTTCCCACACTTTAATGGAATGTCACATGGGACTAGTAATACACAAAATCTATTCTGGCAAATGTTACCAGAAAATAGGAATAAAAACTAGAAGTTAGTGGCAAGTACAGTGAAGGACACAAATAAACTGGCACAAACCTTAAAAAGTTGTTTTAAAGGGGAAAGAATGTACATTTTGTAAGGACACTTCAGTACTTTGACTGTAGTAACAACACCTGAAGATTCTATGAGGAGTAAAGAATAAAAAAACTTACCTCTGTATTTTGCTTATGACGTGTACTCTTGCAGTGATTTGTCATTGCTTTTTCATCTGAGTAGAAGAGGGAACAAATTGGACAGAAGAATCCAGCCTTCGGTACAAGAAAGTCTAAATCTTGAAAATTCAGAGAGAGAGAAGGGGAAGAGGAAGGAAAAAAAAAAAATCAATGATATTTTTTCTATAGCTGTGTTAATAAATTTATCTAAACGTGACCAACATACTAAGCACAGCATACACTTATATATATACACACAAGCATAGTGGCCAAGAGCAATTAAATCTCTAATCATGAAACAGGTCTTTATTTTTAAATGAATCCTACAATATTCCAGGGCTTCCAGGATGCCAGGGCACTGGGAAAGCATCTGGCAGTCTTTGAAATAAATCTCTTAAGCATCCACTGTGTGTTTTGTTTTGTTTTTAAAAAAGAAACGGTATAACGGTATGAAGAGGCAAAATGACAGGCAACCATATGCTTGAGGAATATATTAGGTAAACAAAGAAGGTGCCCCCCAGCTCATCTGAGCTGGCCATGAACAAAGTTTGCTAGCTAAGCTTTTGCAGCATGTCCTAATACTCAACTGTAATTTCTGTCTGGGAAAGTATAACTCAATTTTTACCAGAGCAACAAAGAGAGAACATATCCCAAACTTCAAGAGTGCAATAAAACTATCTTTGCCAGGTAAAAACACAGAAATGCTAGTGTACAAAACTTGTTAATTTCCTCTCTAATCATCCATGCAAGTTTGCCACATTACTTACCTAAACAACAGAATACTTATATGATACTGAATTTTTATTTCACGTGGATAAGGAAAAATGTCATTTTTACTTTACCTTCAGGGACATCAGGTGCCACTGATCTCCCTGAAGAGTCCTCAGTCTTCTTGCGTTTCTTTTCTGGTTCTGAATCCTCTAATCCAGATTCTTCACCAACCAAAGTCATTAAATTTTTCAAAGAAAAAAAAGTTACTCAAAATAGATTTACAGATTTGTCTTTTAATTTTTACGAAGTTGTGTTGGTTTCTGCTATACAATAACGCTGACCAGCCGTAACATGCCCTCCCTCCTGAGCCTCCCCACTCTGTTCCCCCTATTCCACCCCTCTAGGTCATCACATAGCACCAGACTGGGTCCCTGTGTTATACAGCAATTTCTTACCAACTATCCACTTCACATACAATAGTGTATATATGTTGATACCACTTTCTCCATTCATCCCACTCACTCCCTCAACTGTGTCTACAAAGTCCATTCTTTACATCTGCATCTCCATTCCTTCACTGCAAACGGGTCCATTTCTAGATTTTGCAAGGCTAACATCAGATAATCTCTGCCTTTGAAGATTAATTTATGGATCATCTCTCTAAGTAAACCTTTCTCACCCAACTATTTTTCCAAGAGTCTTTATATAAGGAATAAGTGGGTAAATCGGTTCAACCTTATTAAATGGACTTAAGGATATGGGACTAAAGTTTAACAGCATATTTATACATGATTCCAGAAAAAATTCAAAGGTTAATGGGAGAAGTTCAAGTTCTACATTATGGATAACAGTTAGCATGTGTATGCAAAAGTGCTGGATTGGGAGAAGAGTGCAGAGTAAAGGGAAAAGCACACGAGCAGAGAGTAATTCTGATGGCCTCTATAGAAGGCATTCCAACCAAGAAAAACAGAGTCTACACTGATGGACTAAGACCCTTGTTAGACTGAATCACAAGTAAAATTACAAACATTCAAATCCAGCAAAGTGAATTAACAACTAAGAAAGCACTCAATGTTATGAGCAGACTGCATAATATGATCTTGGGGGAGGACAAAACCCAAAACTGGTTCCAGGCAATTCTAGTTACCCTTAGTAGGTGAAATACCTAACTGTAATATAGCACTTGACAAATCTTTTATATATTTATCCCACTTGGCTTTTAACACATGTGAGATAGGCAGGTCAAATCATTATTATCCGTATTTCTCCACAATGGAGACAGCAAAACCAAGAGGTAAGAACTGATTTTGTTCAAGGTTGCATAGCCAGGAAGTGATGGGAGATTTGTGATTTCAAGTTCAGTGCTCTCCCCGTGTAACTGGGCCACTGTTTACCACATCTGAGGGGATGGCTAGAAACTATTTAATTCATTATTTACTCTTCTTTTATTCCTTTAACAGTCAAGTCCCAAAGAGTTGATTTAAAAGACTGTCTCCCTTTTCTTGACTTGATGGTTAAAACAGCCTCCAGTCTTTTGCTGTAAGAAATTATTCCCTTACCAGAGTAACAAGCTTTCTCAAACACACTTGCTCCTACCATTCCAAAGGCACCTTTATTAAAAACAACAATACCACGTATTATTAATATATAGAGTTAGATAATAATTAAAAGATTAAAACAAATATTTTAAATTTAAAATTGTTTTAAGAAATGATTTTCTTAAGCTAGGTTCTTCATCAAACATATTGCCCAATAATGAAAATAAATGGTTACAGAAGCAGTAAAGAAGTGATCCTTTCTTTTATTTTTCTATGGACATGAGGCAGTACTAAGCAAGCTAATAGCTGAAGCTGCCGCATCACAAGAGAAATCCTGAGGGGGGAAAGCTCTGATGAAATCATGCTAGAAGCATTTTTCAGTTAGTAAAACCACTGATAGGCTTCCGGGGTGGCTCAGTGGTAAAGAATCTGCCTGCAGTGCAGGAGACACAGTTTAACCCCTGGGTTGGGAAGAAGAAAATGGCAACTCACTCCAGTAACCTGGCCTGAGAAATCCTGTGGACAGAGGCGCCTGACATACTACAGTCTGAGGGGTCACAAGAGTTGGACACAACTGAACAACTAAACAACAACAAAACCACTGACTATGGCTTGGTATCAAGGAGAGGTTAACGGAGAAGAATAGACAAAGGAGGAGTACCCACCTAGCTGAGAGAGAGCATCAAGAAACAGCACGTGATCAACAGTAACAAATGATACACAGAAATCAAGTAAGACTAAAAAGAAAAAAATTTTATCCAGTTTGACAAAAAGCAGAAGGGTTTCAAGTTTTTATTACACCTGGTTAGGAAATGGGAAAGGAAGGAGGCCTAAATAAATTGTGGAACAGCACTGAGGACCCAGTTGAGAGCTAGCTCAATGAGCTTGGACTGCATCACAGTTGGGTCATTTTTCCTTAGAGAACATGGGATACAAAAGCAAGAGGGCAATGAGGATGCTGCAAAGAGAATGGTACAAGGAATTTAGCATTTTGCTATGAATATAACAGACACTGGAGAAGCACATGGCAACCCACTCCAGTATTCTTGCCTGGAAAATCCATGGACAGAGAAGCCTGCCAGGCTTCTCTGGGGTCCATGGGGTCACAGAGTCAGACAGGACTGAAGTGACTAACACACATAACATAGATAGTAACAAGTACTTGTTAAGTAACTGGAGTATTCTAGATACGGTTTCTTATTTGTTTCAACATAAATTATGTTAATGTTATTAAGACATCTTATTTAATTTACTGGCTGGCTACTTGCCAGCATCCACAAAGCGAGGAACTTGGACCACAAGTTAGAGTTAGCTAGTAAACAATCCCTACTTGATGCTGCAGCATGGTCAGAATACCTTTCATGGATCATTTCCATGAAAATTAGTAACAAATTACAATAGGATCACCTATTATTCTATTATCCCACTCCAATAGTCTCTATAATGGCAATAATAAAAACCTTTCAGTTCATTTCAGTTCAGTCGCTCAGTCGTGTCTAACTCTTTGTGACCCCATGAATCGCAGCACGCCAGGCCTCCCTGTCCATCACCATCTCCCGGAGTTCACTCAGACTCACGTCCATTGAGTCCGTGATGCCATCCAGCTATCTCATCCTCTGTCGTTCCCTTCTCCTCCTGCCCCCAATCCCTCCCAGCATCAGTCTTTTCCAATGAGTCCACTTTTCGCATTAGGTGGCCAAGTACTGGAGTTTCAGCTTTAGCATCATTCCTTCCAAAGAAATCTTTACCCAGATCTAATTATTAACAGGCTGCCTGCCCTCACTCCCATCCCTTGCCCTGTTCAATCTTTTTTGACACTTTTCTTAGTAGATCTCTGGAACTTTAACCACCACCACCTCATGTGGTGTTACTCTCTCTCCCACTTCAATTAATCTTACTTTACCTTCACTAATTTGGAAGCCCTCTTCATCTTTCACTGGTTCCACTGTAACAGCTTTTTCTGAAGGTGGCATTTTTCCAATTCTAACTCTCTTGGTTGGCATTGTAGCTTTAAAGAGAAAGTCTAATTTATTACAACAGTAACAGTGTTTAAGTTAGTTTTAATTATGAATAACAACTTTAATACTTCTTTACAAAAAATACAGTATGACACAAATTTGGAAAGGAAACCTATTTCTAATTTTAAAAAAATAGGAGAATCCTATTTTAAAACATTCAGCATTAGTCTAAGCATTCTCCTTTTATTTTCCCATTTCTTGACCAAAACTACACTTCCCTACCTGCTTTTCTTAAAGAATCTACACACATTTTTTTTCTATTTTGTTCCACAAGTCTGTGGGATCTTTCTAGTATTTTTTACTCTCAGTATGGCTAAATCACTCAAGATTTCCGTATTGGAAATTATCTTGCTCTCCCTAAAGTACTAAAAGTGAACTGCCCTATCACTGTATACCATCAAAATACTACTTAAAAGTGAAATGGGACCTTCACGAACTTTCCCAAATTCTATGTCTAAGCAAAAACTAGGAGGCAGTCAGATATAAATAGCCTTCTACTTATCAAAAGCTATATTATTCTCAGTAATACAAATATAACATTGTCATTCCAATTCTAATCTGGGTACCCTAGATTGCCTTCTGTTTTTGTTATTTTTTTCTTGATACAGTAACTTAGGCCTAAGATCTGAACTAAGACAACTTTGTGAATCTTGAACATATTTCTTTGGAAAATATCACTTGGCCACAACTATCTGTTGGCTACAATGACATTATCGGTAATACTATAAAATATATTTTTAAAAATTTAAATGTAGTCCTCTCATAAAACAAAAATTACCCCGTCTAAGTATCTACCTGCTGAACGTCTTTCAATCATGGTTTTCGGATTTTCTTCCATAACATTCTCATTTACTGGGCCCACTTGAGACAAAGCTTCAAGTTTTGTCCTCTTTTTGTCCACAGTTCTCTTTTTTCTATCACCTCTCTTATCAGTGGGATGGTCATTTTTCCTCTGTGTTAACTCAATTTTTAAATCATTGTCTCCATCTTCTTCCTCTCCAACTTCATCAACAGTAACAAAATTAAGCTCTTCTTTAAGGTTGTTAAAATCTGCCAGAGAGTCTTCATCCTCTTCAGTTACTTCATCTAAAGTCACTAAATGCAGATCACTGCTGTCATCCTGTATTTCGTCTACAGTAACTAAAGTAGAAGGGTCTTCAGGCATCTGAGAAGAAATGAACCCAATAGAATCCCTTCCAGTATTTCCCTCATCTCCTTTAGTATTTAAAGCAGCAAAACTGATATCTGCTGACTCATTTAAAGGTAGCTCTTCTACTTCCCCAATTTCATCCACAGTTACCAAGCGTTCTTGTTTGAGAAGATCTTGCTCTTCAGCCACAGACAGCACAGTAACATCTTTAGTTTCACTGTGAGAAATGCAATCATCTTGATCAATTAACTCATCTAATGTAAGAAGTGAGTTTGAATTTTTAACCATGTCTTCCACATTTATGTCATCTTCATCAATTACTTCATCCACAGTGACTAGAGCTTGTGCTAGCTGTGCAGCTGCATCTTCCTCTTCCCCAATCTCATCCAATGTTACGAAAGATAACTCTCCCTCAACCACACGAGGAGCAGACATCTTTCCCTTCTTCTTCTTCAAGGTCAATTCAGACGAAGGGGTGTTTTTGAGAGCTTCTTTCCTTTTTCCCTTCAGTGGATTCTGCTTGACTTGAAAAGGATTTACTTCTTCTATAACCTCATCCACAGTAACAAATTCATCCAAATTAAATGGAAATAAAGGTTCCTGTTTGGGAAAAAAAAAAAAAAATCAGAACTGTGAACAACTACTGATAACTGGCTAGGTCCCAAATAGTTTCAATAAATGTGCATGACGTATCTATCATTTGTGAGAATTTCAAGAGACGGCATGAGAATTTCAGCAGAGATGTTTCCTAAAGCTGAAATTATTTTTCAAAGCCCCCAAAAGCCAAAGAGTAAACAATGCCAAAGGTAAATCCTAACAATATCAATCCAATTTCAGTAAGATTACAATTATTTCCTAAATGATGTATGAGTTTTAAAATATGACGCACAAAAATACTGCATTTAAATCACCTATCAAACAATACAATGTAAAAGCTTACAGCTTCTATATGTTAAATGATATCTACCGAGAGTTTTGGAGAATTCACAGACTACTAAAAGCACTTCAAATGAAACTAGAAAGTTAACAGTTAACTAGACTGTTCCAGTGATGAATGTACACATATAATACATATTTTAAGATATGCAATAGTAAGATACAGGCATACTTTGCTTTACTGTACTTTGCAGATACATTTTTTACAAATTGAAGATTTGTGAAAACCCTGTGATAAGCAAGTCTACTGGCTCCACTTTTTCAACAGCATCTGCTAACTTCATGTCTCTGTCACATTTCACTAATTCTCACATTATTCAAACTTTTTCATCATTATTATATTTGTTATGATGATCCCTAGTTAGTGATCTTTGATGCTTCTATTTACAAAAGTTACTAAGTTACTGAAGGCTCAGATAATAGCATTTTTTGGCAATAAGGAATTTTAAAATTAAGGTATGTACATTTCCTGAAGACACAATGCAACTGCACATTTAACAGAGTACAGTATAGCATAAACATAACTTACATGCACTGGGAAACCAAAAAATTCATGTGACTCACTTTTCTTGTGGTATTCACTTTACTATGGCAGTCTGGAACCAAACTTGTAATATCTCTAAGGTATGCCTATGTAAGGTTTATGTTTTGAGAAAGTTACATGGAAAACTTATTACTAAGACTTAATGACAAATATAACTACAATAAAAAAAATTAAAAAGAAACAGTTATCTGTGATTTGAAAAATGGTGCTAATACTAAAGAAAATAAATTCCTGGCAGGCCTCCTACACATTTAGTATGCTATCAATGGTCAATTACTAGCAAACATAATAATGGCATTAGAATACATACCCCACTAATTTGGGGGCAGGAGGAGGAATCTGTACACAACTGTATGATCAATTTATTAAGCCATGAAACAAACCATAATCCTTACTTCTGGGTTTTTAAGCTAGTAACATTTCTCCTTGCTCTAATAAAATAGGCTCAAATTTATCCCCTACCAGAAGAAAAAAGTAAAATAACTGAAAAAATAATCTATGAGTAAGAGAAACCTAAAATACCAAACAGCCAAATAAAAATTATAGTATGTTTATTTGGCAGTAGATGTCACTAACCAGAAAGTAAATCTTAGAACCCATCTAGTTAGGGTAAATTGAACCATACCGAAAGGACCACAAATTGGAGAGGACTCCAGTCAAAAGTCAATCTCCTTTACACACAAGATTTTATTCTGTATTACAACCTATTCTTATTGAGAAGAGACTGGAAGTGTCTCCCTTTCTAATTCCCTTTCCATCCTTGTATAACTTTTTGCCCCACACTAAGAACACCAACTATTTAGCTTAGCTCAAGGTCAGAAAACAAACTGGTAGTAAGGTCAAAAATAAAATATCTCATTCCTGTCCCTTGCTCTATTATCAAGCTAATTATTATAGGAGAGACACAAGTTACAAGGTAGACGAACTCTTACGGAATGAAGGAACAGATGGGTCCATATTAGTGGACTGTTTCTTACCTCTTTGGATTTTGAACTTCTACCAGTGGTGTTTTTAGGATTCTTAGTGTTTTGAGCTGTCAAAGTCTGAAATATTAAATAAGAAACACAGAAAAACAGAATTTACAACTAGATTATTAATGTCCTTTAAAACAAACAAAAAAAAAGTGCAGAAAGCAAATATTACCCAAACACATTCAATGACACAAATATTTAATAGGTATTCCAAGTGAAGTCAACAATCATCTCCATAAACTGTAGTTAAACTTAGTTTTACTGATCTTTTCTTCTCAATAGCTACAATGTCCTATCAGTAAGTTGATAAATGAAGCTTTAATTTAAAAGAGAAAACGGTTTCCCATTTCAGAAGCAGGATGTTAAATCACTGCAGGAGATTCACTGCAGAATTTTTTTTTAAATGCAAAGTTTTATTACTGACCATATTTTATCCAAATAATGTTTTCACATGTTAATAAATTACAAATTTGAGCTTATTATTCCAAGTGTCTACTGGCTTAAATCAATGGAGTCATTTAAGAAAGGGAAAAGAGAGCTTGGGTGCAAAAGGAGTGAGGAGATGAAAGTATAAAGCGGAATTACATCTCTTACTCCTTAGCTACAATAGAGAGACTAATCAAAGACACTTGGCTCTTCCTGCCCTCCTCACCTTATTGTTGCTGTCATCCCGTTTCATGATGGAAGGTTTGGCCTCTGTTTCCTGAGGCTGTTTTGTAACATCCCTGTAATCCAGTTTAGAATCTTTGCCTTGCAGGGCCGAGATCCTTCCACTGCTTCCTCTGGTAACACCGCTCTGAATGGGTTTTAATTTACTGCTGTTTTCAGCCAAGCCTGACCTGGCACTTGTAGGTTTAAGTAGACCTGATTCCTTGGCTGAAAGCCTCTTTTCAGCATTTATTTGATCTCTGAGTACAGATTTTAGAAAACTTTTCTGGTTTTCAGACTTTGAAGCTGTAGCTTTTGCCTTTGTGGAAGAGACCACATCAGCCCTGAGGCCTGATTTACTGCTAGATGCATTCGATGCAACCAGCGCACTAATTTTACTAGCTTCATCAGGCTTATCGGCCTGAACCACTGTTTTATTTGGACATGCCTTGGTCACTGAGTTTTCTGCAGGTTTTTCTTTCACTGCAGCTACAACCTTATCCAGCTTCTCTGTAACCAGCCTATCATTCTTCTCAGCCTTCTCTCTTCCTATCTTCAGATCCATTCTGGCTTCCTTGGTATTTAATTCATTCTCTTCCTCCTCATCCATGTTAGTTTTTTCAGAAATTCCCTTTATGCTCACTGCCTGCTCATCCCCAGTGGAAATTCCAGGTACTAAGGCCTCAACACAAGTAGATGGTACTATTTCTGAAACAGTTTCTTGTTTGTCTACTTCAGCTACAGCTTCTATCACAGACTGTGTAATCCCAGAAAAGAAATCTGCTTCAGCTGGAGAGTCTTCTAGAATTCCTTTGATGTTCTTTTCTTCTATAAATGTATTATCAGATGTTGATAACTCTGTTTCCAGGTTAATAATTTCTGTTTCTTCCTTCTCAAAGTCACTGGTATACACCTGCTGATTTAAAACAGAGTCCCCTACATTTTCAGTGAATAAGTCAATACTGGCTGACGTGGATGCTACAAGAGGAATTTCCACTTTGACCTCCTCTCCTTGAGTTTCAACTTCAAATGTTTCAAGAGCAAAATCAGAGACACACAGTGTTTTTTCTGGTTCTTCCTCAAAAGGCTCTTTCTGCTGTATAAAAGTTCCTGTTTGAACGTTGGGAACAGATTCTTCTTCAACCTCACTAGGTTTAATAGAGGGACTATCAGCTGTTGTTTGCACCTCACTTTCATCAACTGGACTGTTTTTCAAGTCAGGGCTAAAAGTATTTAAAAACAAAAGAATACAAACAAAAACACAAACAAAAATCAAACTATGATGAGAGTTCAACCATTATAAATAACCCTGCCTATGGTAACTGTTAAGACTTCCTAATGCAATAGCGATAAGCACTGGGAAATCCAGTCTATCCACATTAAAATGTTTAAGAAGTTTTGATGTAAATATACAGATAAAGTAAAATTTTAAAAAGAGCCTCCACTGCAGTAATGATTTCTTTTTAGCTCAATGAAATAATGGCAATATTATAACCACTGGTATGAACCTTTTACCCATGTAAGTTATAACCATTTTTTCCCCTTTTGTGTCATCCCCCCCATCCCCCAATATTAGAAGGTTAAATGTGAGTTCAAGACATTGCAAATTATTATTAGATCCTAGCTTCCCAACAGTAAAATACGTTCATGGTTCATAAAACTAATGACTCATGCTTTAAAATTTACAATTCTCTAAGTGAGCCTTACCAAACAGGAACATAAACAGAAAGTGCAAGTTCACACTCTTAACATGTCACCTCTTTCTTTAGGATGTGAAACAGATTTGTTTTTAATTTCCCAAGAACTGTATTTATTAGTAATACTTACAAGAAAACTTTCTTGGGAAATATCTTTTAAATACTCTTGTCAGAAATTTAAAGTTAGTGGCAAAGCTGATAAGATCACCTTTACATAAACATGTAGTCTTATTATAAAGTATGTAGGTGCCATTGCTATATCACAAGAAGAAAGACATTAAATCTTTCCAGTTATAGAGAATAATTAAAGATATACTACTCTTCAGTTATTGCAAGATGATGTATTATCTGCGTAATACAGATAATATTGCAAAATATTCCGTGAGATATTATTAATATTTCAAAAGTCTGGAAAAACTGCTATACATTAGGGTCTAATCATATGAGCTAATAAACAATTTCTCTCTTCCTCAAAGATGGTAAACTTAAAATTCCAATGAGATCAGAGAAACACCTCTTGAATAGGAAAGCTGTTAAGGCAAAGAGTTTCAAGAAATATTTAAATTAAAAAGTCAGTAACCATAGACTTTAATCAAATAATATTCTATCACATGTATAAGCTATCCTTTGTATACTGAAAAGATTTAAAGACTTTTATTTGAAATAATTCATATCCCTTATATTAAAATATAAAATGGCTGATTTTTTATGTCCCAAATTCTAACACAAGTCAAGAAAAAACTTGCTGGCAAGCACAAATATGACAAAGATAAGAAAAAGCTGTGATATTCAATTAAAGCAGTCATGTAATTATTACTTCTCAAAAAGTGAGTTTTCATTTTTAAATTATAAATTTATAACTTCATTTATAAGTTTCATTTTTAAGAGACTGATTTCTAATAATGATTTAATTCAAATTCCTGCCTCATTACAGAACTGCACATTAACCCTAAAGGCTTTACAAGTTAGGGCTATATGAAACTACCAATTTATCAGGCTTTAGAAAGAGAAAAATGGTGATTTTGATTCCTGGCTCTAGGATATAGCAAGTCCTTCCTGTCCACCATATTTCAATTTTGTCAATAAATTTAAAAAGCTATTATCTTTTTAACATAATGAATCATTATGCACATCCACACTTCTGACAGACAGCATAAGCCTACTTGGGAAAATAGCTTAATTCTATATTTGTTCTTGTGTGTCAGTCTTTTAAAATTATACTGCTTTCTTCTCAGGATTCAAATAGTATCTAGTTTTCTGGCTAATATGGAAAAAGCTTCAGTGTTCACCAAGTTAGCTTGGAGAGTCAGTCTGAGAAGTCAAATAAGTGAAATTATTCACACCAGAGTGAAAAAATCAGTCTCTTAAAAGATCAAAGAAAACAAAATCATATTCTGGAAACTAGACCAAAAAAGGACTTCAGGAAGGCAGGATTCAGTACAGAGGTATCTAATTTCCCATCCCCGTCCTATCCCCACCCCACCGTAACACCAGGGTTTCAAAACCTTCAGAGAAGGTATACAATAAAAGCTGGCCATGAGATCAAAGATTAACCCCATAAAGACACTTTCCATGTTTGCACAATAAAGGACAGAAACTGTAAGGACCTAACAGAAGCAGAAGAGATTAAGATGTGGCAAGAATACACAGAAGAACTGTACAAAAAAGGTCTTAATGATCCAGATAACAATAATGGTATGGTCACTCATCTAGAGCCAGACATCCTGGGGTGTGAAAGTCAAGTGGGTCTTAGGAAGCATCACTAAGAACAAAGCTAGGGGAGGTGATGGAATTTCAGCAGATCTATTTCAAATCCTAAAACATGGTACTGATAAAGTGCTACACTCAATATGCCAGCACATTTGGAAAACTCAGCAGTGGCCACAGGATTGGAAAAGGTCAGTTTTCATTCCAATCCCAAAGAAAGGCAATGCAAGAGAATGTTCAAACTACTGCACAACTGCACTCATCTCACACGATAGCAAAGTAATGCCCCAAATTCTCCAAGCGAGTTTTCAACAATACATGAACCAAGGACTTCCGAATGTTCAACCTGGATTTAGAAAAGGCAGAGGAACCAGAGATCAAATTGCCAACATCAGTCAGATCATCAAAAAAGCAAGAGAGTTCCAGAAAAACATCTACTTCATTCACCTTACCTGCCTTGTGAGAAACAGAAGTCAAGAAGTAACAGGTCAAGAACAGAACAGACTGGTTCAAAATTGGGAAAGGAGTAAGTCAAGGCTATATATTATTACCCTGTCTCTTTAACTTATATGCAGAGTATGTCATATGAAATGCTGACCTGGATGAATCACAAGCTTGAACCAAGACTGCCAGGAAAAGTATCAACCACCTCAGATATGCAGATAATACCACTCTAATGGCACAAAGTGAAGAGAAACTAAAGAGCTTCTTGGTAAGGGTGAAAGAATGAAAAAGATGCCTTGAAACTGAACATTCAAAAAATGAAGACCATGGCACTGGGTCCCATTACTTCATGGCAAATAGATGGCGGAAAATGTGGAAACAGTGATAGATTTTATTTTCCCGGACTCCAAAATCACTGTGGATAGTGATTGCATCCATGTAATTAAATGGATTGCTTGCTCCTTGGAAGAAAAGCTTTGACAAACCTAGACAGCATATTAAGAGACATAAGTTTGCTGACAAAGGTACAAAGCGATGGTTTTTCCAGTAGCCATGTATGATGTGAGAGTTTGACCATAAAGAAGGCTGAGTGCAGCAGAACTGATGCTTTCAAATTGTGGTGCTGGAGACTTTTGAGAGTCCCCTGGACAGCAAGGAGATCGAATCAGTCAATCCTAAAGGCAATCAATCCTGAATATTCATTGGAAGGACTGATGCTGAAATCTCCAATACTTTAGCCACCTAATGGGAGGAGCTGACTCATTTGAAAAGACCCTGATGCTGGTAAAGACTGAGGGCAAGAAAAGGGGTCGATAGTGGATGAGATGGTTGGACGGCATCACTGATCCGATTCAATGGACATGAGTTTGAGCCAACTCCAGGAGGAATAGTAGAAGACAGGGAAGCCTGGCGTGCTACAGTCCACTGGGTCGCAAAGTCAGACACGACTTAGCAACTGAACAACAACATACTTCCGAGAAACTTTAGAATGAGACATAATACTGAAGATTAGTTACAGCCACTGAGTTTTTCCCAACATTATTAATGAACTTGCAAACACTTCATTTTGCAGTCTTAATCACATGATAAATAATGCTGACATGGGGGCCAGTTAGAACAGGTAAAATGCAGAACTTTATCAAATTATTAATATATCCATGTGAGATTTCTTTTAAAAAGCAAACACTTTAATTATAAACAAGAGGATCACATTAATGAATTAGTATCCATAAGTGCTTTAACAAAAAAAAATAACAAGCATCAGTATTTTCTCAGGATCACTCCAATAAAGAAATGTGAATAAAAAAGAGAGAAAAAAGAACGTGAAGTATTCAGCAATATCCCACATCTCTGTTCTCTAATGTCATATATATCAGAAAAAAATTACTGCAAAATGGAAATTAAAAATTAGTACTAGAACCTTAAAAATTCTTTTTATAAGCCCAGACAACTATCTGTAAATTAAGACACATCTGATTTTAAAAGTCAAAACAATGAAAGAGAAAATGACCAAACACACACAATAACTATTCTTTCACACAGGAAAGAAACTGTCAAATGAAATATATAAAGTGGATTTTTGGAAGAGCCTACTTACTTACCAGCCAGTTACTGTACCCAAACTGCAGGTCTATTTATACTACCACATGTGGCACTGTGTGGTTATTCAGCCCTTTGTAGGCTTTTATAGCAAACACTGCTATTGGTTTCTACTTCTTAGGCATGTAAATATAACTGGCACAATGATGTGCAACTTAAAAAAGTCTGTGTGAACCTATATAGCAAATCTATTGCTTATAAATATACTTATAATCAGCTTTATCATTTCAAAGTTTCATTTAATAAAAATTGAGACAAAAACTTGTAAGATATTCTGTTTTTCAGGCATCTTATAATTAGGCAGTGTATCAAGTAAGATAAACTTCCCATATTTAAACATTCAAACTCCTCCTTCAAACTGATAAGCTCTTACTACCACTGACTAAGAAATAAGGGTAAACTCCATACTATAAAAGGGAAAGAATTCTCAATGAGTGATTCTCAATGATGAGGAGTAAAACGGGGGTTTATTCAGCGGTGGGACAAAGGTGGTAATGAGTATGATATTTATCAGGATGAGAAAGTCACTAAGCACAGGATATACCATATGTGGTCCAAAAAAGTGGTGAGTTACTAGTTATATAGACTCTGAAGAACAAACTTTCAACCTCTGAAAATACAAAGCAGTGTACCTATTATTTTGCTTTATACCAAAATACACACTAAATAGTATCTTTTTTGTTTTAAAAACTCAATGAACTTTCAAAGGGTTCTACAAAAAAACTGAAAATTTACTACTGTGTGTAACTATTTTGGAATAGAAAAGTCTACCAAATAATGATAACACAGTTGAATTGTTCAAGTCTTAGTAAAACATTTTATAAAGAAGTCAAATTTATATATTCAATACAAACTGTGTGTATACATTCTCTTTTCCTTAAAAAAAAAAATTCAGTAAATATCTGAAAGAGAGCAAAAACAACAGTAACAAAAAGCCCCAAAGTCAAACATAGGCCCCTAAAACCCTCAAACAAAACAAAAAACACCCTGACAACACTCATATACACACAAAATTATCATGAAAGATAAACTTTTTATAATAAGTAAACAATTACCATAAAATATAGAAATAAAATTCAGTAATTCAACTTATAAAAAGTGGTAGCAAAAGTAAAGAAACATACCTTTCCTTTCCTAGTTCTGAGTCTTTCTCAGCTTTCACCTGTAATATAATTCCGTATTTTATTAGCGTCTATTCTACTGGATTTCAAATATTTAATTCATCACTGCAGTGCTTTCAGTTCTTAAAAATCTAAGCTAAAAAAGACAAAACCATACCTTAAAAATATATCAAAACAGGTAGTTCTCAGTGTCCATATAATTATGTTCTAGAACTTTTTTCCCCATTTTTAAAGAGCTCTAAATAAGGTTATACAGAATAAATGATACACAGAAATTAATGAGAAAAATAAGTGTCCATAATGCTGATAGTAAATAGGAAAAATTTTAACTTTAAAAGCCTGGCAATGCCACTTCTGCTAAGAATAAAAAGCTGAAATACCAACATCTTTTTTGTGTGAAATTATAATTTTAAAAGACTTCTATTAAGAAGGGAGACTAGTTGACTTAAAAAGCTTTCTATATAAAACATATAGAAATGCTGGACAAATTTTAACAACAATCCTTTTAAACATATATCTGAACCACCAAGAAAGCAATGTCCTGGAGCCCAAAATGAAAGAAGCAGGAATTAAAATTCAGTGCTTATGTACTAAGCATTGATCCAGGCACTTAACACATCACTGAACAAAACAGCAAAAATATCCACGTTTCAGAACTTTTACATACTAGCTGGAGGCTTTTTCTGTGGGAATCATGTGTGCTGAATTGAGAATGATCTTTCTTTAGATCTTGTCAGATTAAAAGCAGAGAACTGTATTATATAAAAACGGAATAATATTTCTAGAGAGGTTCCTGGTGTGAGAGTTGACATCCCAGAGTAAAGGCCTTCTTTACTAGGATACCTGGTAAGGTACTGCATCTACACTGTAATGATATATAAAGAAAACTAGAGATGGCAGTATAAACCCTATCCACAGTGCTTACAGTTTTCTCTTGTTAAAGAAAACTTCTTAGAAAACAAAACCAACCTATATGATAGTGAAGGAAATCTATACCAGATACCTGTATTAGCTAACTTGCTTCTTTATTCATAAATTAGTAAGAGAGAAACAAATGCACAAGAGAGAACAAGTTAAGCATACAAAACTGACTGAAGATATTTCAGAGAACTCTTTTAAAAACAGCTCTAAAGAATACTCTCTAAAGAACTGTTCTGAAAATTTTAAAAATTCAATAGGATATAGCATCCAAAGTATCAGTACAAGTGCTACTTTCAAAAGACAGAACAGTAAACTTTGAAGAGAATATTCAAAGACATAAGAGAAAAATTTTCCTCAGGTGAAGGAACATAATAATTTTTAGATCTGCAGAACATAGGAAATAAAATCCAAACCAAGTTAAAACCTTGTTCACTGTACTTAATCATACTGATCCTCCCAAATCACCAAACTGTCCTTAAGGCCTTAGTGCTTATTTTCTCTAAAAACCTCTTCTCCTTGCCATGTATAGAGCTCGCTCTCTTCTTTCTTTTAGGTTTCTCAAATAATTCTTTCTCAGAGGGGCCTGACCAGTCTAAAATACACATATCCCCCTGGCATACCCAGTCATTTAGCACTCTGTATCCTTTTATCTTGATTTGTCTCCACAGTACTTCACAGCACTTTTAACCACCTGACACACACACACACTATATTACAGCTAGCCTATTTTACAATAGATAAGGTGTATATGTGTGTGTGTGAATTATCGACAGTCTGTCTGCTCCACTAAAAAAACAAACAATAAAAGAACAGCATGGGCAAAGAATTCTTCACCTAAACACATTACCAATGAAATAAGTAAGAGAAAAATGAAGTCATTTCCAAATATGCAGGGATTCAAAAGGTCTACTGGCCACACATACTTTCTGGGAAAATTAGTTGGCAATGTATTCCAGCAAACAGAAAGTAATCCAAGAGAATAGGAGATACAGAGTCCAAGAAATAACAGAAGTAACTCAGAAGACCAATAAAAAGAAAAGCAGAGGTATACAGGTGCTTTACAAAGCAAATGATCAAAAATTCAGAACAGAGTGTGAGAAAAAACAGCTCTGAGAGCAGATTCAACAAATAGTAACTAAGTTATATGACCTGAGTAACACGACGACAGTGTTTCTACTGTGGTGCAAGCCAAGAAACTGTAAAATTTTATTTCTTATATAAGAAGAGAGTTTATAAGTAATTTAAACAAAAGAAAAAAACAAACTTCTATCAGGAGGAAGTAAAAATGGACTCAGTGTAGACTCTGCATTCTGGAGATAATCATGCTATGGATACTGAATTGCTCTGCATAAATGACCATATATGCTACATTTCCTAAGATTACCTCAATTTATTCTCATTTAGACAAATGCACACTGTTCCATAAACTATAAAAACTGGAATAGTGATTGCAAAATAAAATTTTAAAACAAACTATCTAAACTCATGACCAGTTTGACTACTGCCCAAGAATAATTTTCAAAATTACTTTCAGATTATATCCTCTAACTTTGGGAGAATAACCTTTATGTCTCCTTCATTTTCTAAAAGCATAAACAAAAACTGATACAAAATAATCTTACCTCTGATGAGTCCATCTTTGGAGATAATGTGCAGGTCAATACATGGTCACCTATGTTCTGTGGGTTTTGTTTCAGAAAGCTGTACATTGACTGAGCAGATTCAGGGCTATCTAACTGAAGAATTGCCTTTGGAGAGAACAAAAAAATATTAAGTTTCTTAAATTCATAAGATCAAGCAATTTCATTTTTTAATATATACCTAAAAGAATTGAAAGCCAGAACTGGAACAAGTATTTGTACATGCATGTTCATACAGTATTATTCACACATTCAAAAGGCAAAAGCACAAGTGTCAACCAACAGATGAGTAGAAATAAAATGTGGTTCATGCATATAATGGGATATTTTATCAGCCTCAGCCTCAAAAAGGAAATACTGACACAGGCTACAAAGCACGCTGAAGACATTATGCTAAGTGAAATAAACCAGACACTAAAGGACAAATATTGTACAATTCCACTTATATGAGGTACCTAAAGTATCAATAGTCAAATTCAGAGAGACAAAAATATGAATGGTGGAGTGATGGTTGCCAGGAGCTAGGAAAAGGAGGGATGGGGAGTTCCTGTTTGATGGACAGGAAGTCTCAGTTTATAAGGAGCCCTGGAGATGGAGAGTGGTGATGGCTGAACAATAATGTAAATATGGTTAACACTACTCAACTTTGACAAACATAATTAAAGAAATTTCTTAAACATGTCAAAGGAATTAGTATCTACTACTTGGTAGATCGGGCTTCCCTGGTGGCTCAGACGGTAAAGTGTCTGTCTGCAGTGCGGGAGACTGGGGTTCGATCCCTGGGTTGGGAAGATCCCTTGGAGAAGGAAATGCAACCCACTCCAGTACTCTTGCCTGGAAAATTCCATGGACTGAGGAGCCTGGTAGGCTCCAGTCCATGGAGTCACTAACAGTCAGACACAACTGAGCAACTTCACTTCACTTCTGCTTTGTAGATCAGGTATATTTTATGGAGCAAATACTGTCAAGTTTGCTATAAAAACCTTTCGAACTTTCTAGGTAACATACGGTTGTGTCCGTGTCTGCTCAGTCATGTCCAACTCTTTGCTACCCCATGGGCTACAACCTGCCAGGCTCCTCTGTCCACAGGATTTGGAATGGGTTGTCATTTCCTCCTCTAGGGCTCTTCCCAACTCAGGAATTGAGCCCACGTCTCCTGCATCTCCTACATTAGCAAGCAGATTCTCTGCCACTGAGCCACCTGGGAAGCCCCAATATGTAGTTAATGAAGCCTTAATTTTCATGGGCACATGGCTGAATTAAGAAAAGATAGAGGGTACAGCAAATGTAAAAAGGATTTATCCTTTTGGCTTTAGCCAAATTATGAAAATAAGGAATGATTATTTCTACTTCTTTACATATAACTTAACAGAGTTATCTCTGTGTGTTTTAACACTGGAAAGGACTTTAGAAAATACCTGGCTGACATTCTTTCCTTTTACAAATAAGAACTAAAAGTGTAAATAACTTAGCTAAGGTCACAAAGGTACCTAAGGCTAGATGAACTCAAGTCTAAACTTCCCCATAAGATAATGGTCTTTGCACACATTGCCTTTCTACCTTGTGCAAGTTTCTATTTCCCCTTAAAACTAGGAGTTCTTCCTTCTTATTACCGCCCAGGAGAAAATAAGATGGTATATTATAATTCTGCTCAGAGGCTGAATAATGTTTACAGTTCAGAAGTTGAATTAAAAGTTGCAGACCATACTGAATATAGAGTTCAGCTACATATTCTACATCATGAGAAACACTGGGCTGGAGGAAGCACAAGCTAGAATCAAGATTGCCAGGAGAAATATCAATAACCTCTGATATGCAGATGACATCACCCTTATGGCAGAAAGTGAAGAGAAACTAAAGAGCCTCTTGATGAAAGTGAAAGAGGAGAGTGGAAAAGTTGGCTTAAAACTCAACATTCAGAAAACGAAGATCATGGCATCCGGTCCCATCACTTCATGGCAAATAGACAGGCAAACAGTGGCTGACTTTATTTTTCTGGGCTCCAAAATCACTGCAGATGGTGATTGCAGCCATGAAATTAAAAGACGCTTACTCCTTGGAAGGAAAGTTATGACCAACCTAGACAGCATATTCAAAAGCATAGACATTACTTTGCCAACAAAGGTCTATCTAGTCAAGGCTATGGTTTTTCCAGTGGTCATGTATGGATGTGAGAGTTGGACTATAAAGAAAGCTGAGTGCCGAAGAATTGATGCTTCTGAACTGTGGTGTTGGAGAAGACTCTTGAGAGTCCCTTGGTCTGCAAAGAGATCCAACCAGTCCATCCTAAAGGAGATCAGTCCTGGATGTTTATTGGAAGGACTGATGTTGAAGCTGAAACTCTAATACTTTGGCCACCTGATGCGAAGAGCTGACTCATTGGAAAAGACCCTGATGCTGGGCAAGATTGAGGGCAGGAGAAGGGGACAACAGAGGATGACATGGCTGGATGGCATCACCGACTCGATGGACATGAGTTTGGGTAAACTCCGGGAGTTGGTGATGGACAGGGAGGCCTGGCGTGCTGCGGTTCATGGGGTCACAGAGTCGGACACGACTGAGTGACTGAACTGAACATATTCTCTACAAGATATACAGCTAAAATAGAAGGGCCCTTGTTACCTTGTTTTTATTACTCATGTATACATGGTGATCCACTTTCCCAAACTGAAGTCCGACACAAAGTACACACTGAAGTCCATCTTCCGGTAAGTTATCAAGATGTACAAATCGATCGTAAATTTTGTCTATATTTACCTGTAGTTTTTTTTTTTTTAAGAGACAGCATTAGAAACACACACACACACACACACACACACAGCTTAAGTATCAATCTATAAAACACAGATTAACGATAACTTAATTTTTCAGAGGTCAGGTGACATCCTCTTGCAAGAGTAAGAAAATGACTATATAGGTAAAGAAAATGTGGTATTAATTTTATATCTGAATGATCAGTGAAACAATATACTAAATAAGGAAGTATAATCTTTTTTCTATCAACATAACATTTACTCAAAATACCTAATATACCCAATATTTATCCAACTCAGTTAATATGGTTCCAGAATCTAAAAAATATTTCACATTAGGGAGTCCTTTATCCTCTATTTCTTATTTTTTTTTACCAAGAGAAGACTCATATGACATCTCCATCACTTCAATATTTTAAAGCTGGTGCCAAGATTTTAATTCTTGACAGATGAAAACAATAAAACAAACAATGTTTTTATCAATTAAATAAGTGTACAAAAGCGTTTAAATGCAAAATTTACCTCTGGGTCATTTTCTCTAATCAGGGTTGTAAATATAGCTTCCTAGAAAGGCAAAATAAAGAAGATTGAAGGAGCACACTCTTTCTTATTTATATTTAATTAGTCAAGATTTATAATAAAATATGAACAAGCATTAAGAACTACCTCATAAAATGAGAGCCAAGCAAAATTTCTGTTCCTTCCAAAAATCCTTCCCTCTTCCTACAAGTTATTTAAGTCACACCCGACCATAGACTTTAATTCTTCTTACTCCCCTAAGAACATTAAAGACTAGTAAGGGGGTACCATTTAGGGAAAGACACTCAAATTCACATACAAGGAATAAGAGCTCTAATTTAGCAGACAGTAAGAGAACTCAAATTACAAAGCAAACTCGAAGATGAGAACAGAGATATAGCCAGTGGAAAAAACATCACAAGGTTATTAAGTGTACAGCAATTTGATGTTACTGAATTATATAAAGAGGCCAAGAGTGGTACGACACAAAGACATCAAAGCTGGAAGAAGCTAGCTGATGAAAGCCTTAACTGTACAGAAATCAAACTTTACCTTATGAGACAAGAGTTCTTAAATTTTTTTTCTCTTCAATGCTGACATTTATAAAACTACCCCAGCAATTATATCACATTAGAATGATTCTCTATGGAAGGTTTTTTCAAAAGACATGCATTTCCACCTTTCTCTAGAGATTCCTAGTATCTCTGCTTCATGCCTCTTAGCAGTAAATGTTTGCAGGCCACACAGAAACAATGAAGGATTTCTAAATCAGTTAAATTCAAATAAATTTGAATTTTATGCCAGTGTCATGACTTTGTGAAAAAGGTTTTGAGGGAGACAAAACTGAAGGCAGAGCATATAACAAACAACTATTTTTAGTATGAGTTTTAAAGAGGTGAAGCACAGGTGAATGGGATGAAGAGAGAACAAATTCCAGAAATTTCAGGAGTTAAAACAGATCAGACCTAGCATCAGCTGGTTATGAGAAATGAAAGGAAATAATCCCTTCCACCATACATGAGGGATTGGATTCCCCCAGTAGGGAAGTAACTCTCAAACAATGAGATGGGAGACTATGGAGAAACAGGGAGATGCTTTCTTAGTGTCTGAGAAGAAATACATGACCTAAAGAAGAAAACTAGAAAACAAAACAGACTATAATAAATTTGATTAAAAATTTTAATAATATTCTAGTCAATATGATGGTAAATATATTATTTACCTCGTCTTTTAAATTCATGTTTTCAGGAGCCAGACTTATTGAGAGTTGATTTCCATCCATTGATATTGGGAAGCAGGTATAAAATTTTACCATAGAATCTGCAGATTTTCTATTTATTTCTACAAATGCCTTTTAAAATAGAAATTACAAGAACAAAAAAAAAGTCTTATTAAGTTACTTCTCCTTAAAAAATTTAATACTTAAGACTCAGATGAATTTCATAACTTACCAAATATTTTTAAAATAAAAAATGCATTCCTTAGAAAGGTGAGACCTATACACTAAGAACATTACAACTAAAACCAAGAAATAATGACTGAACTCATAAGGCAATACTAAAGAGGAATAACAAGGGACACTGTAGTAAATGACACTAAGGAAATCTTATTTATCTTATTCATCACTATATCCTTACTACCTAGAGCAGTATTTAGCATGTAGCAGACATTAAATGAACATGAATCAAGTAAACAAATTCAATGATTGACAAAATATGAGAAATATGAGGAATGAAAGAACCAAAGAAATGTGTAATGGTTATCAAATTATGTTCTGTTATTTTCTTAAGTATAAAATTGGAATACCATACAATTTGGTTTTAATTTTCATACCTGGGTAAGTAAAACGATTGAACCTTGTTCCATACGTTTGATAGTTAATGAGGTGAAAACAGTCCATATTTTTATTTATAGTTATAGTTTTTTAAAATGAATTATCTCTTTATGCCATTAGCCAGCATATTTATCAAACTTTTAGTATGTTATAGCATGTTCATACAAATCTTTTGTTTCCCATTTACACAAATATTTTAAAAATCATTTATTTCAATTTTGCTTTATGTTAATTTTAATTTCAAAAATGTTTAAAATTTTATGAGTGAATCTGATATTTTTCCACATAACATCTAGAAAAATATTAAATCTCCAAAAACTTATTTGTCTATTCAACTCTAATCAAAACTAGGCATAAATAATCTATATTGGTATTTGGATTTTATGTTTATGCACATTTACTTCGGTATATGATGCAAGCTATGAATCTGAATTATTCATTCCCAGAGTTTCACAATTCCCCCCTATTTCAATGTATTATCACATAAAATTCTTATTATTAAAAAATTTATTCTTTTTCAATTTTTATCCGTCTCGAAACATTATAAATAATGTGCTTTTTAGAAAATAGCTTTAATGAAATATAGTTTACATATCATAAAGTTCACCTGTTTAAGTGTACAATTCAATGACTTTTAATGTAGAACTGTGCACCCATTCAAGTAATCTACTTCTGATATAAGGTAAAACTGAATATAATTACTTACACTTACTATCCCTTCCTTCTTTGTTTTCTTAAGTACACTGGTTTGACTCTCAAAAATTTCTAATGATCACCAACTCCTTTCTATAAGAATGCTACTTCCCACCACTCTGAGGGTGCTGTTTCCATTATTTAAACTTCTCTGAACTTTCATGACCTATAAATATCTTCTACAAGTTGTTCATTATTAACACATTTTGTTTCAAAATTACAAAAGCAATAAACACTTATTATAGAAAACTGAAGACATACAGATAAAACTAGGCTGGTTCTATGTACTGATGACTCCATCAGTCTGAGTCTGAAAATGGTTATTTCCCATGTGAATATAAATGGTAAAAAAATAAAAAGCAGAAATACTAGTAAAGATAGCTAAACAAAACTTTGTAAGTTGTTAAAAAACTATTATTATATAAAGTATTTTCTGTTAAATGTTCAAGCAAATTTTTAATGGGGAAATCCATCCTTTCCACCATAAAACTAAACCTGATTATAGAATAACTTTAAGTGATTAACTGTATTTTATATTTTAAAAATACAAAATTTTTAAAATGCCTTAGCTTGAGACAGCTTATTTTGAGGTGTTGCTCTTAAACCCTTCCTTTCAAGTTTTGTAAAGTTAATATTTTTCAAAATACGCTTGCAGACAACATGAATTCACAACTATTTTCAACTCTTACCTTTTTATGAGATGATAAAATCAAAATATCCTTTAAACCACCAAATGGTTTTACAAGGTTGGAAACTTCTTCAACAGAATATCCTTTACTAGGTAAATCAGAAATAAGTACCATACACATTTCTTCTGTTTCCTTCAAAACAAATTTAAGAATTGACATTGAAACTTAACTGTTATGTACTTAAGTTATATTTAAGTTTTACACTGCAGATCACTGTTAGTATTTAAATTGTATTTAATACTCTGATTAATTCAGAAAGTTGGTCTAAACCACAAATTAAAAACAAAACAAATTGCATTTTCCCACTCTTTAAGTATACAGAATAATTCTGTCATCTAGTCAAGGTCTTTAGTTCTCTTCTGTAACCACTACTTAAAAAACAAGTTTAAAACCATAACGCTGCCTGTCTTTGACTATAACTCATGTACTGTTCCCATTCCTGTGCCTTGTGATGCTAATATTTGAAGCTCCAAATCAGCTTAGTTCAGTTCAGTTGCTAAGTCGTGTCCAGCTCTTTTCGATCCCATGGACTGCAGCACGCCAGGCTTCCCTGTCCATCACCAACTCCCAGAGTTTGCTCAAACTCATGTCCATTGAGTCGGTGATGCCGTCCAACCATCTCATCCTCTGTCATCCCCTTCTCCTCCTGCCTTCAATCTTTCCCAGCATCAGGGTCTTTTCAAATGAGTTAGTTCTTTGCATCAGGTGGCCAATGTAATGGGAGTTTCATCTTCAGCATCAGTCCTTCCAATGACTATACAGGACTGATTTCCTTTAGGATGGACTGGTTGGATCTCCTTGCAGTCCAAGGGACTCTCAAGAGTCTTCTCCAACACCACAATTCAAAAGCATCAATTCTTCTGTGCTTAGCTTTCTTTACAGTCCAACTCTCACATCTACAGATGACTACTGGAAATCAGGGCATATTCTTTGATCATACTGAGTAAAATAATCCCTTTTAAGCAATATAAAAAAGCTTACCTAGTCTCTTAGTATCCTTACCCCATAACCCAATCATCACTACAAAATACTTTCATTTCTGCCTTCTCTTCTCTTAGATCTATTTTATTCTTCAAGATGACTCCCCCCAAAATGCCAACTTTTCTTTTAGTGGATGTTGGGTGAAATCCACAAAAGTGCATTATAGTAAATTTGGCAACTTGTAACTTTTCTTTCTGGAGGCTGAGAGGGTAGGAAATTATAATTTTCATAAGCCAGTTGACAATGATTTTTAAACAGCATGCAAACTGTGTTCGCAAATGATTTCTTCTAGAATGCAATAAGTAAATCTATATATTCTACTGCTGCTTTAAACAGCAGTAGAATATTTTGATATTCTTCTCAAACCAAAATAGTAAGTTAACACATACTACTTAAATACTACTTGATGAATAGGGCAACCATTCTAATATGAACTTATCTTCAGCATCTGAAGGGTCTCAAGATCTCAACCACTAATTTCTAAATTAATGAAATTTTAACATATTCAAAATGACACATAAAAGCACAGAAAAACAAAGTGAACTTAATGCCCTTGAAATAGAACTGCAAACGCCACCTGCTCCTCTAACATACAAAATTTAACTGGTATTCTAAGTATTAACATATCTCCCATTTGCTTCTATAAGAAAAAAGAAAAAAAGAAATTTCCCAAAATTCTGTTGTTTTTCTACTCAAAAACCCAGCTGGCCTAATACTTTCTTCTCAGTGAAAAGAAATGCTCAATAACATATACATCTATTTATGATAATCTGCACCTAAATTTCTGTGATTTACTCTGCAACTCAAGATTTTTAAACTCAAAACATATTTACAAGGTCACAAAAGACCAGGATTTTCACCATACCTTCCTTATATGTACATTTTTTACCTAGGTTTATAGTAAGAAAACTACACTGTGTCACAATCTCTTACGCTTAAAAAAGAAAAAAAAAAAAGTGAAATTAAAAACTGACCTTGTTGACTGGTTCATTTTCTGTGGCCTCCAAAGCAGCTGAAGATACAAAATAAAAGAAGAATTCATACAAATGTATTTTATTTATCAAGATCTAACTTTATTCCACAATGGATTAAATAGTAGCTTAACGAAAATGTATATAACAGGCAAAAGACCAGAGAAATTTAAGTAGGATACAGTTACTGGCTTTTAAATAATACATTCAGTTTTATTTCTTCTGAGAGCAAAATCAAGAGATAAGGTGAAGATCTGAATCACAATATTCTTAAATTCACCTAGGTATAACCCTATAGTTGTTGCTGTTGAATCACTCAGCTGTTTCCAACTCTTTGCGACCCCATAGACTGTAGCCCACCAGGCCCCTCTGTCCATGGGATTTCCCAGGCAAGAATACTGCAGTGGGTTTTCATTTCCAACATATTATATATGTTATATTATATATATTATATATGTAATATATATATCTTCTACATATATATATGACACAAAAACCTTAGTAAAATTTATTTTTAATCTTTTATCTTTAAACGTAAGACAAAAAACTAAAATTTCTATTTACCTACCTGAAATAGTTTCTTTAGCTCCATTTTCAGTGGTTTTGACTTCCACATTTGTCTTCATTTCAGAGCTTTCTGCAAGATTAAAGTGAAAGTGAAAGTTGCTCAGTCACATCCGACTCTGTGACCCCATGGACTATACAGTCCATGGAATTCTCCAGGTCAGAAAACTGGCATGGGTAGCCTTTCCCTTCTCCAAAGGATTTTCCCAACCGAGGGATCGAACCTAAGTCTCCCGCATTGCAGGTGGATTCTTTACCAGCTGAGCTCTTATTAGTCTAGAAAAACACACTAATACAATTACAGTAATGAATATAAACAGGAACTTAAGCTAGGTTATTTTGTTATTTCAAGTCTCCATAAGCTGACCTAATTAAAGACAAAGCTAACACAAATTTTCCTTTGAAACACAAAACAATCCTCTTGATTTTTAAGCAACTACTCCGAAATATACCTCCAATGTATACAGATAGGATTTAATGAAACAAAAGCACTGAATGATAGCAATTCAAGCTTACCTGGTACATTCACAGATTTACTGGTATCTTTGTTCTTGACAATTCCAGCCTTTTTGACTTCCAGAGACTTCTTTCCACCAGATTTTGCTTTTAAAAGTAGAGTTGAACCATTATTATAAGGCTCTATTCAGTCATTTAGCATGTTTCATACTACTATGTCAGTAAATAAGTAGTTCAACTTCATTATAAAAGTAGCTCTTTTCCATGTATTTCTAATTTTTTTCAATATCTGTTTACCAATAAGATTAAAAGAAAATATAAATTGAGATATAATTTTTGTTAAGGGTTATTAATGATTCACAAATTTGATCCTCATGTGCCAAAAGCAAACCAAAATCACACACAAAAATTCTATTTTATTTCCACAAAGATTCTTTACAATTATATTAGTCTACTGAGAAAATATATTAATAAACAGATCATGTTAGTTTCAACATGTTACAACTTAGTGTTCCATTTCTTGATGGAAGATACATTCTTATAACATGGAAAGAAAATCTTTAAAGTAAAAATATTAGGGGAGTTCTATAAGCTGAGAAAGATAATATGAAGTGACAACTCTAAAAACATGAGGAAAAGAAAGATTAAACAGAGGGGAAGTGGTTATAGCAGCCTAATATTATACAGCTGTCAGAATGTTTCCAAAAATATCTGCAATGGCAAAAACTGTCAAAGACCAAAGCACCTAAAAACAAAAGTTGTATGTGTGTTAAGTTTTAAGTATCAAAGAAGTATCTACTAAACTTTTCAAGATGTTATTAGATACTGCTACTGCTAGATACAAATTCTATAAATTTAAAACTTGCTTTTGATATATTATATTCTTTAAAACAGAATTAAGAATAAACAATATAGCCTTTCAATAGTCTTACCTGTTTTGATTGAAGCTTTATTACCTTTAGCAGCTACTGTTACCACTGATTTGACAGAACCCGCTGACTTCCCTAAATCACAAAAGCTCAGTCAAAACTGGTTTATTTATTAACTAGTATCAACAATACTGAAAGAACCTCACAAAGGATATAAGAGCAACAGACTATATTTTATTCAAAACATAAAATGCTATCATCTTTAGGGATACAGATCATTTGCTAAATTAGGAATGATAATTCACCTCCCTTTTTGGGTACTTAAAAAATAGCATTCAGGCAAGTAACTTAAATCAAATCAACTAGAAGCAAAATTAGTAACTACAGGATATAAAAACATTTCTATGATAGCTTTAATGGTTTCAAAAAGAGTTATATTTAAGACCTCCCAATTCACACTTCCTTGGCTCCCAGTCGATTAAAAAGCCCTTCAAAGTTAAAGTCGCTCAGTCTTGTCTGACTGTAACTCCATGGACTATGCAGTCCATGGAATTCTCTAGGCCAGAATACTGGAGTGGGTAGCCATTCCCTTCTCCAGGGGATCTTCCCAACCCAGGGATCAAACCCAGATCTCCCGCAATGCAGGTAGATTCTTTACCAGCTGAGTCACCAGGGAAGCCCTTAAGAATACCTGTATCACAATCAGGCCACATCAAGATTGTTTTGACTCATTCATAATGGGTCCTATTTTAACAGAACTTTTTGAACTTTAACACTTTGTACATATGCATATATTACTGTTGCCTATATTCCAAAATGATGTTTATATAAAGACTGTGATCATCTAAGTGTCATTAAAAAGACTGCCAGAGAACAAGAAAAACTGAACCTTTTTTATTCAGAGAGCAACAAGAGGTTTAGTTCTTAAAATCAGGATTATCAACAAGTAGCAAGACAGTGTATGAGGAAAAAGCTCAGGATCAGAAGTCATTAAATCCAAGCTGAATTCCACGTTAAATTGTGAAGTCTGGGGAAATTTACTGATTTCTGTGCATACTACCCTATTTATAAACAATGGTGGTAATCACCCTATTTAACAGGCCCTTCTGTGAAAATATGATCATGTTTTTGAAAAGTTATTAAAAGAAATTATGACATCTACAATATTTAATCAAAACAGCTTACAAATCCACTGTTCATATCCAAAGAGAGACCTTAATTTTTGCTCAAAAAGAGAAATACTAATCTTTATATTGTCATTTAACCAGTCATTTCCTAGTCATGCCCGAGTTTTGTCACACTGCAGTAACCTTAGCCCAAATGAACCCTTAAGGTGTTTCTTTCACTATTCTACGCTATTACCACAAAGAAATTCACTTTACTACTTCTAGTATAGGAAAAACAGAACGGGGGATAAATACTAGGGCAAGGAGAAAAAAATTAAATTAGTTACTTTAAAATATAATGTAGCCTACAAAGAAGGCAAGTAGAACATAATTTGCCATAAGTTTGTTATCTGGACTATTTTATAAAAGAAAAGTAAACAGAGAAGACCAAAAAGAGAAAAAGGGAAATATTTCTAATTCACCATGAGAAATATTTTGCCAGTTAAATTATTTTATTTTGGTAATAACTGTAGGAAAAGAGCACTGTCTACTAAATATGCCCTCTCAAAACTTCTAGGTGACTGTAAATTTCAAAAATTGGTATATACTCAGCAAACACTTTATCACATGAAATCCAAGACTACTGACAAAACCGTCTTAAATAATTTAATATGTCTAACATCCTAATATAGAAAACATACCTGAAGATTTATTTACTTTGGTTGCAGATGTCTTGGTTTGTCCAGTTTTGGCTAAAATAGTAAAAAGAATACATCAATAACATATTACAAAAAATATCATTTACATTTAGGAAAGAGCTAACTTGGCATAAGCTTCTTATCCTTATCCATCAGAGGGCAGAGAGAATGAAAACCACAATCACAGAAAACTAACCAACTGATCACATGGATCACACCCTTCTCTAACTCAATGAAACTACGTGCCATGCCATGTAGGGCCACCCAAGGCGGACAGGTCATGGTACAGAGTTCTGACAAAATGTGGTCCACTGGAGAAGGGAATGGCAAACCACTTCAGTATTCTTGCCATGAGAACCCCATGAACAGAATGAAAAGGCAAAAAGATATGACACTGAAAGATGAACTCCCCAGGATGATAGATGCCCAATATACTACTGGAGAAGAGCAGAGAAATAGCTCCAGAAGGAATGAAAACGCTGAGCCAAAGCAGGAACAACGCCAAGCTGTGGATGTGTCTGGTGGTGAAAGTAAAAGTCCTATGCTGAAAAGAACAATACTGCATAGGAACCTGGAATGTTAGGTCCATGAATCAAGGTAAATTGGAAGTAGTCAAACTGGAGATCAGAGAAGGCAATGGCACCCCACTCCAGTACTTTTGCCTGGAACGTCCCATGGATGGAGGAGCCTGGTAGGCTGCAGTCCACGGGGTTGCTAAGAGTTGGACATGACTGGGCAACTTCACGTTCACTTTTCACTTTCATGCATTGGAGAAGGAAATGGCAACCCACTCCAGTGTTCTTGCCTGAAGAATCCCAGGGATGGGGAAGCCTGGTGGGCTGCCGTCTATGGGGTCGCACAGAGTCGGACACAACTGAAGCGACTTAGCAGCAGTAGCAAACAGGAGGTGGCAAGAGTAAACACTGACATTTTAGAAATCAGTGAACTAAACTGGACAGGAATGGGCAAATTTAATTCATATGATCACTGTATCTGATTCTTGGTGGCAAGAATCCCTGAGAAGAAATGGAATGCCCTCAAAGTCAACAAGAGTCCAAAATGCAACACTTAGGTGCAGTCTCAAAAATGACAGAATGATCTCAGTTTGTTTCCAAGGAAAACCATTCAATATGTTAGTAATTCAGTTCATTTCCAAGGCCAATGATTCAATATCATAATAATTCAAGTCTATGCCCCAACCGCTAATGCTAAAGAAGCTGAAGTTGAATGGTTCTAATGATGACCTCATAGTCAACAACAGAGTCTGAAATGCAATCTCAAAAATGACAGAATGATCTCTGTTCCTATCCAAGGCAAACCATTCAGTATCATAGCAATCCAAGTCTATATTCCAACCACTAATGCCAAAGAAACTGAAGTGAAACGGTTCTATGATGACCTGAAAGACCTTACAGAACTAACACCTTTTCTTCATAGAGGACTGGAATGCAAAAATAGGAAGTTAAGAGATACCTGTAACAGGCAAGCTTGATCTTAAGAGTACAAAATTAAGCATGGCAAAGGCTAACAGAGTTTTGCCAAGACAACACACTGGTCACAGCAAACACCCTCTTTCAACAACACAAGAGTCGACTCTATACATGGACATCACAAGATGGTCAATGCTGAAATCAGACTGATTATATTCTTTGCAGCCAAAGATGGAGAAGCTCTATACAGTCAGCAGAAACAAGACTGGGAGCTGACTGGCTCAGATCATAAACTCCAATTGCAAAATTCAGACTTAAACTGAAGAAAGTAGGGAAAACCACTAGACCATTCAGGTATGACCTAAATCATATCCCTTGCAATTATACAATGGAAGTGACAAATCGATTCAAGGGATTAGATCTGCTTGAGTGTCTCAAGAACTATGGATGGAGGTTTATAACATTGTTCACAAGACAATGATAAAACCATCCCCAAGAAAAAGAAATGCAAAAAGGCAAAATGGTTGTCTGAGGAGGCCTTACAAATAACTGAGAAAAGAAGAGAAACTAAAGGCAAAGTAGAAGAGGAAAGATAAGTATCTGAATGCAGATTCCAAAGAATAGCAAGGATAGACAAGAAAGCCTTCGTAAGTGAATGATGTAAGGAAATAGAGGAAAACAATACAATGCGAAAAGACTAGAAAATCAGAGATACCAAGGGAACATTTCATGCAAAGATGGGAACAATAAAGAACAGAAACGGCATGGACCTAACAGAAGTAGAAGAGATTAATAAGAGGGGACAAGAACACACAGAAGAACTATACAAAAAGGATCTTACTGATCTAGATAACCAGACATCCTGGAATGTGAAGTCAAGTGGACTTAGGAAGCATCACTAGATAGTGGAGGTGATGGAATTCCAGTTGAGCTATTTCAAATCCTAAAAGATGATGCTGTGAAAGTGCTGCACTCAATATGCCAATAAATCTGGAAAACTCAGCAGTGGCCACAGGACTGGAAAAGGTCAGTATCATTCCAATCTCCAATCCCAAAGACGGGCAATGCCAAAGAATATTCAAACTACCACACAATTGCACTTATTTCACATGCTAGCAAGGTCAAGCTCAAAATCCTTCAAGCTAGGCGTCAACAGTACATGAATCAAGAACTTCCAGATGTTCAAGCTGGATTTAGAAAAGGCAAAGGGACCAGAGATCAAACTGCCAACATCCGCTGGATCACAGAAAAAACAAGAGAGTTCCAGAAAAACATCTACTTCTGCTTCATTGACTATGTTAAAAGCCTTTGACTGTGTGGATCACAACAAACTGTGGAAAAGTCTTCAAGAAATGGGAATACCAGACCACCTTGGTATTCTGCCTGCCTCCTGTGAAACCTGCATGTAGGTCAAGAAGCTACAGTTAGAACCAGGCATGGAACAACAGACTAGTTCAAAACTGGGAAAGGAGTATGTGAAGGCTGTATACTGTCAGCTGCTTATATAACTTATATGCAGAGTACATCATGCGAAATGCTGGGCTGGACAAAGCACAAGCTGGAATCAAGACTGTGGGGAGAAATATCAATAACCTCAGATATGCAGATGATACCAGCCTCATGGCAGAAAGCAAAAAGGAACTAAAGAGTCTCTTGATGAAGGTGAAAGAGGAGAGTGAAAAAGCTTGCTTAAAACTCAAACAGTCAAAAAATGAAGATCATGGCACCTGGTCCCACCACTTCACGGTGAATAGGTGGGGGAAAAGTGGAAAGTGCTAGGTTTTATTTTCTTGGGCTTCAAAATCACTGCAGATGGTGACTGCAGCCGTGAAATTAAAAGACGCTTGCTCCTTGGAAGAAAAGCTATGACAAACCTAGACAGCATGTTAAAAAGTAGAGACGTTACTTTGCCGACAAAGGTCTGTATAGTCAAAGCTATGGTTTTTCCAGTAGTCATGTATGGATGTGTGAATTGGACCATAAAAATGGCTGAGTGCCAAAGAACTGACGCTTTTGAACTATGGTATTGGAGAAAACTCTTGAGAGTCCCTTAGACTGCAAGCAGATCAAAGATATGATGTGAAGAACTGATTCATTAGAAAAGACCCTGATGCCGGGAAAGACTGAAGGCAGGACGAGAAGGGGGCGACAGAGGATAAGATGGTTGGATCCCATCACCGACTCAATGGACATGAGTTTGAGCAGGGTCCAGGAGTTGGTAATGGACAGGGAAGCCTGTCCTAGTGCAGTCCATGGGGTCAAAAAGAGTAAGACAGGACTGAGTGATTGAACTGAACTGAACTGTCTAAGGGTCATGAAAGGAATCAAAAAGAAGCATTTTCTGAGATAGGCCTTAAAGAATAAATTGGAATTTGCTCCACCTTGACCCTCCAAAAGGAGTTTTAATTGGCTTTGTATTTTCATTATCTTGCACAAGGCCTGGTACCTACCAAGTAGGTACTTCAGAAGTGCTTACTGCTGCTGCTAAGTCGCTTTAGTCATGTCCGACTCTGTGCAATCCGATAGACGGCAGCCACCAGGCTCCTCTATTCTGGGATTCTCCAGGCAAGATCTGGAGTGGTTTGCCATTTCCTTCTCCAATGCATGCACGCATGTTAAGTTGCTTCAGTCATGTCCGACTCTGTGCGACCCCATGGAGAGCAGCCCACCAGGCTCCTTTGTCCACGGGATTTGGAGGTAAGAATACTGGAGCAGGTTGTTAGTAAGTAAAGTTAACTGGAATTTAGACAATGACTCCACATGAATGGACAGTATAAAGAGCTGTGAAATGAAATAGGACAGAACAGCTGGAAAATAAACTGCTCTAAGTAACTGAAACATAATGTACATTTGTGTGACAAGAGACTGAAAAAGTAATCTGGGGGAAAGGGTAAGGGGTCATTTATACAAGGGTGAAGAATATGGGCATTCTTCAATGGATCACTAGCTTAAAACAGGGGCCAATGTGGATCCCTTCTACTAAAGCACAATGAATACTATTTTCCTAGCATCACCTTGCAAGAAGTTTCCAATAAACTGACAAAATATACTCATATTGGAGGAGTATTAAAAGTAACAACTTACTAGTAGAAGCTGCAGTCACAGTTTCAATAGCTGTGGAAGCATCTGTATCTTTTCTATTAAAAGAAAAAAAAAAATTAGCAAAGAAATTCTAAGACCAAAATCTTCTAAAGATGCAAAGCTTAAATCTAAAAAAGTTCAAAATAATTCAATTAGAATGATGTCCTATTTGAGTCAGGGAGATTAAAATATATTAAAAATGTAGTTGTCAAAACTTTTAAAATTTAATTCATATGCCTATTTGTTCTCATACAGAAAATCATAGAATTACTTACTTTAACGTAGATGCAGATGTTTTCTTTGAATCTGACATCTTTTTCTTCACTTCTTTGTTCTATGAAGGAAAAATATTTTGAAAACCTTAAGCCTCTTCTCAAATTATAAAAAGGAATATACAAAATACACAAAAGCATATGAAATCTATACACATGTACAACCACAAATAAAAATCTTACCCTAAAGTAAAAATGCTAATTACCTTTTCTATTTATAGACAGAAATAAAATATTTTCAACTTGTGATTATACAGTGTAATTCTACATCTTGTCTTTTATCACTTACTGACATTTTCTTATCACTATCTTTCAAAGACATTTCTAATAGTGCCATACCATTTCTGATATCTAATTACAATCACTCTGGTCCAATCTATCACAATCTTTTGCTTTAATTACTCTAACAGACTCATAATGGTCTCTGCTTCTGTCTTTGCTTTTCAACCACCCTCACTTCATTTTTAACATAGAACCAGATTGATAACTGCCACTCCTAAACTCAAAACCTTTCATCACACTCAGAAAAAAAGCTAATACTTAAGTTTACTCTACTTATTTCACCCATTCTTTACCCCCAAATCACCACATATCTCTTTAAAGCCATCTCTACTTTTTTGGGCTCCAAAATCACTGCAGATGGTGACTGCAGCCATGAAATTAAGACGCTTACTCCTTGGAAGAAAAGTTATGACCAACCTAGATAGTATATTCAAAAGCAGAGACATTACTTTGCCGACTAAGGTCCATCTAGTCAAGGCTATGGTTTTTCCTGTGGTCATGTATGGATGTGAGAGTTGGACTGTGAAGAAAGCTGAGCGCCGAAGAATTGATGCTTTTGAACTGTGGTGTTGGAGAAGACTCTTGAGAGTCCCTTGGACTGCAAGGAGATCCAACCAGTCCATTCTGAAGGAGATCAGCCCTGGGATTTCTTTGGAAGGAATGATGCTAAAGCTGAAACTCCAGTACTTTGGCCACCCCATGCGAAGAGTTGACTCATTGGAAAAGACCCTGATGCTGGGAGGGACTGGGGGCAGGAGGAGAAGGGGATGACAGAGGATGAGATGGCTGGATGGCATCACTGACTCAATGGGCGTGAGTCTGAGTGAACTCCGGGAGATGGTGATGGACAGGGAGACCTGGCGTGCTGCGATTCATGGGGTGGCAAACAGTCGGACATGACTGAGCGACTGAAGTGATGAACTGAACTACTTTCAATCCCAGGCACCCTTTAAACTCCTAAAACAAAACAAACTACATAGGCATGGACTTGAGAAGTCTTCTGCAGTTGCTGTTTGGAATGCTCCCAATTCAAGGAACAATTTACACCTTCACCTCCTTTTCACATTTTTAATGAGACCTTCCATAACTACCTTACTGAAAGGTGCATTGCTCTTTAAGCTTGGCAATTAGTGAACATCCAATAAATATGTGTTAAAATGATGTGAACTTATAATTGCTGTCATTTTATGTTTTCTGTTCTTTGGAGGCATCTTTACCATTTCCTTTTGTGCCATATGGGATTTTATCCAAATATCTCCCTTACCCCCAGTAGTTTAGAAGATACTCATCCTTCTGCTTATATTCTACTAATGCTGCTAAGTCACTTTAGTCGTGTCCGACTCTGTGCGACCCCGTGGACTGCAGCCTACTAGGCTCCTCCGTCCATGGAATTTTCCAGGCAAGAGTACTGGAGTGGGTTGCCATTGCCTTCTCCTTGCCATTCTACTAAGGTATCTCCAATTTCAAAAGAAATAAGACACTATTGATTTCTTCTTATAAATTTAAAAGCCCTTACACCTTGGCTTACCTGCTAATTTTTGATGACATTATTTTAGGACAAAGTTATTTTTTTTAATTCTTTTTTAACAAATTATACTATTTTATAAAGATACAACTATTTGTGTTTTACCCTGTTTAAATGGGCTTCCCAGGTGGCTCGGTAATTAAAAAAAAAAAAAATCTGCCTACCAATTTAGGAGATCCAAAAGACTCAGGTTTGATCCCTGGACCAGAAAGATCCCCTGGAGGAAGAAATGGCAACCCAGTATTCAGTATTCGTGCCTGGGAAATACCACAGACAGAGAAGCCTGGTGGGCTACAGTCCATGGGGTGGCAAAGAGTCAGAAATAACTGAGCATACATGCACTCTATGTTTAAATGGTTTTATTACTCTCTGTGGTTTAGTCACTAAACCATGTCCAACTCTGGCAATCCCATGGACAATCTTTTTTTCACTCAGCCTTGAGAATGAGTTGCTTGACTATCTAAGGCTGGTCTACCTCTTTTTACATTTACATAGTTTCTGCCTGGATCACTAGGGCTTTCACCTTTAACTATGAAACTTAACATCTTCACCAGTTTTTAAGTGGTATTTTCTTTCTGGAATCCTAGTTATATGCAGATTGGGTCTCTTAGATGTATCCACCATGACTTCTTCATTAAAATTAGACTTTTTAACCTTTACTAATAGACTCTTAAGTCCTAAGAAGGATGGAAGCACATCCGCCTTGTTCATTAATGCATCTTCTGCATGTACCACAATGGCTGACATACAAAAGATGTTTAAGAAATAGTTCTTTCCTTAAATATTTATTTATTGGATTGTGCTGGTTCTTAGTTGCAACACACAAACTTTTAGTTGTCATATGTGGGATCTAGTTTCCTGATCAGGGATCAAACCTACACCCCCTGCACTGGAAGCCTAGAGTCTTAGTCACTGGACCACCAGGGAAGTCCCAAGAAATAATTTTTGAATTAAAATGAAACTAAATTCTCTTCTGAACTGATTGTATATCCTCAGTTTTATCTGTTATTAATTAGATTTTCCATAATGCTCAAACCACTATGCACTGCTTCCTGGCACTGTTTTTGTTCTCCATGCAGTTTTCTTAAATCTAAGCTAACTGCTTGCTCTAGGTTTTAGATGTAATGTCACCATGAATCTTGCTGAAACCAGTAAATCTGTTTTTTAAGTCTTGTTTTTTCTGTTTTGTTTTCTTGAAGAGCCGTAGCACTATTTTATAACTGCAAAGGTCCTTCTGTCTGTTGAAAACTCTGATTATATTTTTTTCTGTATCAAGAGCTCCTGCTTCCTTAAGGAAAATTTTGAGTACCAACATGTGCCCATTTTTCTGGAAAAGGAGAATGCTTGCTTTCAGCAGACTGGTTAAGAATCATTGTTAAAGACTCATGTCTATGCTGGCTTGTAATTAAACACAAAGTTATTTGTCAGACAGTTTGTCACCAGAACTGTGCAGAACCATACTTTAATCCTTCAGGTGTAATACAGGGCTGTAGAAATTTTTTACCTTTTCTCTAACATTTTACTACTGATTCCAAGAAGTAGCAAAATGAAGAGAATATTTTCTGAATCACGGAGTTCAAGGCAGTCCTAACATGAAACATCAAACATGGGCAGAAAGGTTTTGTCATGGTTTTAACTATTCATGCCAAAATTAAGGTGTAGACCAAGAAAGCTATAGGGCTGACCTTCTTTTTCCTAGTTTGAGTTTCCAGTCTATTTTGTGCTTGCTCTGACAGGAAAACTTAATGTCTTCCCCTATGGTAACAGGCCAAAAGATTGTCCCATAAACTTCTAACCTTGAAGAAGCCATAACCAGAGTTCTGTTGGGGGTTCCCTCTAGTCAATCACAAGAGCGAACTCATGAGTAAACCTTTGAAGGCTTTAATTCAGCACCATTCAAACCATGTTTAACTGAAGAACATCAATGTTTGTGACAGGTAGATGGCATGTTTTCTAGTTTTCAGTGCTGATACTTAGGCCATTCATTATTATGAAAATCAAAATAGTAAATGACTGAACTATTCAACTTACACTGCTGCCTTACCAACCTTATAAAAAAGTCATCTAAGAGAATTATTTTAATCTGTTTGAAATACTCTAACACCCTAAATGTATCATTACTCGGTCATTTTCCCAGATTAAACATTTTAGAATTAAAGAATATTGATCTCACATTTAAAACTTTAATAGTCAGCTAGTCCTGCTTGAGAGTCAATGGTATAAAAGCTATTTCTTTCTATTGTCAAGGTTACTAATTTACCCCAAACTTTTAACTACTCTTACTTGTCTAGATGAGTGCCCTAACCAGATTTCAGTGATCTTTTCTCTTCTTTCCTTTAATCAACATGCTTTCTTTGCCTTCAGAGTCATTTGCCCAACTAATTCATTCTGCCGATCAGTTCCTGATGAATTTTTCAAATCCGTCGATTTCACTGTCATAGCCCTGCTGAAAACTTTGAATAACATTTAACTGTCTCAAAATAAAGTTTAAATTATTAAATTATGCATTCAATTCTTGCTTCCCCTTATTCTTCTCTGCCATAGAGGAGGACATGTGTCACAGTTCTGATAAATCAAATGTAGGTGGAAGTTGCTGGTGAACTCCTCCTTCTTGGGGGTGTGTGCGGAGGGGAAGAGGGACACTAAAAATTCATTGTGTTCCTGACACATTCCTTTCTTTCTGTTTGAAAGATTGAAATAATGCCAGAAGGTACAACAACCATCTTACAAAAAAGATGAAAAAGTACACGCTAATGACAATGAATTAGAAAAATCAAAAGGCTGGGTTCCTAAAGATATTTTAGAGCTGTTGTATCAGCCACAGATCACTCACCAGCCAATTTCCTGTTATAAATAAACCTCTTATTTGTTTAATAAACCACTGGAGAAGTTTTCTGTTAACTGAAAATGAAAAAACTTCTAAAGTGGTAATGACAATGGTCATCATGTAATCATTATTCAAATTAGGACAATGGGACAATGCGATGGGCATGTATGTACCTAGTATTAGTAAACCGGGATGATGGGTTACTCCAATAATAACTAACCAGAAAACATAAAAAATAAAACTCTTTTAATAGTGATTGAAATAATATTTATGACATATACAAATAAATAAAAATTAACATGTCTTCCAAAATGCATGTTATGGAAACATTACAAAAGAATGTTATGGAAAAAAAATGTAAAAACTCGCTGAGGGACACAAAATGAAATCTAAATAAATGAAGAAATAAAACCTGGTTTTGGACAGAAAGATTTAGTACTGTAAATACATCAATACAAATTCTGTACAGTACCAATTAAATGCCCATTAAGGTTTTTTAGAGAACAAACTGATTCTAAATCTAATATGTAGGAGTAAATGTTTAAGATTAAGCAAAAATACATGGAAGGAGAAAACAAAGAAAAACAATTCTATTAGAAAAATGACTATTATAAAGCTATAGTTAGAAAAATTTAAACTATACAGTATTCATATGAAAATAAACAGACTGAAACAGATCTATGTGTATAGGATAATTTATACACAAGACAGCTTTACAAATCAATGAGGAAAGATAAATAAGGCATAAATAGTGTTGGGTATATTGGTTATCCATTTTGCAAACAGTCGTATCATTCACACACTGTATAACAAATAACAGATTTAAAAAATAATGGAAACATATCTTTCTGGCACTGGTATAAAGGTCTTCTAAAATAAGAGGAAAAAGCCATTAAGAGTAAAAAAGCAATAAAACTGGAGTACATCAAAATTAAAAGAACTTTACGTATCATATAAGCAACAGACTAAAAGAAAATACTTCTCATGTATGATACAAAATTAGTATCTTAGGATAATGAACACCTTCAGATGAACATTTTTTAAAAGGCAAATAACCCAATAGAAAAATGTGAGAAATACGATGCAGCACTCTCCTCCCACAGATTCATCAAAAGTACATCTACATGTAGACCAATTTACAAAGAACATCTACTGAACAATACCAGAAGACAGAATTCCAAAGGAGCATGAAAATCTCCACATAACAGGGAAGGGCAAAAGAAAAGAGAAAATAAAGAAAGGAATCAGGACAAGACCTGTGCCTCTGGGAGGGAGCTGTGAAAGAGGAAAAGGTTTCTGCACATTGGGAAGTCCCCTCACTGATGAGATCAGCTGGAACAGAGAGGGAGGAATGGAGCCTCAGAGGAGAGAGAGCTCAGCAACAGAGGTGCAGAGGACAAAGCCAAGAGAAACCTGAACAGACTGCTGGTGCTGGCCAGCTCCCCAAAGCCTAAGATGCTCATCCATTCAACCAGTAGGGCAGGTGGAGCTTGTGTCCTGAGGCTTGGGCTTTGGAGGTCAGGCCCAAAGGGCAAGACTGGAGTTGGCTGTGTGAAGACAGTCTGAAGGGGCTACGAGGTAGTACACCACAACTGATGGAGTCCAAGAAGAAGCCTGGGTCCTTCACAGAGATAAGGGACCACTGTTAGGGGGTGTGAGAGGAGAGGGATGTCACAGAAGCTTCTTTCTCCATATGCTCACAGGCGCCCCACACAAATTCCAGGGGTGGGTGCAAGTTGTGGCTGCCATCTCAGATTCCAGAGGTAGGCACGGACTGGTGCCACTGCCATTGCCAAGAGTTCACAGATGGATGCAGGTCAATGCCCCCACTTTTCCAGGAAATTGCATGGCTTGCCACTGCTCCGAGTCCACACTCAGGGTCAACTTCCCTGGGAGCATGTGAGGCCTGTCACTGCTGCCAAGGGTTTCATGACCCAATGCCAACCACAGGCCCCACCTCTCTGGGGCTTTGCAAAATAACACCGTCACTGCAGAGGAACACAACTGCAGCCCCTACCTTCCTGGGAACCTGCATGAGTCGAGCATCTATGCACCTGCATATCCCTCATCAAGGTGGTAACAACCAGCACATGCTGACAAAAGAGACAGCAAGCATCCAAATCAAAAACAGCCTTCACACCAAAAAAATATTAAAACCCACACAAGCTATACAGGGATGTTTCTGCTTATAAATAGCCCTTTAAGACTACATGAGATAGTTGTTTCTCCTAAACTCTCGAACTAAGACAAATACAAGGAAAATGAGAAGCCAAGAAACCACTCAGTCAAAATATCAAAAATATTTCCCTGAAGGAACAATGAAACAAAACTCTTCAGTCTAACAGACACTGAGTTGAAAAAGGAGATAATGAAAATACTGAAGGAATTAAAAAAGGCTATCAAGAGAAATACAGATTATTATTAAAAAAAAAAAAAAGAACTAGAAACTGTGAAAAGGAGCTAGGTAAAATGTAAAAATTCATTTGCCAAGATGAAAGCTGAGCTCAAGGCAGTAAATAGCAAAATGAATAATGTAGAAGAAAGAATAAGTGACCTAGAAGACAGACTAATGGAAAGTACCCAATCAAAAGAGCAGACAGAAAGCCAAATGAAAAAAAAGCAATATAAGAGACCTACGGGGGAATATAACACAGGCCAGTCTATGCAGATATTGAAGAAAAAGAAAGAAAAGGGGGGACTGAAAATGTATTTGAAGAAATTATGGCTGAAAATTTCCCAAACCTAAAGAAGGAAACATATCCAGATACAGGAAGCACAGAAGGTCCCAAACATGATGAACCCAAACACCTACTTCAAGACATAATAAAAATGGCAGAAGTTAAAGATAAAGAGAGAATTCTAAAGGCAGCAAAACAAAAACAGAGTTCATTACTAGGGAACCTCCAAAAGGCTATCAGTTGATTTCGATACATAAATACTGCAGGCCAGAAGGGAGTGGCAGAATAAAAGGAAATGATCAAACCAAAAAAAGTAAAAAAAAGGAAGAAGCAAAGAATCAACTGGAAAACACAGTTTGGTGTGGCAATACATAAATCAACTACACTTCATTTTTTTTTAATGAAAAGTGTAAATAAACTATATTTCAATAAATTTTTTAAAGAAAAAAAAGAAATAGCAATAAATACATGAATCAATAATTACTTTAAATGTCAATACTCCAATCCAAAGACACAGAGTGGGACTTCCCTAGTGGTGCACTGGATAAGAATCTGCCTGCCAATGAAGTGGACACAAGTTCGACCACTGGTGCTGGAAGACTGCACGTGCCACAGAGCAAGTAAGCCTGGTCCCACAACTAATGAGTCTGTGTGTCACAACTACTGAACCAGCACCCATAAAGCCTGTGCTCAGCAACAAAAGAAGAAACCAGTGAGAAGCCCACACACAACAAAGACCCAGCACAGCCAAAATTAATTAATTTTTAAAAATGAAGAGGGGATATACACTATCAGGTGTAAAACTTTTTAAAAAATAAGAGTGACAGACTGGATTAAAAAATAAAAGCCTACAATATTCTGCCTACAAGAGATCCACCTCAGGGCAAAAGACACATACAGACTGAAAGTGAGGGCATGGAAAAAGATATCTCATGCAAAAATAAAGTGGGACTTGCAATACTCCTATCAGACAAAACAGACTTTAAAGCAAAGGCTACAAAGATAAAGGACACTATACAATGATAAAAGGATCAATACAAGAGGAAGATTTTACACTCATCAACAAATATGCACATAATTTAAGAGCACCCAAATACATAAATAACTAACAGATATGAAGGGAGAAATCAGCAGGAAGACAATAATAGTAAGAGACTAACACCCCACTCACATCAATGGAGAGATTTTCCAGACAGAGGTCCCAAATGTTACAACAGAAAAGTAAGACGTAATATTTTCAGGACACTGCATCCAAAACACCCCACAGAATATACATGTTTTTTAAGTGCACACACATTTTCTAGGATTGACCACATGTCCTGGGGCACAAAACTAACCTAAACAAATTTAAGGGTACAGAAATTATTTCAAGCATTTTCTCTGATCACAATGGCATGAAACAAGAAATCAACCAAAGGAAACAAGAAAAAAAAAAAGATTACATGGAGACTGAATAACATGCTACTTAAAAAAGAAAAAAGGGTTCAATAAGGAAAATTAAAAAGTACCTTGAGACAAACAACGACAACACAACATACAAAATCTATGTGAAGTGAAGCTACTCTGTGTGTCTGACTCTTTGTGACCCCATGGACTGTAGCCTACCAGGCTCCTCCATCCATGGTATTCTCCAGGCAAGAGTACTAGAGTGGGTTGCCACTTCCTTCTCCAGGGGATCGTCCCCACCCAGGGATTGCACCCGGGTCTCCCATATTGTAGGCAGACGCTTTACCATCTGAGCTACCAGGGAAGCCCTCTGCAATCCATTAAAAGCAGTTCTTAGAGACCAGTTCATAGTGATACAGGTCTTCATCAAAAACAAGGAAAAATATCCCAAGTAAAACGCCTAATCTACTACACAGAAGAATTTTTAAAAATATAAACCTAAAGTCAGAAGACGGAAGGAAATAAAGATGGGGTGGGGGAGAAATAAAATACAGATGAAGAAAACAATAGCGAAAAAAAAAGTCAACAAAATCAAGAGTTGGTTCTTTGAAAGGGCAAACAAAACTGAACTTTCAGTACACAAAGCCCAGGACCAGAGGGCGTCATAGACAAATTCTCTCAAAGAAGAATATAAAAGACTGAAGAAGAGAGAACACTCTCAAAGACATTCTATAAAGCCACCATCACTCTAATACCAAAACCAGAGGAAGAAACCATCAAAAGAGATAATTACAGGTCAGTATCATTGATGCATATATAACACGACCAAGTGGGATTCACCCCAGGTTCACAAGTATGGTTCAACATACACAAATCAACATAACACATCACAGTAACAAGTCAAAAGGCTTCCTTGGTGGCTCAGACGGTAAAGCGTCTGCTTGCAACTCGGGAGACCAGGGTTCGATCCCTGGTTTGGGGAGATCCTCTGGAGAAGGAAATGGCAATCCACTCCAGCACTCTTGCCTGGAAAATCCCATGGACAGAGGAACCTGATGGGCCCCAGTCCATGGGGTCGCAAAGAGTCGGACACGACTAAGCGACTTCATTTAACAAGTCAAAAACCACATGATCATCTCAACAGATGCAGAAAAAGCATTCAATGTCCATTCAAGATAAAAATTCCTATCACGTAACAAATAAAAAGGATCCAAATTGGAAGCGAGGAGGTACAACTGTTACTGTATGCAGGTGACATGATACATATATAGAAAGCCCTAAGAACTATACATAAAAACGAATAGATCTAATAAATGAATTCGGCAAAGTAGTAGGATACAAGATTAACATTCAGAAATTGGTTGCATTACCTTCACAGTAACAATGAAATATCAGAAAGAGAATGTCCTTTAAAATCTCACCAAAAGATACATGGCAGAAACAAACACAATACTGTAAACCAATTATACTCCAATTAAAAATAAATAAACTGGAAAAAAAAAAAAAACCTTCCATGAGGAAAAAAAGTTTCACCAAAGAAATTTAAAAACCTAGGAATAAACTTGACCAAGGAGGTGAAAAACTTACATGCTGAGAGTTATAAAATATTAAGAAATAAAAGAAGATTCAAAGAAATTGAAAAATAGCCCATGCTCTTGAATTGAAAGAACATTGTTAAAATAGAAATACTATCCAGAGAAAACTACAGATTAAATGTGATCCCTATCAAATCACCCCCTCATGACATTTTTTCACAGAAGTAAAATAACTCAAAAATTTATGTGGAACCATAGACCCACAATTGCCAAAGGGAAGCAGGAAGCATAACTTTCCCAGACTTCAGACAATACTACAAAGCTACAGTAAACAAAACAGTTTGCACCTGGTATAAAAACAGACATGCAAATGATTGGAACAGTAGAGAGAGACCAGAAATAAACCTATACATCTACAGTCAATTAATCTTCAACGAAGGAAGCAAGAATAAACAATGGGAAAAAGACAGTCTCTTCAGCAAGTGGTGCTGGGAAAGTTGGACAGCTGCATGTAAATAAATGAAGTAAGAACATACCCTTTCACAACACACAGAAATGAACTCAAAATGGCTTAAAGACTTAAAACATATTCTGGCGTTTTTGTAAGGTGAGTTCATATCCTTCTGCTCTGCCACCTTCAGTGTCTAGTTTTATTTAACATCATAAAACTCCTAAAAGAGAGCATAGCAAAAACATTTTGATATAAATGGTACCAACGTTTTTCTTTAGTCTCCCAAGGTAATAGATAGAAAAAGAAAAAATAAAATAAAACTTACAAGCATTTGCAAAGCAAAGAAAACTGTAATGAAAACCCAACAACAACAAAAAAATGAAGACAAGATATGGAGTGGGAGAAAATTTCTATAAATGATCAGACCAACAAGTGCTTATCTCCAAAATATACAGTTTATATAACTCAAGAACAAAAAAACAAACAAACAATCAAAAAATGGGCAAAAGATCTCAATAGTTAATTCTCCACCTCAACAGATATTTTTCCAAAGATATAGATAGTCAGTAAGCACATGAAAAGAAGCTCAACCTCACTAATTATTACAGAAATGCAAATCAAAACTGCAATGAGGTACAATCTCACAGCAGCCAGAATGATCATCATTAAAAAGTCTATAAATAACAAATGCTGGAGAGGATGTAGAGAAGAGAAACCTCCTGTACTGCTGATGAGAATGTAAGCTGGTACAGCTGCAATGGAAAACAAAAAGGTTCCTCTTCAAACTAAAAAACAGAATTACCACATAATCCAGCAATCTTGGGAATATATCCAGGCAAAACTGTAATTCAAAAAGACACATGAACACCTATGTTCATAGCAGCACTATTCACAAGAACTAAGACACCAAAACAACCTAAATTTCCATCAACAAATAAATGGACAAAGATATGGTATATATACAATGGAATACTACTCAGTCATAAAAAATGAAATAATGCCAAGTGCAGCAATATGGATACAACTATAGACATTATCACACTAAGTGAAGTCAGAAAGAGAAAAACAATTATCACATATCACATGGGTGGAATCTAAAATATGGCACAAATGAACCTATCTGTAAAATGGAAAGACTTTTAGACATAGAGAACAGAATTGGGGTTGACAAGGTGGAGGGGGGAGGGAGAGGGATGGCCTGGGAGTATGGGGTTGGTGGATGCAAGTGATCACATTTAGAATGGATAAACAATAAGGTCCTAATGTATATCACAGAGAACTATATGCAATATCTTGTGATAAACCATAATGGAAAAGAATATAAAAGAGAATAACTGAGTCACTCTTCCAACAACACAAGAGAAGACTACACATGGACATCACCAGATGGTCAACACTGAAATCAGACTGATTATATTCTTTGCAGCCAATGATGGAGAAGCTCTATACAGTCAGCAAAACAAGACCGGGAGCTGACTGTGGCTCAGATCATAAATTCCTTATTGCCAAATGCAGATTTAAATGGAAGAAAGTAAGGAAAATCACTAGACCATTCAGGTATGACCAAAATCAAACTCCTTACAATTATACAGTGGAAGTGAGAAATAGATTCAAGGGATTAGATCTGACAGACAGAGTGCCTGAAGAACTATGGATGGAAGTTCGGGACATTATACAGGAGGCAGGGATCAAGACTACCCCCGAGAAAAAGAAATGCAAAAAGGCAAAATGGTTGTCTGAGGAGGCCTTACAAATAGCTGAGAAAAGAAGAGACGCGAAAGGCAAAGGAGAAAAGGAAAGATATACCCATTTGAATGCAGAGTTCCAAAGAATAGCAAGGAGAGACAAGGAAGCCTTCCTCAGTGAGTGATCAATGCAAATAGAAGAAAACAACAAAATGGGAAAGATCAGAGATCTCTTCAAGAAAATCAAAGATACCAAGGGAACATTTCATGCAAAGATGGGCAGAATAAAGGACAGAAATGGTATGGACCTAACAGAAGCAGAAGATATTAAGAAGAGGTGACAAGAATACACAGAAGAACTGTACAAAAAAGATCTTCACGACCAAGATAACCATGATGGTATGATCACTCACCTAGAGCTAGACATCCTGAAATGTGAAGTAAATTGAGACTTCGGAAGCATCACTACAAACAAAGCTAGTGGAGGTGATGAAATTCCAGTTGAGCTATTTCAAATCTTGAATGATGATGCTGTGAAGTACTGCCTTTCAATATGCCAGCAAATTTGGAAAACTCAGCAATGGCCACGGGACTAGAAAAGGTCAGTTTTCATTCCAATCCCAAAGAAAGGCAATGCAAAAGAATGCTCAAACTACTGCACAATTGCACTCATTTCACACGCTAGTAAAGTAATGCTCAAAATTCTCTAAGCCAGGCTTCAGCAATACATGAACCGTGAACTTCCAGATGTTCAAGCTGGATTTAGAAAAGGCAGAGGAACCAGAGATCAAATTGCCAACATCTGTTGGATCATCAAAAAAGCAACAGAGTTCCAGAAAAACATCTACTTTTGCTTTATTGACTACACCTTTATTGACAAAGCCTTTGACTGTGTGGATCACAACAAATTGTGGAAAATTCTTCAGGAGATGGAATACCAGACCACTTGACCTGCCTCTTGAGAAAGCTGTATGCAGGTCAGGAAGCAACAGTGAGAACTGGACATGGAACAATAGACTGGTTCCAAATAGGAAAAGGAGTACGTCAAGGCTGTATACTGTCACCCTGCTTATTTAACGTCTATGCAGAGTACATCATGAGAAACGCTGGACTTGAAGAAGCACAAGCTGGAATCAAGATTGCCGAGAGACATATCAATAACCTCAGATATGCAGATAACACCACTCTTTTTTTTTTTTAATTTTTTAGATGACACCACTCTTATGGCAGAAAGTAAAGAAGAACTAAAGAGATTCTTGATGAAAGTGAAAGAGGAGAGTGAAAAAGTTGGCTTAGAACTCAACATTCAGAAAACTAAGATCATGGCATTTGGTCCCATCACTTCATGGCAAATAGATGGGGAAACAATGAAAACAGTGACAGACTTTATTTTGAGAGGCTCCAAAATCACTGCAGATGGTGACTGCAGCCGTGAAATTAAAAGACGCTTGTTCCTTGGAAGAAAAGTTATGACCAACCTAGACAGCATATTAAAAGGCAGAGACATTACTTTGTCAAAAAAGGTCCATCTAGTCAAGGCTATGGTTTTTCCAGTAGTCATGTATGGATGTGACAGCTGGACTATGAAGAAAGCTTAGTACTGAAGAATTGATGTTTTTGAACTGTGGTGTTAGAGAAGGCTCTTGAGAGTCCCTTGGACTGCAAGGAGATCTAACCAGTCCATCCTAAAGGAAATCAGTCCTGAATATTCATTGGAAGGACTGATGCTGAAACTGAAACCCCAATACTTTGGCCACCTGATGCAAAGAACTGACTCATTTGAAAAGACCCTGACGCTGGGAAAGATTGAAGGCAGGAGGAGAAGGGGATGACAGAGGATGAGACGGTTGGATGGCATCACCAACTCAATGGACATGAGTATGAGTAAACTCTGGAAGTTGGTGATGGACAGGGAGGCCTGGCGTGCTGCAGTCCGTGGGGTTGGACACGACTGAACTGAGTCACCTTGTGTACAGTAGAGACTAGCTGTAAATACATTACACCTCAATTTTAAAAAACTGAAAAAACAAATAAATTAAAGTCAATACTGAAGTTGGTAGAGCAGAAGGATATGAATTTACCTCCTTAGGAAAACACCAAAATCACAACTAACTGCTGAAGAAGCAGTGACCAAAAAAAAAAGCTGGAACCTACCAGAAAAAAATGCCCTACATCCAAAGACAGAGAAGCCACAATGAGATGGCAGGAGGGGTGCAATCATGTTAAAATAAAATCCCATACTCACCAGGTGGGCAACTCACAAAACGGGAAAACAATTAAACCACAGAAGTTATCTCACAAGATTGGAAGTTCTGGGCCCCATGTCAGGCTTCCAGTCTGGAGTCTGGTAACAGGAGGAGTCCCTAGAGAATTGGGTTTTGAAGGCCAGCAGGATTTGACTGCAGGAATTCCACAAGGCTGGAGGAAGCAGAAACTCCACTCTTGGAAGGGAGCAGATGAAGTCTTGTGCGCACCAGGACTCAGGGGAAAAAAGCAGGACCCCGTAGAGACTTGGACAGACCTACCTGCCCACTACAGGAAGATCCCTTTGCAGAGGCAGGGATGGCTGTGGCTCACTGCAGAAACAAAGATTCTGGAAGCAGCAATTCTATAAAGTACTCATTGGTATGAGTCCTTCTAGTGGCCCGCATGAGTCCCACCAAACAGCCTATAAGCTTCAGTGGTGGGTCACCTCAAAGCCAAACAGCCAATAGGACAGGAACACACCCCACCTCCCTGAGCATGGCCCTGCCCAAGAGAGGGACAAAACGCAGCTCAGTCTACAACAGGGGAGGAACCAGCCCCTCTCATCAGAAAGCCTGTACAAATCGCTTAAGACAGCCTCATACACCAGAGAGCAACAGCCAAAGCAAGAACTACAATCCTGTAGCCTACAAAATAGCTACAGAAAGTTAGACAAAATGAGAAAAGAGTCATATGTCACAGAAGAAGGAAACATGAAACCTCAGAATAATAATTAAGTGAAGTAGAGATGGCCACCCTACTACTGGAAAAAGAATTCACAATAATGATAGTGAAGATGAAGATGAAACATGATATCAGAAAAAGAATGGAGGCACAGATCAATAAGATACAAGAAGACACAGAAGAACTAAAGAACAGACAGAGATGAAAACTACAATAATTGCAGAGAAAAAATACACTGGAAGGAATCAATAGTGGAGTAAATGAGGCAGATAATGGATAAGTGACCTGGAAGGCAAAATGGTCACAATCACTGCCATGGTAAAGAATAAAAAAGAATGAAAAGAAATTAAGACAGTCTAAGAGAACTCTGGGACAACGTTAAACACACCAACATTCACATTATACGGGTACCAAAAGGAGAAGAGAGAAAGGATTTGAGAAAATACTTAAGAGTAATAGCTGAAAAATTCCCTAACATGGGGAAGGAAAAAGTCATCCAAGTCCACAGAGAGTCCCAGGAAGCAGAGTCCCAGGCAGGATAAACCCAAGGAGGAACATGGTGAAACACACAGTAATCAAACTGAGAAAAACTAAAGACAAAGAAAAAAAAATATTCAAAGAAGCAAGGGAAAAGCAAATAACAAACAAAGAAACACCTATAAGATTATCAGCTGATTTCTCAGCATAACCTCTGTAGGCCACAAGGGAATGGCACAGTTATATTTAGAGTGATGAAAGGGAGGCACCTGCAACTAAGAATACTCTACCCAGCAAAGCTCTCCTTCAGATTCGATGGAGAAATCAAAAGCTTTATAGACAAGCAAAAGCTAAAACATTTATTTCCCATTTAGCAAGGTTATGCTCAAAATTGGAGGTAGGCTTCAGCAGTACCTAAACTGCAAACTTCCAGATGTACAAACTGGGATTAGAAAAGGCAGAGGATCCAGAGATCAAATCGCCGACATTCACTGGATCATGGAAAAAACAAGGGAGTTCCAGAAAAACTTCTAATTCTGCTTCACTGACTACGCTGAAGCCTTTGACTAAGTAGGTCACAACAAACTGTGGAAAATTCTTAATGAGATGGGAGTACCAGACCACCTCATCTGTCTCCTGAGAAACCTATATCCAAGTCAAGAAGCAACAGTTAGAACTGGACATGGAACAACAGTTCAGTTCCAAGTTGGGAAAGGAGTATGACAAGGCTGTATATTGCCATTCTGCTTACTTAACTTATATGTAGAGTATATCATATGAAATGCTGGGCTGGATGAATTACAAGCTGGAACCAAGACTGCTAGCAGAAGTATCAACAAACTCAATCAAAAATATAGATGGTACACCACTCTAATGGCAGAAAGTAAAGTGGAACTAAAGAGCCTCTTGATGAGGGTGAAAGAGGAGAGTGAAAAAGTTGGCTTGAAACTCAACATTCAAAAAACTAAGATGCAAGCATTTGGTCCCAACACTTCATGGCAAATAGATGGGGAAACAATGGAAATAGTGATAGATCTTATTTTCCTGGGCTGCAAAATCACTGCAGTGACTGTAGCCATGAAATTAAAAGACTCTTGCTCCTTGGGAGGAAAGCTATGAGAAACCTAAAGCCGAGACATCACTTTGCCAACAAAGGTATGTATAGTTAAAGTTATGGTTTTTCCAGTAGTTGTGTATGGATGTGAAAGTTGGATCAGAAAGAAAGTTGAGCACTGAAGAATTGATGCTTTTGAATTGTGGTGGTGAAGATTCTTCAGAGTCCCTTGGACAGCAAGATCAAATCAGTCAATTCTAAAGGAAATCAATCCTGAATATTCAATGGAAGGATAGGTGCTGAAGCTGAAGCTCCAATACTTTCTTTCACCACCTGATGCAAAGAGCCAACTCAACTGGAAAAGACCCTGATGCTGGGAAATACTCAAGGGGAAAGGAAAAGAGGGCAGCAGAGGATGAGATGATTAGATATCATCACCAACTCAATGGACATGAATTTGAGCAAACTCCAGAAAACAATGAAAGACAGGGAAGCCTGGCATGCTTCTGAACTTAGCAACTGAACAACAACAGTAACAAAAGCTAAATTATAGCACAGGAAAGAGATCAGCAACTTATAAGACCTTATACATATATAGAAAACCTTGTGGGAATAGGAAATCTAAAAACTACAACAGATAAACATATTAAAAAAAAAGCAACTCAAACACAACATTAAAGATGATCATCAAAAACTAGATACCATTTTTTACATACTAGATTTTAAAACTGCAAATAATAAAATGTTATTTATAATGGAGAGACACCTGTACTCACATAAATTATCAGACTGTGAATTATTACAGCTATTTAACAGGTGATCCAACATTTCCTATTCCAGTATATCCTAACACCCAGCAAGTCCACTATAGCTATCACCTCAAAATGCATAAGAAAGGCCTATGAAAGCCATATACAAGAAAGTTAATTAAAGTCCTGTTTATAGTAACGAAAAACTAGAAATAACCTAAAAAGCAGTCCATGAGGGAACTGATAAAATAATCATGGTATATTCATACAAAGTAATGCCACACAGAACTTTGAAAGAATGAGGAAAATCTCTAAGTATTAACGTGGTTTGATCTCCAAATAAGTGACTGAAATATGCAAGGGGCTTGCAGGATGTAGTCACGGTTGTAGTTTGGACCCAGGCAGAGATTTCATAAATGTTTGCTAATTCTGTTACATATTTTCCCCTACTCGACTGCTTACCATTTAATTGTGTGGAAAGCAATTTGCCGTTTTGGCAAGCAATCCAGTAGGGGAAAATACCAATGTAACAGAATTAGCAAACATCTATGAAACCCATATGGGACTTCCCAGGTGCTGCTAGTGGTAAAGAACCCGCCTGCCAATGCCGGAGACATGAGACGTGGGTTCGATCCCTGGGTGGGCAAGATCCCCTGGAAGAGGGCATGGTTACCCACCCCAGTATTCTTGCCTGGAGAGTTCCATGGACAGAGGAGCCCACTGGGCTACAGTCCACGGAGTCAGAAAGAGTCAGACACAAATAAGCAACACACACACACACATACACACACATACGCATATACGAAGTTAAGTTCAGTGTATGTGAATTTATACACAGTCTATGGAGTTAACATTTTAAGTTTTATGCACTTCTCTGTATATAAGATACTTTAAAAAAAATTAAACAACAACAATGAACTGCGTAAGAACTAAATTCAGTTTACCTGTGACTTTTTCTTTCCTGGAACACATACTTTCACACTTTTCCCTTTTATCAGAAGAGGTGTTGTTTCAATGTACTCCATGACTGCAGTAATTGCTTCTTTAAATTCCATTTCCAAGTAAGCCTAAAATGAAACATACTATACCTTAAGTCAAAAATCTACCTTAAAATTCTCTGTGTGACTTAATACTTCCTTGTGGAATATAAAACTGAAATTACCTCAAGTCCTGGTTGATTTTACCTCTTTTCACTTTTTCACTTTTACCTCTTGCTAAAGTGTAATCTGATCTTTAGGATGTTTTCACACACAAAATGGACATTTAACCTAACAGAATTTCTATACCATTACCAAGATAAGGAAGCAGTCCATGGCAAGATCATTAAAGAGTAAGAAACAGGAAGGCAGAGCTCACTGAACAATAGGAAAGAAGGCAGGATCTAGTCTAGGTGCTGTTAAATTTGACCTTTTTAAGGTTTCTTGCAGCAAAGAAAATTATACCAACTATGTTCTCTTGTTTTACCTCCTAATTTCATGTTCTGTTTACTCCAGGGTTTGTAGACTTCATAGAACTTTACTATGTAAGTTACAGAACTACAATTCAAATGTAAAAAATACTGTACAAACAAAATCATTTTTTTTTAACATCACCTCACTGAAGTGCTAAAGCAATGAATGGCAAACTATGGCCTGCCATCTGTTTTTTTGTAGATAAGTTTTTTTTTTAACACAGCCATGCGTATTCATTTATATATCATCTATGACTGTGAAGCACTACAACAGAGTTGTATAGCAGAGCGAGTAGTTGAAATCCTATGACAGGCAACACCTAAAATATTATCTGGCCCTTCAAAGAAAAAGTGTGATCATCTGAAAAAACAGTGTGCTGTTCTAAAGTATATAAAGCAGTATTTAGGAACCCTGTTCATTCAATTCCAAACATTTACATAACTCAAGTAACAGTTGTATATGAAGTAAAAGCTAAAAGATCTGACAAGTCTTTAGAAAACAAAATTATGACTTTTTAGAATAAATAACTCACTTCCTTTCTGTACGGAACAATCAGGACATCATTAACTTTTCCAAACGGTTGAAATATTTTTCTAATTTCTTCTTCAGTACAGCCATCTTCTGGTAATTCAGATATCAGAAGAACAGGACCATAATGTGAAGACTGGTCCTTCCGAAGCTATTTTTTGAGATGAATGAAAATTAAACCAAATTAAGTGACCAAGTATAGTTACAATAATTCCCAATATAATCTTTCTACCATTAATCCTAGTACTTATCTTTTTATTAAGAGGTTTTTATTATATTTTCCGCTTATAAATATAAATAATTCTTATACTTTCTGCTTATACAAATTATTTTAGAACATTTAAAAACTTTTTGAAATACCAAGAAAAGCAGAGGAAGAAATGTTTTATGTTTTGTCACTCAAACCCAACAGCGGGCAATTTACAGGCAACCAATCCCAGATGCTCGTTTCTGTACAAAAGCATTTCGTAACAAACAAGACCTATGAAGTTGTCCAAAACTAGTAAAGAGTGCTTTTCTATATGCAACTGGAAGGCACATCATCAGTAACACTGAAGTTACAGCTTTATTTAGTCTGTTGCAATAATTTAAAAATATATCTAGACAGGCATAATATTTTAATAGATTCATGTATACAATTTGAATATACTTTATTATATACCACCTATGATAAAAAATTGACTCAAAAAAACACTTTTAAAGTTCCACTACTAACATCTAGAAATACAGAAACAAAATGAATGTTACAGAACAATTTAGCCTTTTCAAAATTAATTCCCTATACTCAATATTTCTTCAAAATTCTGTAATATCAGGTTGATTATTGTAAGTTCATCCTGTTAAATATAAGCTCTATGGGGGCAAGGAACTGTAATTGTTTAAAGACAATGTTAAGAGAAATGTATACCCAAACACTTGAAGATCTGTTAATATTACAAAATATACCTATTAGTACCCAGAAAACAGACTAGTATTCTACACTGGGCAACAAAGTAGCTTCTGAACTATACTATAAAAAAACATAAAACAGAGTAAAAATGATTTGCAGCAGACAGTCACTCATAGATTACTAACAAAGATTACAAAAACTCATTAATACTACTGATTACATCCATTTCCCCAATCAGAGTGCAAAACTTGTAACACGGATCAGTGTGGTCAGCCAAAAACACCAAACCATCAAAATGTTCTCACTTTTGATATTTGTAATCTATAAGACTTTAATTATTGGACCTTTCCTGTATTCAAAACAGAAATCAATAAATATTTCATATCAAAATAAATCACAATTTCCTCAGAAATATGAAAATTAAAAATTCTGAACAACTTTGTTTTCTCTTTGTCATATTAACAAGTGTACGTACACACTTTCACTAACAAAGAACTACTGACCTTACGTTGCAGAGAAACAGTTTTATCAGCCATCTGTTTACTTTCTGATGGGGTATCATCTTCAAGATTCTTTGATTTGTAACGAGTACAATGTCCTCCTATATTTGAATCACTCTTTGCAGAACTTGTAGATTTAACTGATGTCTTTGCTCCACTGCCGATTTTAAGTTTTTGTGCTGGTGAGTGTCCTTTATCAGCTGCTTCAAGATGCTTCTGTTTACTGAATTCTGACTCATGCCCAGACCGTTGTATTACATCTTCTAATGCTTTTTTTCTATCTATTAATAGTACACAAATACTACTTCAATTGAAAAGAACTTTATAAAAAAATAATATAACCCCTCAACTGCCCAAATATTTAACACACTGAGCTACTGTTAGGCCAAACAAGTGGCAAATATACATAAAAAAATTATTAGTCTTTAATTCTTCACTCAAAAGGTATTCACATGAAGACCCTTTATTCAGTGAGCTTCTCTTATACCAGAGATCCTCAAACTTTTGATTTCAGTATCCCTTTACATTATTAAAAACTGAAGACTCCAAAGAGCATTTGTATCAATATTTACCACAAAAGAAACTAATATAGAATTTTAAAAATATTATTTAATAATAAAACTCCTATGCTAACATAAACAATATATTTTTATAAGAAACTTTTTCAAAATAAAAATTATTTAGATGAGTATTGTTTTCCTGAACACTTAAATGCTGGGCTTAAAAGAAGACATCTGAATTCTCTGATCAGAGAATTCTGCATCCAATGTGCTGGATACACTATTTTGGTTACCATATTTTAAGAAAAATCCAATTTCAGAGATATGTAGTTGAAAAAGGAAAAACATCTCACAGACCTCTGAAAAGATTTTAGAAAAAAACTGTAAAAAATATTTCTGGAAAGGTCACTAAACCAACATTAAGACACACGTTGAAAATCTGAACAATTTTAAAATGTTTTAAATTAATTCATGGAAGACAAGTCTATAATCAATTACTAAGGCAAACTAAGATATCTGTATATCCCTGGTTTTTTTAAGTTTGATGTTGGGTGTGTAGATACACTCTCCCACATTTCTTGTGATACATAATAAAGGGAAGAAGAATGAAACAGGTGGTAATGTGAGTCAAATTTCATACAGATCTAAAATTTAATAAATTATGACATTTAATTTCTTAAAAACCTTAGAAGTTTCAAAAAGAGCTGAGCCAAGTATCTCAAAATGTCAACATTTAAAAAAAAATCATGAGAAGAGTAAGTCACATTTCAAGCTTAATGCAAATACAGAAATAAAAAATCAAATGAACAAAAAAAATAATGGAATGGTTTAGTCAAAATAAGTACTTATTATTCACAAACATAAATGTACCTGATGATCTCTCCGATCTCCTTGATGTCCGTTCAGGGCTAACTGATCGAAAGCATTTTGGACTACCTCTAAATGGATTTCTCATTCGATACGGTGAACGGGATCTGGATCTGTATCTAGGAATAAAACGATGGCAAATTCTTGGACTTCGGCTTCTTGGTCTATACATACAACGTACAGGGCTTCGAGATCGACGAAATCTGTGACTCGAGCTTGATCTCCTAGAATGCCTTGGACTGGGGGAATGAGATCGTCTTCTTGGAGTTTCATTTTCTTTTCTATTGCCTTCATTTCTACAAAGTGCAAGAAAAAAACCACAAGATTCAACAATTTTATATAAATTTAAATTTATATCAATGACAGATTTACCTTCTTAAAATCAAGTTATTAATATTAACAATGCCAAACTCTAATACCATGTATTTATGTAAAGCAAAAACTTGCTTGTTATGATGCAGTTTGGTTTCGTAAATGAATAAGGATCAGTCAAAGCAGATGATCACCTAATTGCTTACATTCCTGTTTTGTTTACTCACAAATAAGTATCACCAATTTCTTTCATTTTTCCTATATCATTACTATATCCAATCGTGTTTTGAAAGTATTAAGTTATATAAAGAATTTAGGAAATAACAAATGTTTCTCAACAGTTTTCCCACAGAGATTACACCTTCCACAAATATTTGACTCCTATACTTGTATTTATACACTGAATAGGGAAACTCCATTCTCAGCCTTCAAGCCATTTATAATCTAAGATCCCACAAACATAAAATAAGAATAAAAGTATAAAGTATTTTCAGAAAAGACTAAAAAAGAAAAGTTCACAGATGGGAGCTATTACAGGTAAACTGGGGTAACTAAAGATTTCTAGAGATGGTTGCATTTCCCTACTGTTTAAAAATAAAAATGGTAAAAACGAGATTCTATTCAAAACAGTGCCTTAAAAAAAAAAAAAAAGTACGTGTTTACTTTTAAAGGAAAATCAAATTTCAATAATACCACTATTAAAAAAAATAACTACCTTCTTGATGGGAGGATCTCAGGATTCCAATCAGGATACCTATTTTGAGAATAAACAATATTAATGAACAGTTAAGATTATAAGGCTCAATCGTTCCCTGCAATATATAGAGAATACTGTTCAAAACAAAAGTTAAGGGAATTCCCTGGCAGTCCAGTGGTTAGGACTCCATGCTTTCACTGCTAAGGGCACAGGTTCAATCTCTAGCTGGGGAACTAAGATCCCACAAGCTGTGCGGTGCAGCAAAAAAAAAAATTTTTAAAAATCGAAAAAAATTGAAAAAAAAAATTTTTAATTAAAAAAATTTTTTTTAATTTTAAAAAAATTTAAAAGATTTTTAAAAGTTAAGTGATTTATTAGTATATTAAAGTATAAATATTTTCTTCAAAGTAAAACATTTTGAGTGTCTAGTTCAATAAATAATAAGTTTCAGGCAACTAGGAAAAAGAAAACACATTCCCCATACTTTAAATCCTTGACATTTAGTTAGGTAAAACAGGAAGTACACATAAAACTGTTAAGAGGTATAGAAGGGCTATAAAACAACAGCTTAGGTAAGCGTTAAAGACAGTTCACTCACTCTGAAGAACTCTAGAGGACACCATTCTACAGAATGAGACATGAATGCTGCCCCTTATATTGTACCAAGTGTTCCTCAGAGAGGATCTCAGGGGACAATTCGAAGAAAAGGTTGCTTTTCAGGTAGCCCTTTTAAAAGGGTTATCAAGAGGTATGGATCAGGTTAGGTTTCACACAGTGGCAATACGTAAAAGGAGGATTAGAGGCAAACGTGTTCTATTCAGGAACCAGTGTGGCCACAGCATGGACATGACAAAAAAGGAATTATGAGGCAGAAAACCTGGCAAGACAGCTCAGAGACAAACTATGAAGGTCCTTGAAGTCATGTTAAGGAGGTTGAACATAAGTAAAAGGCAATGGAGAACAATAAACATTTCTGAAGTGAAGGGAACATAGGAATGTTTGCAAAACAACTGGAAATAAATGTCTAGATAAGAGAAAAAGATGAGTGTTGAGATATTTAGAAATCAGGCATCAACTATAGCACTAAGAGTTAATGAGATAAACAGAGAATGGAGTTACCGAGGAAAAGAGAGGGTTGAAGACAGAATCTTACGCACACTAACACTTAAAGAGTAAAGCAAAGATACACCAATGAAAGAAATTAAGGGGTAATCACAGAAAGAAAAAGTAGGAGGAAAAGTAACACCATAGAAGTCCAAGAAAAAGACATCTTCACCTTCAACTATTCCAGAGAATCTGGACTCTGTATGTTAATGGAAATGACGATTAAATTATTAAATTGCAGATGTACAAAAATACAATTTCAGTAGCCAAGAGGAGAGTTACGTAAGGAAATGCAGGCAGCAAGCCACCTGACAAGAAAATAAAGTGAGGTCAAAAACTAACTACAGGTAAGCAGTTTTTATTTGTTGACATTTGTCTCAGATATTGTTGGCAGGCTAACTCAAAAGCAATTCTCACCGTGTGCCAAATAGAGTCTATGTACCATAACCAGAGAGGCCTGGAAGCCACAACAAAGACCTAGTACAGTCAAAAACAAACAAAAACGCAATTCTCAACTGCCTTTTCCCAGGTCTGCCTCCATAACAAAGGCCAAAAAAAGCTAAATTTGCTTTCCCAGTCTCTTTAGAAGACAGCCAGTGATAGGTTCAAACCAATGACATACAGGTACAAAACCAGTGGCAGACTTCTGAGAAAATTTCTGCACCATCCCTCCTGCTTTGAGAGCAGACATGAAAGCTGGAGCATCTTATAACTATCAGTGTGACAATTTGAGAAGGCAAAAAACTTCAATCCAGTGTATCTATCACTCAGCATCAACAACTGTCAAACATGAACAATTTTTTTCATCTACTACTACAATTTTTCTCTGAGATGGTTTTGGTTGCTGTCTCCTGTACAGTGTTACAAACCTCCATCCATAGATCTTCAGGCACTCTATCAGATGTAATCTCTTTAACCTACTTGTTACCTCCACTGTGTGTGTATATATATGTATGTTATATATATATGTATGTGTGTATAAATAAGGGATTATGACTTTAACATCATCTTCTTTTAGGATTTTATATAGCTCAGCTGGAATTCCATCACCTCCACTAGCTTTACTGGTAGTAATGCTACCTACGGCCCACTTAACTTCACACTGCAGGATGTCTGGGTATAGGTGAGTGACCACACCATCATGTTTATTCAGGTCATCAAGATCTTTTTTGTATAGTTTTTCTGTGTATTCTGGCCATCTCGTCTTCATCTCTTCTGCTAGGTCTTTACCATTTCTGTCCTTTATCGTGCCCATCCTTCCATGAACATGAAATGTTCCCTTGATATCTCCAATGTTCTTGAAGAGATCGCTCATCTTTCCCCTTCTAGTTATTTCCTCTATTTCTTTGCACTGTTCATTTAAGAAGGCCTTATCTTTCCTTGCTATTCTCTGGAACTGTGCATTCATTTGGGTATATCTTTCCCTTTTCCCTTGCCTTTCACTTTTCTTCTTTCCTCAGCTATTTGTAAAACTTCCTCAGACAACCACTATGCCTCCTTGAATTTCTTTTTCTTTGGGATGGTTTTGGTCACTGCCACTTGAATGGTGTTACGAACTTCTGTCCATAGTTCTTCAGGCACTCTACCAGAACTAATCCCTTGAATCTATCTGTCACCTCTACTGTATAATCATATGACATCTGATTTAGGTCATACCTGGAGGGCCTACTGGTTTTCCCTACTTTCTTCAATTTCAGTCTGAATTTTGCAATAAAGAGCTTATGACCTGAGCCACAGTCACCTCCAGGTCTCGTTTTTGCTGACTCTATAGAGCCTCTCCATCTTTGGGTGCAAAGAACATAATCAATCTGATTTTGGTCACCATCACCATCTGGTGATGTCCACATGTAGAGTCATCTCTTGGGTTGCTGGAAAGGGTATTTGCTATGATCAGTGCATTCTACTTGACAAAACTCTGTTAGCCTTTGCCCTACTTCATTTTGTACTCCAAGGCCAAACTTGCCTGTTATTTTGGTATCTCCTGACTTCCTATTTTTGCATTCCAATCCCCTATGATGAAAAGGACATCCTTTCTTTGGTATTAGTTCTGGAAGATATTGTAAGTCTTCAAAGAAAAGGTCAATTTCAGCTTCTTCGGCATCAGTGTTTGGGACAAGACTTGGACTACCCTGATGTTGAATGATTTGCCTTGGAAACAAACCAAGATCATTCTGTTGTTTTTGAGATTACACCCAAGTACTGCATTTTGCTGGAGGAGGAAATTGCAACCCACTCCAGTACTCTTGCCAGGATAATCCCATGGACAAGGAGCCTGGCAGGCTATAGTTCATGGGGCCACAGAGAGTCAGACATGACTGAGTACAACAATCTGAAAGTCAGTTACTTAATACAAGTAAGCCTTAGCTTTCTCTTACGTGCGATCCTGGAAATACAGCTCGTTGCCAACACAGAGAAGTTATTAAATTTCCAGAACTTTCCAATTCAAGAGGGGGTAATAATATTTCAGATGTGAAATGATGTTTCAGATCTAAGTTAACCACGAGAATACATGTTCTTATATCTGCTGCCTGTGTGTTACCTAACCAGTTTTTAAAAATGTTTCAGAAGCATAATACATGACAATATAACATAATGGCTAAGAACAAGGACCTAAGCAAACGACATCATCTATATCTCAATGTGATACATAAGTATATATATTACCTATAAAGTTTTTGTGACAAAAATGTTCAACCTGAATTTAATGAAGAGGAAAAAACCAGAAAGGTGCAGAATGTGGAATAGTCTACGAGACATTTCAAAAGTCAACTGTTGTGAAAATAGCCTCAAAAAGGGTGGGGAGTGGCATAGGCAAGGATAGTTATAAAGGGCATTTCGGAAAAAATGGGAAAATTTGAATTTGGTCTGTGTATTAGAAGGTATTATGAAATCATTGTTAATCATGTGTTACACTGTAGTTCTAACAGATAACCACTGTAGAAAAATTTCCTTATTCTTTTTGGAGGAGAATGGCATGTATTCTTATGGCTGAGTTCCTTCCCTGTTCACCTGAAACTATCACAACATTGTTCATTAGTCAGCTACATCTCAATATAAAATACAAGCTTTAAAAATTTTTTCCTTTTTCTTAAGAGGTAGCTGTTGAATTAAGGAGTGAAGTGTTACAATGTCTGCAATGTATTTTCAACTAGTTTTTAAAAACTGTATATAAAGTATACTACAATAGACACATCAAATGTTAACAATTGGTTAATAAAGAGGAAGACTATGTTTATTATCCCTTCAAATTTGTTGCACCTTAGAAACTTTTTAGAATAAAGTGCTGAGGGGAAAAAAGTTTTAACAAAGAGCCATGAGTTAGACAGATATATTGTTGTGCCAATTATTTGCTATGTGACAGCTGGGAAGCTGCCTCTCACTGGTAAAATCACAATCATTATATGTATCTCTCACATAATATTTCAGTTAATATTATGAAATATTATTTCTTCACAGGGTTCAAATATGATCTCACAGAGTTGCTTTGAAGATTACAGACACTGTATAAAGCACTGAGAAGAATGTCCAACACACAAGCATATAGCTCTTTATTATGTTAATTATTTTTAATACTAAAGCTAACGTACTATCTTTTCTCAAGTTAATCAATTTTACTTCTGGTCATAATCCAGAAAGATTCAATTAAGACAAAGAGAGAGAAGAGATAATAAACCTTAAGAAAAGAAATTGGAACCTAAATATATATCAGTACAGGCTTCCTAGGTGGCTCGGTAGTTAAAAAAAAAAAAAACAACAAAAACCCACCAGTGCAGGAGCCACAGGAGAGCTGGGTTGGACCTCCGGGGCGGGGAGACCCCCGAGGAGGGAACGGCCACAGGAGACCCGGGTTGGACCCCTGGGCCGGGAAGACCCCCGAGGAGGGAACGGCCACAGGAGACCCGGGTTGGACCTCTGGGCCGGGAAGACCCCAGAGGAGGAGATGGCCACAGGAGAGTGGGGTTGGACCCCTGGGCCAGGAAGACCCCCGAGGAGGGAATGGCCACAGGAGACCCGGGTTGGATCCCCGGGGTGGGAAGACCCCCGAGGAGGGAATGGCCACAGGAGACCCGGGTTGGACCCCCGGGCCGGGAAGACCCCGGAGGAGGGAATGGCCACAGGAGACCCGGGTTGGATCCCCGGGCCGGGAAGACCCCCGGAGGAGGAGACGGCAACCCACTCCAGTGTTCCTGCCTGGAGAACCCCGTGGGTGGAGGAGCCTGGCGGGCTACGGTTCCTGAGGTCACAAAGAGTCAGACACAACTGAGCACTCGCACGTTAACCAGTAAAGGAATGACTAAACAGATTTAAGTACAGAAGCACAATGCAGCTTATAAAAAGAAAGAATGAAATAGCATATGTTTTGTCTTGCAAAGATCCAAAGCACCTAATCAAATCTAATGCATTTGTTCATTTTTGAGCAGTAGACAGAAAGCCATGAAGAAATTACTCAAGAGTACCTGAAAAAGGTAAAAATGTAAAACAGAGCAACAAAGTAGCAGGCACGGAAACTACATGCTTTAAAATCAGGGTGCTATGTACATGAAAAAAAGGCTTATCTACACAAAAAGCTTTCAGTAGGCGTAAATGCCATTTGGCGTAGAAAATTAATGGCAGTGCACGTAGCTAGACTCCTGTAACTAGCATTTAATGCCTACCTACAGCAACTAATTCTCTCACATCTAAATCCCCTAGCCTCATAAAAATGAGACATCCCACTGGGTTTCTGTGGGAAAACTTGTGACTTTAGGAGAGATTTTCCAGTTACAGTGGCAGTATGGTCCAATTCAAGTAACAAATTATCTTTATAATAACAACCAATGTCTGTGCACAGATCTATATAGGTAAGCAACTCTATCTCTATTCTCAGTCTATGTGATTCAGGTAGGGCTTATATCACACTCTACATCAGGAGTAGGCACATGACACCAACCAAGTTATAGTACCCTATTCCTACAACCACTGTAACTGGTTTAGAGATGGACAATTAACCCACAGTGGTCCAAAAGACTCAAAACGAAAAACTTCCACAGAATTTATGAGAAAAGAAGTGCTTTTATTTATTTTTAACTCCAGGAATGCTAGATATTCAGATCACTTAAGTGTGGAACTAGGGAGTCACTTTGCTTTGTGGAGAAGTGTCCTCATGAGGACAAAGCAGAAAGGAACAAACAAGAAATTAAAGTATTACGGACACTTTAATTTTGAGCAGCTAATCCAGCTGTTCCTGGAACTAGAAACACTCAAGCTTCCTAGTTAAATGAGCTTATAAATTTTCTTACTTTAAAAAACTAGTCCAAGTAAGGTTTATCATGTATGATTAGGAGAGTCATGAATAATCTCAAAAAAATTGTGGTGACATTTTCATAAAGAACAACATGAAAAACCAAAACAGCTGTCACAAATTCATTTGCTCAAGAACATGTTACTATCATCAGCATAATGACCAGGAATTTGACACACAACTGAATCAGCATGTTTAACAATACTAGGGGAACACAATTTTATATAACTCCAGATGATATAAGAGAAAATCACACTTTTTACCTTCATAGGTGCCCTGTCTTAAAGAAGGAAAAGGTGAAAGAACTGAAGAACCAATGGTTAGGAAGCACCATATCTAGCTTATTCATCTCCTACTTAAGAGTTTTTTTCTGAAAACAGGTTCTAAACCAAGAGAGATTTAGACCTGAAATTAAATACTAGTGTTTAGTTTGGGTGGTTTTTAGTTAGTTATTCTTTGAGGAAAGGGTGGGAAGAAGGAGAGGGAAGTATAGCAGAAGGGAAGGCTTTGTGTTCTGAAACATATAAACCATTCCAAGGAAGGCAAAGCAGCAGGAACGAACCAATTATATTAAATTTAACTACTGGGAAGGAGTCAGAAAAAAGACTGTATTTAATTCTCTTTTAGAAAAAGTTTAAATATATTTGTATAAAATTAGTATTCTAATAGGCAATAGCTTTCTAAAAATATTTTTCTCCAAAGTACCACACTAAAGTTATCAAACAATCATACCTGAGACATTTAACTATTCTGTAAATTTGCCACCTATAAGAATGAAAAAAATTGTTCTTACTGTTGACGTAACTGTCGGCAACTCTCAATATGAGTAGATGTATTTTGATGCTGAATCCAATCCTATTGTAAAAGGAGAAAAGTGCACAAATTAGAACATTCCTCATTTGACTAATGACACTAGGCTTGTTAACATGACACAGCATCCTTTGTTTTTTCAAAAATTAAACAAACCTAGTTATCAATACCATATGGCTACTCAATAAAAATTTTACAAACAAAAATAAAAGGACTCCAAACAAAAGCACTTAATATCAACTCATTGATGCCATTTTAAAACATTTTAACTATAGAAAACATTTTAAAAATCCTATCCATGGATACTCATTTTGAAGTCAAACATACATTTAAACTTGGAGAAAATAAAAGCATGGATCAGAAATAACTCATCTCAAATATTAACACACACGCGCGCGCGCACATACACACACACACACACTACAGAGTATCAAGAACTCTATAAACAGAACGATATTTGAAATGGCATCTCCAAAATATAGTCTTGATGCCTTACAACTCTAAACTTCAAGCTAACAACATTAACAACAAAAAATCCTACCTCTTAGGCCAATACCATTCCAAACAAGGTACTCACTATATACTGACAAAGGATAAGATTAGTAAAAATATGAAAAAATGCTGCTGATCAAAACATTTATTTTCAGGATATAGTGGAAAGCAGTATCATTTCAAAGACATAATATGCCTTACATATAGAGCTTTACAATGAACAAAATGCTTTCTCATTTAACTTCACTCACAAGCTGCCCTAAGATTATATTTTGCACCCATAAAAAGCTCCTGGAAGATACATGGTTTTTTTTAAAAGGCACTACAATTTTCAAAGAGAAAGTCCCCCAAGTGAAACAGTTAAAACCAAAGTGTGAGTAACATTTTACTGTGTCTCCAATATTTGGACAGGTAGTAAACTTACTGAACAGTTCCTTCTGTATTGTAAAACTTTCCTTGAGGAAAATGTTATTCATTTCCATTTCAAAAACATTTTAGTTTGTCATTGCCAAAGACAAACTAGAACTATCCAGTTAAAAACCACAGTTGACACTAATTTTGGAAACTGCCTTGTCAAGAACTATCTGAAAACAAGTGCATGCTACTTGCAATACTCAGCAGCAGGTTATGACAAACCCTAAAGTATTTCATTAAGCCATGGAACTGACTGTGGATTACAAAAAAATAAAGTCTGTATATCCTGCTCAGGGAAACAGAAAGCTAGAAGAGACTGGCAGTTAAGAGTCTTTAGTATGCTAAACCCATGTCTTTGATAGTAACTAGATATTGTTTACATTAGACACACTGACAAGTATCAAATTGGGCATGATTTAATCGGACCACAGTGTTTTATTTGAATAAGTTGCCAACATATAAAAATCCAGACTTTCAGTTTTTCTTGAAAAAAAACATGAAGATATAATTAATACTAGATACGTATTTGACATAGCAACTATCAGCTAATGCTGACAGCTAAAAGTTATTTAAGGCATACTCTGTCCAGTTCTACACACACACATACACACACATCCACTTCACTGACATTACTCACTTTTAGGTTCAGTAAATATATCTACACCACCCTGATTTCTACTCTCCAATAAGACAAGGGTCCAAAAGCAGGACTCCTCTCCAGAGAAAGACTAATAATTAACTACTAGGCAGAAGATGCTGCAGGACTGCAGACTTGAGTGGACCCAGAATCCAACTTTGAAAATACCTACCCATATCACTCTCTTATCTACCAACTACTTAAAAAAACCATTTATGTCAGTATTTTTTTGAACTGAATTATTTCAGTCAGAAAGACATGGCTTTAAACCAAGGATAGACTTCTAAACCAACTCTGACAGTCAAAAAGACATAACTTCTAAACTAAGCATGACTTCTCTGATGTCTGAAACTCAAATTTAGAAAAAAAAAATTCTCATTTTCTTGTCTTTTTCAGACTGTTTTGACTCAGGGGTAGGTAACATCGGTAGTTGTTACTCAGCAAGAAAAAATTTGCAGTTGGTAATTTATATTTATTGGTTACATATTTATAATGTCAAATACATGCACACTTACAGGGCAGCAAAATACATCACAGAAACAAGAGAGGTAGGTTATACTACCTAAGTCCATGTTCACAAATCCCTATCATTTGTCATCTAGTAGCGAAGAATTCGTTAGGTCCATTATGCTGTTCCGACTGTTAAAAGGTATCTGTTCATTTAAAAAGGCAATCAATTTCTATGAACTCTAATAATCATTAAATGATTTAATGTTTAATGTCTTTTTATCATATTACAGGCTTCCCTGGTGGCTCAGACGGTAAAGAATCTGCCTGCAGAGACTCAGGTTTGATCCCTGGGTCAGGAAGATTTTTATTTTTATTGTACTTTTATCATATTAATCCATACTGTCACCAACACACACTTGAATAACTAGGGAAGCCTCAAATTAGGTGTCCTACCCTCTCTCTCTTTATTCCTATTCATCTTGCACACATCAGTCAGATTTATCTTCCTGAAATATATTTTTTAATGTGTCATTTCACATATCAAGAACCTTAATAAGCTTCTTAATGCCTCTCATTTCACATCTAAACTCCCTGGGCTAGTTTTTCTAGGCCCCTCAAACTTATCATTGTTACTCCCATCTGAAATGTCATCCCTCTTCCCCTGGGCACATCTAAGCCTACTCATCATTCAAGAACCACCTTCAACCTACTCCATGAAGTTTTCCCTCCCAGATCACTTTAGACCAGACAGACTTAGTGCATCTAGTCACTGAACAAGTCTTATCTAACTGGAGTAGAGGAGTCTTCTGATGCCAGACAGTATAATTTTTAATGATACACTGTGAAATACACAAAAGTATTGGTAAATTGATAATGCTGACTTAAACTGATATAAGACTGCAATCAAGATAGAAATATTAAATCTCTCTCTCCCTACAGCCTATCCAAACAAGTCAATTACAATCACCAAACTATTTGTTGCCTTCTAATTCTTAAAAAATTCCTTAGGTGTTTAATTTTTTTCTTCAGTGAGACTGTATAAACTGCTTAAGAACAACATGTAAACTTTATGTAGTTTATTTTCATTCCAGCACCTAATGTAGCATCATGTACAAAATTAGTAACCAGCAAATAGTTACTGAATGTGGGTATTTTCTATTCAACAGAATAAAAATTAAAACTTTTAAGATATTATTTTTTCTTAGATTCATCATGACTAAAAGTTCAAAATAAATGGAACATAGAGGGGATAACACTCAATTCAGTACTTGGGCCAGAACTACTAGATTTTAACTAAGTGCTGAGATTTTTTTAAGACTTTGCTATTCCCTTTGAAAGAGCAAGGCAATTATTATTAGCACTCAGAAAATCTGGCTAAAATGAGGTAGAATGCTGATTTCCTTTGCTTTCAATAACGTTTCTAACCGAAGCATCAGTTCCAGGTATCAGATTCTTGTTGGCTGAAACCTGGTGAGTGGGTAACAAAAAGACAATAAAAGGACAATACTGGAAGGAGGAAAAAAACAAGGGAATAAATGCCTATAGACTTTTAAGCCTATTAAAGTATACAACCAATGCTACAGCCTTGAATCATAGCTTATTCCCATAGGAAATACTGCAATACATTCCTTCCTGGTCACATGTAATATAAATCTCTAATTCACATTAGTAAATAGAAGAAACAGTAAGTTTCCAAACATATATAGTAAATAAAACATATTCAGAAAATTCTACTCAAATCCACCAGTGATTACTATCAAACAATATATTCTATGTTATTCTTCAGGACCTCGGTAAAATACTTCATTCTAACTCTCCTAACCGTGAAGACACCTAAGGCTTCTTTGTTTTTTAAAGACTCTTCTCTCTAAAGATCATTTTACACTCTATGCTCTGAGCCCACAGCTGGTCCCACTAATTCATTCTGACTCAATTTTGATATGCTATGGATTTAGTTATCTTAGGAAGCTCCTTCTCATGAAGCACTAAAAATCCAGGTAAGAATCATAGAGTTAGATAATATTTAAATCAACATTAACTATCTTTAGCTCAAGACAGGTAGACACATGCAAGGCTAAAATATACTGTCTCTTTAAAAGTGTGCAGTACAAATATTTTATTCCAAATTTTTATTTTTAGACTAACAGATTCTCTTATTCAGATAAAGGTAACTCATGTGACATTGTCTTATAAATACAGTTTGTGTCATATAAATTTTATGTTGCATTCTCTGGGATAACCTCTCAAAAGTTCAAAATAAATGGAACAATCCATGTGGTGTGCCCAGTCACAGGAATACAGAAAGCCTAACACTCAATTCAATACTTAGGCCAGGTTACTTAGATTACAACTAAGCGTTGACACTGCAATCAAAATTTCTGCCATTTCCTTAATGACTAGTTAACACCAGCATACATATGAGAATTTAGATGAAACTTGGGCACTGAGTTATCATGATACAGTGATCTTTAAAAACACTCACCTTCAAATGACTACATTCTACGTTACACAGAGAACACAAATGTGGAAATATTCTTGGAGATGCTGCATAATAATCATTCATCATAGAAGGAGTTGGAAGTCTCTTCATCTTCTGGGCATCAGCATGCGAAAACTTTGGTAGCCACGATGCTTTCACAATCCCAAAGGGAGACCGAATGGGGATGTCAGCCTCTGACTGGTAATTCTTTTTACTTCCTCCCGATCCATGTACATTAGATGAATTAATGACAGGTTCACGTGGGATCCGCTCTTGTTGGCTTACAGTTGAAATTAATTCCGATGCAAAAGGTTGCTGGTTCATAGAAGGAGGAATCAGAGACTGACTCATTGTCTGATTAACTGTCTGGCTAATGGACTGGCTGACAGATTTTACAGGTTCAAGGACTGACTGTCCTCTTGAAATGTGTAAACCTGACATCTTGCTTCCACTCTCAACTGGGAAAAAGGACTGATTACCGGAGGACTCACTGGGGAAGTCCATCTGTCGAAACACATCTTCAACAGGAAACATAGAATTACACATCACATTTGGAGCAGGAACAGATGCAGAAATACTTGGCTGTGACCGAAATTCATCCTCGACCTCATCGGTTGGAATTTCAGGATCATAAATACGTACTTCAAGTGGATCTTCTGTGTAGCCATATTTGCTTGCATGCCCATAATCAATCACATTACTCGAAACTGCCTCATTACCAAGTGTTTCTTTATTCCTGCTCCGAGAAGGTAAATTAGGTAATCGGCGCCCCATTTTTCGCATTCTTATATCCCTCAAGATTAATGGCATATTTTCAGGAGTTAGCTGTTCATCAGGATAGCGACTGAGTTCTTCTAAGTCTTCATTAGATAATCCAAAACTTGCTAGGATACTTGAGGCACTCTCTTTTGTATAGCGGCTCTGTACTTTAGGACTCTGCTCTGTAACCTGCGTTACAGAACTCTGCTTCACTCCCACTGATGCAGATATATGAGGCTCATCATCCCATCGGCTACCATGAGGCTTCTCCTTCTTTTGTTGTGCTTCATGAAAATCCAATTTTTCTTTGGTCAATCTTGGATCAGTTTGGTGTTGAGTTACCTGAACATTCATTCTCTGTGGTTCCATATTCTGGTAAGATTCATGGCAGGCAAATCTGTGTGGAATTCCACGGGCTCTCCCTGCTGGGTAAAATCTTGGAAGACCCATAGATCCAGGCCTCATAAATGGTCCTGGAGGCCTCATCTCAGAAGGGTTAGGTGCTCGTGGCCTCTGAAGTGGAAAGTTTCCTCGAGGATTAAACCTGGGTCTCGACATGGCTATTTTCAAGAAAGCCTGATTTAATAAAGTATAAGGTGGTGTTGAACTATGTGAGGCAATGGCATTCAGCTGCTGCAGCGCCAACTGAGTCTTAATCTGAGCAAAGTGCAAAGGAGATGGGCCCAACAGAAGTGGGTTTGCAATGCCCAGGTTCAAGGAATTCACAAGTGGTGCGAAATTTTCCAAGAATAACACAAAGCTGAAAGTTAAAACACAAATATTAGATCATTTTAACTCAAACTACTTCATGAAGTGGGTTCTACAGCCAGTGTAAAACATTTTGAAACAAAGCCATGAAACCATTCTGCATTTCATACATTTTTAGAGTGTTTATGAGGATTTTAAACTTTCCCAAAAACTTGCTCTTCTTTCCCGAATCCAGAATACAAACCCCAAACCTCAAGCCAGAGTTCCTGTACACTATGCTGCGCTGGGTGCTGTCCTAGGTGCAGAGCAGCAATTACAACTCCTTTTAAAACTTCTTAGAAGTGTCCAAATCCTGCATGCCATTGGGGGATGGGGTGAAAATATACATTCAGTTGCTGTGGTCGGTAAGTTCTCAGTTCTTGTTTATCACCAAAGATCTCCCCCCTCTCCCCCCACCGGCCCTTTTGATTTTAGTGGAAAGGAGTGAGTTCAGAATCATTCATTCACTTTATTAAAAATTTTTGTCTAATATGACAATCATTATGAAGTATTCAAGCCAAGTAAAACATGATTCCAATAGGCAAAGTGCAAGCAATCTAACAGGAAAAACAAAATAAAGAGTGTGTCATTATTACAACAATGCTAAAAAGCATCAGGAATGGATTTATTTCTGGGAGAAGTCAAGAATACCTGAGTTGAGCTTCATAGGATGGGTATCTTCTAGAGTTCTGAGGAAACTGGGAGAAGAGAGATTTCAGATAACAAGGTCTTACTCAACATGTGTTTATCAAATTTTAGAAAATGTAGAATAGCCTAGGCTAAGGTTTCTAAATAAAATATTGTAATAAGATGAAAGAGACTGCTGGGATGATTTAAAATTTTTAAACTAATAAAATTTATCAACTGCATGTTTCTGACAAAGCTATAGTATTCTGGCCCACGACAAAATATAGCTTCAGTTAAGACATGTGAATCTTCAGTAACTCCAGGACTATTCAATAAAATTATCTATGAAGACAGGAAAAAAATACTTGCCAACATCCTCTCTCCTTTATGCCAACTTTTAGCTACTATTTTTACTGACTTTGGAATTTTCTCCCAAACTATACATTTTCAATAGTGTTCTCTACACCAATTCCTTCAGTCACAGAGGCTCAAAAGCATCTTAATCTCCATTTTTAACTAACTTTTTTAAACTATAAAATTCTATGTATTCTTGTCAAAATCTCTAATATAGAATTTTCTTTTTCCTTTCACCATCATCACAACCCTGTTGCAAGCTCTCATCACTCTCACCACAGCTGCCCTTCATCCCCATTCATTCTGTCATTACTAATATCCTTAAAGCATTTGTTTTACTATCACTCCTCTACATAAAAACCTTCACCACTTTATTGCTACCTGCAAGATAGTGTCCAAACTTGTCCACCTGGCATTTAGTATATAATCTCATCTCAATCTACCTTTCACATTTTACTAACCAATAATACTTAATGAAAAATTTCTGCTACAGGGGCTTCACTGGGGGTAAAGACTCCATCTGCCAATGCAGGAGACTCTGGATTGATTCTGTGCTGTGGAGCAACTAAGCCTGTGTGCCGCAACTCCTGAGCCCATCTGCCACACCCACTGAAGCCCGCACACCTAGAGTCCATGCTCCATGAGAGGCCACCACAATGAGAAGCCTGCACACCACAATGAAGAATAGCCCCCACTTGCCACAACTAGAGAAAAGCCAGCGCAGCAACAAAGACCCAACAGAGTCAAAACTAAGTAAAATTAAAAATGTATCCTACAGCCAAATGGGTCTAATGCCATCTCCTGACCACTTTCAACATTCTTGCTTCCATACTTTATTCATACTGTACTACCTAGAATACCCCTAGCTCTCTGAACCAAACTCACTCTTCCAGATTGTTTCAAAGCCACACCCTAAAGGAATCTCTCTGCGCATTTCCTGTGGCACACTTTGGGTTTCTCCGGTGGCTTAGATAGTAAAGAATCCACCTGCAATGCAGGAGACCTGGGTTCAATCCCTGAGTCAGGAAGATCCCCCAGAGAAGGGAATGGCTACCCACTCCAGTGGGAAGAGAAGGGGATGACAGACAATGAGATGGTTGGACAGCATCATCAACTCCATGGACATGAGTCTGAGCAAACTCCAGGAAGACAGTGAAGGACAGGGGAGACTGGCCCCACTGCAGTCCACAGGGTCACAAAGAGTTGGACACGATTTAGCAACTGAACAATGGCACACTTTCAGCTATTAGTGTAATAAATGCAGTAATTCATGCAGTATTCAAATTCATTTCTAAGCTAGTAATGTATGTCACATGAGAAGGGGCTGAATTCTACAAGGTTCACCACTTACTATTAAGGTTTTGGACAAGCTACTTAACCTCTAGGCCATAAGCTTTCTCCTGAGTAAAATGGGACAGTATCTTCCTCTCTGGATTACTGTTAAGGACTGCTGATACTGCCAAGTCACTTCAGTCGTGTCAGACTCTGTGCGACACCAGACGGCAGCCCACCAGGGTCCCCCGTCCCTGGGATTCTCCAGGCAAGAACACTGGAGTGGGTTGCCATTTTTTTCTCCAATGCATGAAAGTGAAAAGTGGAAGTGAAGTTGCTCAGTCATATCTGACCCTCGGCGACCCCGTGGACTGCAGCCTTCCAGGCTCCTCCGTCCATGGGATTTTCCAAGCACGAGTACTGGAGTGGGTTTCCATTGCCTTCTCCAACTGTTAAGGACTAAGTTAGATGAAATATAAATACGTATAATGTCTAATTTGGCAATAATAAGTTGTTCATGATCTGAGCCACAGTCAGTGCCTGGTCTTGTTTTTGTTGACTATATAGAGCTTCTCCATCTTTGGCTGCAAAGAATAGAATCAATCTGATTTCCGTGTTGACCATCTGGTGATGTCCATGTGTAGAGTCTTCTCTTGCATTACTGGTAAAGGGTGTCATGCAAAGAGTTGACTCATTGGAAAAGACTGATGCTGGGAGGGATTGGGGGCAGGAGAAAAAGGACGAGAGAGGATGAGGTGGCTGGATGGCATCAGTGACTCGATGGATGTGAGTCTGAGTGAATTCTGGGAGTTGGTGATGGACAGGGAGGCCTGGCATGCTGCGATTCATGGGGTCGCAAAGAGTCAGACACAACTGAGTGACTGAACTGAACTGATAATGTCTAATAAAGGAGCTGCCCAATAAACTGGAGTGTCACTCTCCTTCCCCTCACTCCATTAAACAGGGACCTTTCAGGCAGGTAAATTACACTCCTAAGCATCAGTATTTTTTAATCTTTGCAACGCAGAGGAGAATTAAATTTGGGGCGGGGGGGCTAAGAGATGAGCAAAAGCAGAAATCATAAAAATAACTTCTCTTTTCACATACAACCTCTATCCTAACAGACTCAGAAGAACAGAGTTAAATCTCCAGAAAACAAGATCCATCCTGGAAGAACTACAATATAACAGGTGCTCTGGAAATCCAAAAATAAAAGCAACCACCGAAATTAACTGTGCTTTATAAAAAATGTTTTGAAGCAATTAATTCATAATAATGGAAATGTCTTTTTGGGGAAAAAAAAAAAACTCAAAAATGCAAAAAGACTAGAAAAAGGCAAGCTCCCCAACCAACTAAACACTTTTTCCTTGACTATTATAAACTGAAAATCTATAGTTATCCACAGAGGTTCACTGATGCACCAGTATTTAAAGAATCAAATGTTACTGTACCTAACAAGTGCAATGCAGAATTTGGGATCTTCATTAAAGTAATCTAGAAAACAAAGGATGCATTTTGGCAGGGGTGAAGTGTGGTGTTTAGTGGGTGAGGGAAGTTTGATGAAGCACAACCAGCAAAAATATTTGTTGAGGAAGGTAAGTGACGGGTCCAAAAGAATTTATTACCTTTCCTCTCTACTTTTTCACACGTCTGAACATTACTCCCCACCAAAAAAAAAAAAAAAAAAGTGCTAAATATTAAGTATGAAATGTTTAACAGAAAACAAAAAGGACGGTTGGAGAGTATAAAACCAACATAACTTTACACTTCTCTATCAAATCTAACATTATCACACCGAAGTCTAACAAAGCCAAAATCGGCTAATCTGTTATGATTATCAGGCAACATATGAATAACATGCAGATTTAAGTCTAAAATCTCATTTAGTTCATTTTCCCCTACATCATTCCTTCCCACCTGACTCAACTGACTTGTTATTAAACAATTCATTCATTCAGATAACAAACATATCTCATTCCTCTCTGTTTCAATATTTATTTTGGTGGGGAAGAAACTATTTGTGAGATTGAGTAAAATTAAGCAAAACAAGCCAAGGGCTCTTGATATAAAGCCTCTTATTAGCAATTAGGTTATCCCACACCAAAGAAAACAAACCTTCAAGTCTTTTGAGAATGCAACTGATATAACCTAAAAACAATGTGGTAAGAAACAACTAGTAAGACAAGGGTAAATTTGGCATTAACACCTGGAAAGCAACTGAACAAATGAAGGTAACAATTATAAAGCCTTTTTCATTTAACTCCAGGAGTTCTGGCCACAAAGAGGTTCATCCACCCAACAAATTCACAGAGAATCAACACATTGTTAAACTAACTTAGAAAAATCTGAATTGAGATCTGAGTCCTTAATTATTAATTACTTTGAACACAATTGTGATTAAATAATACTCACCCTTTAAAATGAACTTTTATTCCTGATGATATAAATAACATATGCTTGTTAAAGAAAACAATAAAAAGCAGCAGGTGAAATCCTTACCAGTAAAATCATTACTGATAATGAACTAATATTTTGATGGAATTTCTTCTAGTTTTGTATATGTGCATATATACATGGATGGGAAGGGGAAGAAGGTACACAAAACTTCATTGTATGAACTATACTAGTTGCTATTTTAAATCAACATTTTTTTTCCTATGTTCAATATTTTTCAAAAACAGGGTATTTAATGGTCAGAAAACATTCTGAACTCCTGAAGCCAAGTAGCAGTTAAAAACTATCTTCCGTGCCCTATCAACTAGAACATGCCTCTCTGAAACAAGATATAGCCAATAAAATATCAAAGAGAAAAACTCTGGAAGCATCTAGAAGAAACTGAATTCTTGAGGCAGAAATGAAGAAATAGCCTGATGTATTAAAAATTTCATTATATCCCTTGAGATACTTTCTGACATGTCCACTACCACAATCAAAAACTACCTGCTATTTTGATACAGTCTTTCAGATGGAAAGGAATCCTTCATTTTCTTTATACGTATTGATAAAGAAGTCTGAAATCTAAAAATATAAAAGCATCACCAAAAATTAGGCAGATCATAATGGCTCCAATTAGATTCACAATGAAAAGATTTATATCAAACCCCACACTTGAACTTTAAAGCACTTCATGGTTTAAAAAGCATTTTGACATTCATTATCTCATCTGAGCTTAAAATCACCAAGTAAGCAAGAGAATTCAAGTTTATGATTAAGTAAAGCCTTAGAACTAACTGGCAAGGTCACAAATTGAACTCCTCTCAATGTTCTTTCCATCCTGTATTCTAGGTACATAAAATTTAAATTTTATAGCTTTATTTTTCCTAATTATTAAAAAAAGCAATACCTGTTCATGATCACCTTCCCCAAAGGAAAGAAAAATCATCTTCATGACATGCATAAAATAAAGTCTTCTAACTGTACCACAAAAGGAAAACTACCATTAACATTACTTTTCTAGTTTTATACCCACATACCTCATTTAATACCCTGTGTCAGAGTAACTGTGTCTTAGAATACATAAAATCTACCTTCACACTTACTAACAACGCCAAGTATTACACTGGCCAGTTACTTCTGTGCTTTTCTCAGTTTAACTGGTTCTCAACCTTCTAATCTCCTCTAGTATATATAGACAGATCCACTCAGCCAACACTGTTCTACCTTTAGTTTTGTCCCACAAAAGGTATGGAAGTCACAGAATTCTGAAGGTGTCACAGGTGTAAATACAGAATATCACACTGGATGTTAAAATGCCAAAATGTGGCATACCTCAATGAAAGTGCCAAAGAAACAAAGAAAAAATAAGCAGAAAACTAGAAACATTGTTTTTATCATGAAGGGCATCACAAACTTCACAAAGGATTGGTAACCATGATTTCAGATCTGAAAGAAAATGGAAGATCAACTTGCTAATAATGCACAATATCAGAAATAGATTACCATGAAAGCCATTAATAACCTTGGATATTTTCAGGAACACAAACGTTTTTATAAACAAGATATGTGAGTATAATTACATGCTTTTTTTCTTTTTTTAGGAATATACATACTGCACACATAAATGATTCTTTACCAACACAGTATTCCCAGTAAATGATGCCCCTCTGAGATGGTGGTTCTGCTTATTACTTCGCTACTCTCAAAAATACAACACATTAGTCCAAAAGAAACCACCAAATCCAAACTGGAATAAAGAAATCTTTTCTGAGATTTTTTTAAAACTAGAAATGAGAAAAATCATAAGCACTGAAAAAACTCTTGCCAAAATGCAGCTGACAGCATACTCACCACCTTAGTGAGAAAACACAAACACTGAAACAAAATAATGCCAATGTAACAGGCAAGCGGGACCAAGAGGTAAACAGTACTGAAGACATTCACTACCCAGTTGGTTCTTGAGGTAAAACTGCATCTTTGCCCTCCCTGCCCTCAAGAAGTGCATGAGCCAAAAAATGTTCCCACCTGCCTAGAATGGGCTTCCACAATCAAATTTGTTGGTGTTCAGTCACCCAGCCATGTCCGACTCCTTGAGACCCCATGGACTGCAGCATGCCAGGCCATCCATCTCTCACCATCTCCCTAAGTTTACCCAAGTTCATCTCCATTGCATCGGTAATGCCATCCAAAATCTTCAATTAAGCATACCTAAATTATCTGGCCAAATGTCTTAAAATGACAAATGCCTTAAAGTCTTTACAGACTACAAAACAGCTGATATGTCTTTTTATGTAAAAAATGGAAACAAGAAGACACACATATCCACTTAACGGTTACAAGTAGGATAACCAGGAGACAATTAAGTAGGTTACATAAGGGTAACAGAAAGGACTGAAAGGAAATAAGTGGAAATTATACTTTATGGAGTACATCTTACTATATAATTTTGACTTTCAGAATCAGGTTAACCAAGTAATTTTTTTTAAAAAATTAAAAAAGGATGGCAAGAAGAGGGGAACGCTAAAACTGAAAGCAAACTAATTCATTTTTCAAATGAACACCATACCTCATTAAAAGGGAAAAAGGAAACTACTCAAGTAATTTATAAACCCACTATTTGACTTAGGAGAAAAGATAACTTTTAAGAATTCTCACTCTTTTTAGTAGTCTGGGTTTTTTTGCCTTTTTTTTTTTTGCAGTGGTATGGATGAATTAATTCTTAAATAACTTCAGATATACCATGGGATCAAGCAGAGGCTAGGTGAATGTTTTATAGCACGGGTAACCAGGATTCTCACTGTGGAAAACAGGATTATAAATATATATATACAGGCTTTCCTAGTTCTCAGACGGTAAAACAATCTACCTGCAGTGCAGAAGACCTGGGTTCGATCCCTGCATCAAGAAGATCCCCTGGAGAAGGGAATGGCTACCCACTCCAGTAGTCTTGCCTGGAAATTCCACGGATAGAGGAGGCTGGTGGGCTACAGCCCACAGGGTTGCAGGGTTGTGAAGAGTTGGGCCATAACTGAGCGATTAACAAACACACACAGATAAATACACACACACACACACACACACACACACTACATATACACATGTAATAAGAGAAAGCAATAAAGAACTGGACAGTAATAAATTACAAACCACTGAAAAAAACAGGTGTCCATATCTCCATAGCAATCAATCATTGTAAACAGAGGAATTACTAAGATGGAAAATCACTGTATAACATCGTAACGTAAAGATTGGTTCAGGCAAAACTCCTGAATGAAATTTTAATGAGGAAAATTAAATAATGGTATTAAATAATCTGTGTGGTATTAAATAATCTCTCCACAGATCATCAGTTAGTTAAAGGGGGAAGAAAACATTTTGACCAAACGTGTGCTCAGACATCATAATTCATGAAGGGTAGATGGACTTCATGCATCTCTAGATCTACTACCATGGGGGAACATAGAAACTTGATTTTTCTGGCCAGGGACATATAATTTACTCAAGAGGAAACATCAAAAAAAGAAGTAAAAAAAAATTACAAAGTGAGAGATATTCTACTAAATAAAAAGAAAGCAAACAGTATTCTTCAAAAATGTCAACCTCACAAAAGATAAAAAGACTACAGAAACATTCCAAAGTAAATAAGACTAAAAAAACATGATAACTAAATGCAGTTACCTAATCCTAGACTGATCCTATACTACAGTGGGGGAGAACTGCTACAAGAAACATTATTGGCTCAACTGAAAAAAATCAGAAAATGGTTAAAAAAAAACACAAATTATCAACATTAAATTTACTGAGACTGATAACTGTACTATGGCCACAGAAGAAAATATCCTATTCTTACGAAATAAACTACTAAACTAACTAATAAACTAATAAAGGTTAAGAGCACAGTATGTGCAAGTTACTTTCAAAATAGTTCAGGGAAAAAAATAAGGGTGTGTATGCACACTCAAGCATGCAAAAGGATAGAGGGAAGGGAAATAGGGTATTCCCCTGTCAGCCAGTATTTTAACTCATTCAAAAATAGTTAATGACCCAACACTGGGCTACCTAACATCTTGGTTACATACTCAGTCAAAAAAGGACTATAAGCAAGTATGGCTACAGGCAGAAAGTTGGCAATGATAAAAAAAAAAAATCAGCCCTAAGCACTTTTTTGGATTTGGCTATTCTTTTTCTACATCATGTTCACTCCCTAACTATTGACTGTTAGTCAGACCATTATGCAATCCATAATAATCTGATCTTTGGGGAAACTTCCACTGATCTGAAGATACCCACCCTGCTACGAAGGGTGCCAGCAAGTGACTTCATGCAAAATTGGGTAACTCCCATAAACAAAATTTATTAACGTAGCATAGTGGTTTTTTTTTAAGAACTTAGACCCTAGACTCAGTGCTTTAATTCTGATCCTGGAGTGCTAAAAATGTGAGCCTCAGCAAGCTGATTAACCCATGACTCCATGTAATGTTGATGTAAAAAATGATTAAAATTAACCCCCCTGACATGCAACAGATGGCTCAAAAAATGTTACATTAATAAACAAAATGCTTTACTTAAGAAGCAGGCAGTTATCTGTTTCTTTCATTAAGACCTAGGTAATTTCCAAAAATTTCAATATGGTGGTGTAGCATTTAAGAACTAAATGGGGAGATCTGAATAATCAACTGAATCTCTGACATTAAGGAATTATTATTACTTTAGGTGTGATATGCATGTCTTTTTCTAAAACTTTAGAGAAAAATTCTGAACTATAAATTAAGGAATATGTTATAGGAATTGCTTAAAAATAACAGGGTGGAGAGTAGAGACAAGATTTACTTATAATTGTTGTAAATTATAATTGTTGCAGCTGGGTGATAAGTATATGGGTGCATCATTATATAATACTCTCTGCTTTTGTATAGGCTTAAAATTTTCCCTAATTAAAAATTTTTTTAACAAGTGAGGAAATTAAAAAGAATAGAATGTTGGTAACAGTCACTCATTAGCAGAGACAACAAAGAAATCACCTGCAAGTTTAATAAAATGGACTGGAAATGAGGCAAGGAAAAAGTATGAAAACTTAAAGACTGTAACAATAAATATATTTTGGTATTTAAGGGGCTCAAGAGTTGAAAAATAATCCAAAACGTAAGTATCCCAAGGTAGCACTAAGAAATATCAAAATACACACCTTAAAAACTCCTTCTCCTATACTCCCTGAACTTTTTTTCTCTTTTCAATACAAAACCATTACTCTTGATTTTCACTGATCATTAGAGCTGTGTTTTATTTTATACCTTACCTTTTCCCTACCATGGTTTTTTCCTTTCCATTACTCTTATTTTCCATATACCTATCTTCCTCTCATTTTCATTTCAATCACAAATTTCAGACTACAGTAAATAAATAAGTTGAAGCAGTGAAAGAGTAAGTAAAGTTAAATATAAAGAGGGCTTACTGGCTTTAGCCACAAGTGTAATTACTTTCAGTTTGGAGGATCTCTAAACCACTTGATTTCAACATTCAGTGGCTTGTTTACTTGCAGAACAGCACAAAATATGTTACTGGGTACCCAGACTAGAAGCATTATTTCTCAGTATATAAAGCATTTTATTAATCATTTGGACAGATTTTTTTTCCAAACCCTGATCAGTATACATTAAGTCATAGGAGACAGAGCATGATTTGGATCCCAAAGCCTGTGTTCTTACCCAGACTCTGGCAACCATCAGCTGAATTCATTCACCCGACCTGTGAGTGTCTAACACAAACTAGGCATTGAGACAGATACAAAGATGAGCATAACAATCATATAAATAAATGGTTACAATTTTGATACGTGCTTCTAGAGGTATACATAAAGTTTATAGATGAACAAAGTATTTTAATGAAAGATTAGATGATCTTTCAGCTCCAAAATTCCATCAATTTAACCTACATTCTTTAAGCCTCTTCTTTTATTAAGAGGGACTATCCGCAGGTTACAATTTTCTATGAAAAGATGCTTCCAAAGCACTTAAAAATTTGCAGTAGTAACAACTAACATTTATTAAGCACCTACTTATGCGTCCAAGGATAGGGGCTTTTCACACATTTTCTCCCTCACAATAATTCCAGGCAGGAAGCAGTATTATTACCACTTTACAGACAAAGAAATAAAAGTTCAGGAAGACTAAAATAACTTACCCCACATCTCACTCAGACAGTAAGAGGAAAACTGGGATTCGAAGCCAAATCTTCTGATTCCAAAGCCTATTCTCTTTCCACTAAACTATTTGTCTCTCATTTTCTTTCACTACATAAAAACAAAATTTCCAGAGATGACCTTCTTAAGAGCACCCAAGAGAAAACCTTTAAGACAGCCATGAAATACAAAGTGATCACTGATTCTAAGAAGCATTTTTAAAACCTGAGTATCTGCTGTATACACCTTCCATAACAAAACCACACACTACAGTTACAAAACTAAAATATAACCAATACTTAAGGTAACAGATATGTGTGACATAAAGCTAGTAATAAAAACGGATGAGATTGTGTGATTTCTTCCAACTGTTTTATCTTTCCCTCACTTGGTTTCAACAACCAATCAAGGGAATCGTCCAGCATATTTTAGTGTATTAACGTGTTAATTTTTAATTATTAAAAAGTGTATATTGTCTATTACATAAAATATGTATATTATGTATTATTTTAAAGTGTATATTACATAATTATTTAAAAGTGTATATTACAAAGTATGGGAATACAAAATAAAGTGTATATGAAATGTTGCCAAAAAGAAAAAAAGAATACAACATAAGCCCACTAAGCCTAGAATACCTCATCAACAATATTTAAAGCTATGTTGAAATAATGTAAATTATGCGTTCATTTTTCTGTATAAATTTCATTAAACTCATTTTTGTAAGTTTTTTTCAGTTTATCAATTTTAATACATCCCTGAAAAATACATTAACCCTTTACAACAAATAAAAAAAATTTTTGTTTGCTAAGCCAACATTAAGTCGCCGGATCCCGATAACAAATTTTTTTTCAGAACTCCTCCAGATTAAAATACTATTCCACGCCCCCCCTCCCCCCGCAAAATTTCGCCTAGGAGCAAATTTTAAGATTAAGAGGAAATAGCCTGAGGCAGCCTTCACTGTCTAGTTCAATTAAAGATCTTGTAAAAATAGAAGTCTCCCTCATTCGGTTATCTCAACAGAAGATCTGTTTCAGCTGTCCTCAAGGATTCTTGTATGTGGTACACGTTCTCCCCCCAACTTGAATAGAACGGGCCCAAGCTAGGAATCACTAGCGATCCACATTCTCGATTCCTCTGAGAAATCTGGAAATAAGTATCAGAGCAGTTCATGAGCCCTTCGTATCCCACACAGAGACGACATTCTCTTTGCTTTCATTCCCGCACAAAGCAGGCAGAGGAAACCCGGACCAGCCAAAGCCGCTACATCGTACGTTCCCCCCTTCCCCTCAGCTCCCCCTTCCCCGGCCCCGAACACAAGCACGTTCTTCTCCTCCACGCTCCTTATACAATGTCGCTCGCTAATGGGCTCAGCTCGAGCTCCGCTGCCTCTCCTCCGGGCCCGACGGGAATGGTTCCTCCCTCCGCGAAGCTCCCTCACCACCGCTTCCTCCTGTCAGGCCTGGCGCGGCCCGGCCGGCCCTGCGCCGATGGGGAAGGGGCAGCCACGGCCTTGCCGGAGGGCTGTTTTCGTTCCTCCGCCCAGTGCAAAGGCGCCAGGCGGCTCTTTCTGAAGCAGGGTCCTAGCCCCGGTGCCCGACCTGACCCTCCGGAGCAGTGCGGTGAACCGACGCTGTGACTGGGGAGCCAAGCTCCCTTCCCATCCCGGGGGTCCCCCAATCTCCTCCCGCCCCCGCCGTCAGCCCGCCGCCATTTTGTGCGCAGTCGCTGCGACACAGATACAATAGTCGGCCTGGATCGTAGAGGAAAGGCTCAGGACCCCCAGGCTTTGGGCTCCCGCCTTCCAGCCCCCTGTTCCCCACAAGGCAGCCGTCCTACCTATGCCTACCCGACTAACCGCCGGATCCCATTTGCGCCCCACAGTTTAGCACTCAGCCTCCAGTCTCGACGCCGAAGAAGCTACCGCCTCCAGAGAGCCGCACGCATGCGCGTCTGGCGAGCCTTGGCGAGCCCCCATCTGCTGCCCGCGCCTGCGTACCGCGGCACAGGATTCTCCCGTAGACACGAGAAACCGACCCGAGGAACTTAGTTCCGGAAGGGGGCGCTCTCGCGTGTGGTACTCTCAGGCGTCCCTGGCAAAACTCCGGCACCGGTATCAGTGCCTCTGCGGTTCCGTGCCTGTCCAATACTGTCCTGTCCAAATCACGAGCATATGTAAGACCTGCATTGTCTCACCTCCTCCATGAAGTCTTCCCTGATCATTTTTGCCTTCAATAATACATTAAAATAAATAGTACTCATCTAGCATTGCATATGGTAATGCTTTGCCTGCCTTTTATCTTCTATATAGTTATAGAAATAGATATAGACTTGCAATAATCGAGGTATATCATAGCCACTGAAAATGTCAGGAAATCTGAATTCAATTAAATCTTATTGAGCTAAAAGCTTAACACTTTAAAGATCCTTTCTTGAGTTGTTAAACAATAAAAATACCTACCTAATTTGGTAAAAGATGCTTTTGAACTGCGGTGTTGGAGAAGACTCTTGAGAGTCCCTTGGACTGCAAGGAGATCCAACCAGTCCATTCTGAAGATCAGCCCTGGGTGTTCTTTGGAAGGAATGATGCTAAAGCTGAAACTCCAGTACTTTGGTCACCTCATGCGAAGAGTTGACTCATTGGAAAAGACTCTGATGCTGGGAGGGTTTGGGGGCAGGAGGAGAAGGGGACGACAGAGGATGAGATGGCTGGATGGCCTGAGTTTGAGTGAACTCTGGAAGTTGGTGATGGACGGAAGGCCTGGGCTGCTGCAGTTCATGGGGTTACAAAGAGTCGGAGACGACTGAGCGACTGAACTGAATTGAACTGAATGTGGTAAATATTTTTAACCTTTCTTTTACCAATTAAAAACCTTGCGTTGAGAGAACTTCTCAAAGTAACTCTACTATACCACCAAAAAAATTCAATCATTGGCAAAATCTGGTCAAATTCACAAATCCTGCCTTTTGGATACCACCAAATTAATATCAACTACCCTGTTTCGAGCATCAGCTTTACCTAGTACCCAAGCAGATGTACTTCTTTTATTCACGTTAAAGCTAGCATAGAAAATGCTGAAAGAAAAGTCTTTTATAAAATATCTTACTGGATATTCATTTCAAACTAAAAATCTTGATAGAGGCAACAAGCCAAAAACAACAAAGAAAATGCCAAGCTCTCCCAAAACTCCAAATAATCAAGGTTCAAGTGTGATTATTTCCTTTCATATATTTCTTTATATTCATATAAACAAACACAAACATGTTACTTGTGTGTAATGGGAAATGTTCTTCATTCTTTTTTTCCCAAAGATTTACACCTTAGCCTGCTGTTTGCTTCCCTGATTATTGACATTTCTCCAAGTAAATCATATAAATTCTTTTTTAAATAGTTGCATAACATATTCATAGTATAACTCACCCATCAATTAATTCAATCTGTTGAACACTAAAGTTGATACTACATTGTTTTATACAAACAGCCTAACCAACTGATATTTTTTATTTCCAAAGGCAAGAATCCCAATAGTGAGGCAGCCAGATTAAAGGAGATAGATAATTTAATTTCACTAGATACCAACACAACAGTTTTCAAAAAACTTATATGAATTCCCATTGTTATTAAATATGTTAACAAATGATCATTCTCTACAACCTCACTTCTTTCTCTAAACTCTAAAATAGTTTAAAAATCAATGGTCCTGTCTGCTCTTTAACCTTGGTAGAATTCACCTTTGAAATAGCTCTTCTGGCACTTTTTCTAGGGGTTGCTCTTAAACAACTTTCTCTAGATATTTTATGACATATAATAATTTGACTAGAATTTCTCTCCTGCCTCCACAATCATTCTTGTAATTTACATTCTCCTAGAAAAAGCATCCATTCCATCTAAGTTTTCTAATTTATTTCCCTAGAGTTGGGTACACTAAACTCTTCTTATATTCATTTCCTTTATGTTGCTCCCTTACATGGCTTTATTTCTATAGCACTTATCACCTTCTATACCATGTAGTTTATCTCATTATTTCCTACCTATCTCCCTCCACTAGAACATGAGCTCTATGATGTCAGGGACATTTGTCTGATTTTTTTACTGCTTTATCTCTTAATACCTAGAATGATACTTGGCACACAGTAGAAAATCAGTGTATATCTGATGAAAGGATGAATGATCCTGATAAGTTTTTTTTTAAAAAGCCCTTTAATATACTTTGTATTTCTAATGAGCTGACTGTCTCTTTTATGAAGAGATGGTGCTTGTATACAAGGAATATAACCCTTTGTCAAATATGTTGCAATTGGTTCCTCATTGACAATTTTTATTTCTTAGTGTCTTTTGCCATTATAAAATTTAAATGTAATCAAATTTGTCACTTATTCTGTTATGACTTCTAAATGGTGTGGGCATTTTGTTTGTTAATTGTTTGCTTTTGGTCTAAGAAGCCTCATCTCACCACCCCACCCAACCCAAAGCATATACACACAGAAATTATCCAAAAATTCTTCTAAAATTTCTATATTTTTGCTTACAATTTTATAACTTTTTTACATTTAGACATTCAATTAATCTAAGATGAATTCTTTGTATGATAAAAAGTAGCAACCTAACTTTGTCTTCTTTCAAATGTATTACATCAACCTTGAAGTTTCCAAATATTAAGTAAACAACCATTTCCCCCTTCTCTGCACTTTCTTCCCTTTAAAAAAAAAGACAACAAATTATTAAATTCCTATATATGAAAATGGATTTATGGCCTCTCTAGTCTATCCTACCCATCTTTTTGCCTACCTACGGGCCAGTGCCATTTGTTCATCCACCAACGGACCCAATATTACTCAAAGGCCTACTCTGTGCCAGGAGCCCTCTGGGTACCAAAGTATCAGTGGTAAACCAGAAAGCAACACTGACTCCTGCTCTCATGGCATCTCCACCCTTAATGGGAGGGACAGACAATAAAGTAAGTATGTAGCATGTCAGATGGTGATAAGTGGTATGAGGAAAAACAAACATAGAAATCAGGACATAGGGAACCAGGAGGTGACAGAGCCTAAAGTTTAAATAGGATGGCATCATTAAGAAGAGCAGAAACCTGACTGAAGTGTGGGAATTAAGCATAAGCTGCAGAGATATGTGGGAGGAAGAGCATTCCAAGCAGAGTAAATGTAAAACACTGAGGTGTTTTACATTTCACTGAGGTGTTTCATTGAGGTGAAAGCCAGCTTGACATATCTGAGAAACAGCAAGAAGGCCAACAAGGCTGCAACAGCATGAATAACTAAGGAGATGAGTGGAGGGAAACAAGGAATACTGGTTTGAGCTGCCATAACAAAATACCACTGGCTGGATGACTTAAACAACAAGAACTTATTTTCTTACTGTTTTGGAGGCTGGAAGTCCAAGATCAAGATGTGGACAGGTTTGATTTCTCCTGAGGCTTCTCTCTTTGGACAAGAAAGTTGGCCACCTTCTTGCTGGGTCCTCAAGTGCGCTTTTCTCTATGCCTGTGCATTCTGGGTGTTTCTCCCTTTTCTTAAAAGAACATCAGTCATAATGGATAAGGTCCCACCCATCTGATCTCATTTAACTGTAATCACCTCTTTAAAGGAAAATAAGGCAAATAAGGAAAATGATGAAGCAAGGGCTGGGTAATGCTTTCAATAAGGTAACCAGAGAGGTCCTCCCTAAAAAGGAGAGAGCATGTTGGGTGTGTTGGAGGAATAAAAAGCCAGCTCAGCTGAGGTGACAGGATGTAAGGGAGATTGAAGGCGGAGAGGTATCAAGGAACCAGATAATGCAACAATATAAAAACACTGAATAAAACACTAGATTAGGAACTGATCTTTCTAGTCCCTGCTCTGATACTAAACTCATTGCGTTTCAATCTCTTTTAAGGGAGGGGACTTGTCTATTAAGATGTGAGTCTGGAAATCTCCTATAAACTGAAGGATGCTCATCAATATTCATGGCAAAATATTTTTTTAATCTTATTGTTGTTTAGTCTCTAAGTCATGTCTGACTCCTTTGTGACCCCATGGACTGTAGCCTGCCAGGCTCTTTAGAGTCTACTTACTATATTCATGCTACTCCAGGATTTCATGTCATCTAGTCTCCTTGGACCACTTACAGATATTCTCATTCCCATCTAAAAATGTCTAATATCAGAAAAAAAGCTATCCTACCCCATATCCTCTTCTCACCTACACTCTATTTTACAATTCCCCATCCTCTTCTTTTACCCACTCTGTTTTCTGACTGGTCAGACAAGTACAGAGCAGCTCTATCCAGAGCTCAGCTTCTGCCTGTTCAGCACAGTCACAGCTCAATGCCTAAACGTATTAGAAAAAGAATAGTCATCACAAACATATCCTGTGATTTGTTAACATAAATGGGGCTTTGTTTCAATGACAAAGAATCTCATCGCCATTTCATCTCAATTGCAACTATCCTAACAGAATTTGGGGGCAACCATTGTCTTTAGAATCCAAATCTAACTACTGGGATAGACAAGGGGCCATGATGAAAATTTGAGAAATCCCACACCATTTCAGGTCCTGCAACAGAACATAAACATTGAGAAAACATAGTTCTTACTGATACTTGAATTTTGTAGGATTTATGCCAGACTGTAAGTTGTGTATCCAAGTATAATATATAGAGAACTGTAGAAAGTAACTCAAGAAAACTAGTTATTTTTCTGAGTTTTCATCATAGCTAGTGCAATGGTGACTGAAATCTGTTTGCCTCTTCTTAAGGTGGTTTCTAAATCAGTCCACAAATTCTTTGATACATTTCACTTCACAAGTGAAGTCACTCAGTCATGTCCGACTCCTTGTGACCCCATGGACTGTAGCCTACCAGGCTCCTCCCTCCATGGGATTCTCCAGGCAAGAGTACTGGAGTGGGTTGCCATTTCCTTCTCCAGGGGATCTTCCCAACCCAGGGATCAAACCTGGGTCTCCTGCATTCCAGGCAGATGCTTTAACCTCTGAACCACCAGGGAAGCCTCTCACTTCACAAAGGGGAGCCCAATTCCATTTCCTCTGAAGGAAGGTTAGATTTACCAGATTGTTTCTAATGAACAGAATGTGGTACAAGTGAAGCTATGTGACTTGCAAGGCTAGGCCATGAAAAGGGTAAACTCTGACTGACTCTCCCTTCTCTCCTTGGATTACTCATCACACTAGGGAAAGCCAGAGAAGTCCATAAGGAGAGAAATTAAAGCTTCCAGACAACAACTTACCACCAAATTGGCAGCCGTTTCAGGCAGCCACTTGGGAGACAGAACCCCCAGCCTCAGTGAAGCATAAATGACTACAGCTTAAATCAACATCATGAAAGCAACTTCATGACGGACTCTAAGGAGGAACTGCCCAGCTATGAATTCCTGACCCAAAGAAATGGTAAGGATTAAAAATAAAAGTATATTTTTGTTTTGAGCCATTAGGTTTTAGGGAAATTTTTTATGTAGCAGTACATAACAAATGCCTTTGTTATCTGAAGATTAGGGTCTCAATTCATTAAAAATACAAATCAAAAGCATATTGGTTAGTGAACAAGCACCCGGGATTTATTTATTTTACACCTGGGATTTAGAAATAACAGAATTTTGACTTGAACTCTAAGCAATACAAAGAAATAGTTTCCTCATGCACAAAACATGAGAATAATCCTTTACCTTCAGGATTTTCATCTTATGAATTACTTACCACTATACTTCTGCATGTGGGCTTCCCTGTTGGCTCTGCCAGTAAAGAATCTGCCTGCAGTGCGGGAGACCCAGGTTCAGTTCCCTAGTTGGGAAGATCCCCTGAAGAAGGGTATGGCAACCCACTCCAGGATTTGCCTGGAGAACTCCATGGATAGAGAAGCCTGGTGGGCTACAGCCCATGGGGTCACAAAGAGTTGGACATAACTGAGCAACATACACGCACACACACATCTCTGTATAGATTCTACATACCAGCTACAAAAGCAACTCAAGAAAAAGATCCATTTCAAGAGTGGAAGCATGAAGAATTCTATAGACATACTCCCCAGTGAACCAAACATACTGGTGAAAATTATTTTTAAAAACAATAATTTAAATTCTTTCTAAATTGCCCTAAAGGTACATAGCAAATGAAGAAACATTTAAGAAAATCTACTAATTCTTGGTAAGAAGTGAAAGTTTGTGGCACTTTACCCATAACCCACTCACTTGTCACTCCCATCAAGCTCATGTGATAGAAACTCTACTCTAGGTTGTACTGACAAGATGGGCCTCCTTCTTCCCCTGACTCCAAAGGGATATGGCTTCCCCCACCCCCAGAAGGATGAGCCACCAACATTTCTTTTCCCTCCTAACTCTGTGTTACAGAGAATAAATTTTAGGCAAGTGCACCATAGAGATTTAGGGCTCCCTTCTTAAGCCTAGACCACACACATAAATTGGAGGCTCAATCCCAGATGAAGCAGGCCAAAGATACTGTGGCCCTAACTGCCCTTGTCCCAAGCTGTTGGTGGGCTTTCCCTGGTGGCTCAAACAGTAAAGAATCTGCCTGCAACGTGGGAGACCTGGGTTGGATCCCTGGGTCAGGAAGATCCCCTGGAGAAGGGAATGGCAACCTACTTGGCAATTCCTGCTTGGACAACTCCATGCACAGAGCAACCTGGTGGGTTACAGTCCATGGGGTCCTGAAGAGTCAGATGTGAGTGAGTGGTAACACTTTCCCTTTCCTTCAAGCTGTTGGCAGGACAGAGATTCAACTCCAAGAAGACCAGAGGCTACCGCCCCACCCAGTGATCTGCTCTTAAGCAGGGTTGTCATTCCAAAAGAAGTGGGCCACTATGCCCAATACCTGCTCTGGCACAGTGGCTCAGAAATCTTGCCCAGGCAGAAAGGCAGCCATAACAACAGAGAGCTATTAATCTCTGCTAAGAGGAAATGACTTTATTTAAAACAGTATAGACAAGTTCAAGCCTAAGCCAATTTTTCTATTATCTCAAAAATAATGGAAAAATTGAGTTAAGAAACTAAAAGGAAGTCTGATAGCTTCAATAATAACAGCAAGCTAAACTGTTAGGTCAGCAAGTTTAACAGAGAGAACCAGCAAAAGAAAAAGCTAAAATAGCCTTCTAAGGACAGAAAACATGTCAAGAGACTAGTCTCAAAAAAGTACCCTAGTAAAGGAAGCCAAATTTAACTGGACCAAACTACAAAAAAATTTGTCCCAGGGGACAGACAGAAACAGCAGAAAAATCATCCTAAAATCTGGGTGTGATACCAATAGGGGCAGACAGCTTAACAGAGAGATCAAGGAAAGACACAGAGTGAGCCCTACTGAAACACTGTCATCGCAGAGCAATCTGTGCACATTGAAGGCTATAACCTCTAAGGAGCAAGTACAGAGTCTGAACATTACAGGGGCAATAGGTTTCACTAAAATAGTTAAGTCACTAAACAATTAAGTAGACAAATAGCAACAAACAAGTCCCAGGGGAGAGGGCTAATCAGTATCCAGATTCACTACAATATATTATCTAGAGGCTCTAATTTTCAACAAAAAAATTACAAGACATACAAAGAAACAGGACAGTGTGCCTCTTACATAGGAAAAAAGATAGGCAACAGAAACTGGCTACAAGAGGGCCCAGGTATTGGATTTTAAAAGATTTCATAATAATCATTATAAACATATTGAAAGAGCTGAAGAAAACCATGCTAGAAGTAAATAAGGGTATGACAAAGTTGCAACAAGTAGAGAATGTCAACAAACAGAGAGAAGTAATTTTTAAAAAGAACTTACATTAACATTGTGGAGGTAAAAAAGTACAATAACTAAAATGACAAGTTAACTAAAGGGGTTCTTTGCATTGATCACTGAAGAAGGCTTTCTTATCTTTTCTTGCTGTTCTTTGGAACTCTGCATTCAGATGCTATAGCTTTCCTTTTCTCCTTTGCTTTTCGCTTCTCTTCTTTTCAAGGCTATTTATAAGGCCTCTCCAGACAGCCATTTTGCTTTTTTGCATTTCTTTTCCATGGGGATGGTCTTGATCCCTGTCTCCTGTACAATGTCACAAACCTCCAACCATACTTCCAGACGTCCAAGCTGGTTTTAGAAAAGGCAGAGGAACCAGAGATCAAATTGCCAACATCCGCTTGATCATCAAAAAAGCAAGAGAGTTCCAGGAAAACATCTATTTCTGCTTTATTGACTATGCCAAAGCCTTTGACTGTGTGGATCACAATAAACTGTGGAAAGAGATGGGAATACCAGACCACCTGACCTGACTCTTGAGAAACCTGTATGCAGGTCAGGAAGCAACAGTTAGAACTGGACATGGAACAACAGACTGGTTCCAAATAGGAAAAGCAGTACGTCAAGGCTGTATATCGTCACCCTGCTTATTTAACTTCTATGCAGAGTACATCATAAGAAATGCTAGGCTGGAATGAAGCAGAAGCTGGAATCAAGATTGCCAGGAGAAATATCAATCACCTCAGATATGCAGATGACACCACTCTTATGGCAGAAAGTGAAAAAGAACTGAAGAGCCTCTTGATGAAAGTGAAAGAGGAGAGTGAAAAAGTTGGCTTAAAGCTCAACATTCAGAAAACGAAGATCACGGCATCTGGTCCTATCACTTCATGGGAAATAGATGGGGAAACAGTGGAAACAGTATCAGACTTTATTTTGGGGGGCTCCAAAATCACTGCAGATGGTGATTGCAGCCATGAAATTAAAAGACGCTTACTCCTTGGAAGAAAAGTTATGACCAACCTAGACAGCATATTCAAAAGCAGAGACATTACTTTGCCAACAAAGGTCTGTCTAGTCAAGGCTATGGTTTTTCCAGTGGTCATGTATGGATGCGAGAGTTGGACTGTGAAGAAGGCTGAGCGCCGAAGAATTGATGCATTTGAACTGTGGTGTTGGAGAAGACTCTTGAGAGTCCCTTGGACTGCAAGGAGATCCAACCAGTCCATTTTAAAGATCAGTCCTGGGTGTTCTTTGGAAGGAATGATGCTAAAGCTGAAACTCCAGTACTTTGGCCACCTCATGCAAAGAGTTGACTCATTGGAAAAGACCCTGATGCTGGGAGGGATTGGGGGCAGGGGAAGGGGACAACAGAGGATGAGATGGCTGGATGGCATCACGGACTCGATGGACCTGAGTCTGAGTGAACTCCGGGAGATGGTGATGGACAGGGAGGCCTGGTGTGCTGTGATTCATGGGGTTGCAAAGAGTCGGACACAACTCAGCAACTGAACTGAACTGAATATTTATAACACTGTATTTTGGCACGTGTAACATATATAATGTTATTTTTAAAGCACTGAAAAGGGGAGCAAGGCACTAGTACTCTATAAGAATGATGCTTTTAAATATCACTACAAAGTCTGTACAAACCTGAATGGACTCTGAAAAGTCTAAATGTACACGGTAAACCCTAGAGCAAGAACTAAGAAAATAATTCAAAACAATCTATATAAAGAAAAAGATTATTAAAAGAATTAAGATGTTACACTAGAAAAACAACTACATAATACAAAACAAAGCAATAAAGGAGGAACAGAAGGGGGAAAGTTATGAGACTAATAGAAAACTAAAAGTAAAATAGACATAAATCCATCATATAAATAATATTATATGTGAATGGATTAAAGAATCCAATCAAAAGGCAGAGATAATCAAAACAGATAAAAATGTATCTCCAAGTATATGCTGTCTACAGGACACACACTACAGACTCACTGAAACAATTAGGTTGAAAGTAAAAGAATGGGAAACAAATATGAAGCAAATACCAGTAATAAAAAGCTGAAGAGGCAATATTAGTATTAGATAAAATAGACTTTCTACCAATTCGATGTTGATTATATTAAAAAATTATTTCTTTACAGCTCCACCCTCCTTATGTTGTTATTGTCACCAACTACATCTTTATACAATGCATGCCCATTAATATAGATTTATAGTTATTACTTTACACCATAGGTTTACTTTTTAAATCATATAGGAAGAAAAGTTTACAAACCAAACTTGCAATAATATTAACTTTTACATTTACCTTTGTCAATACTTCTAGTATTTTTCTTTATTTCTTCATATAGTTTTGAGTTACTGTCTAGTGCTCTTTCATTTCATCTTGAAGGACTTTCATTATCATTTCTTATGAAGAAGGTCTACTAATAACTAATTCTCTTGGTTTTTGTTTATCTGGGAATATCTTCATTTCTCCTTCATTTGTCTTTTGTTTTTACCTTCAATAAAATGACTTTGGAAATAACATACAATTCCACAACACCAAAACTATAGTTTTCAGAGTCACAGTAACATACACAATTACATCTGTAATTCATACAAATGAAAACATTTTAAGCAGTAGTTTCTGTTACAAGGCAAAAAAAAAAAAAAAAATCAAGAAAGCAACCACCAAACAAAAGAGATCCAGTGCTTCAGACAAGGCAAATCCAAGAGTAGCATATGAGAACTGTTTTTCTTTCATGAAGTGTTTCTGTCATATCGAATGGTAAGGCCACCAAAGACTGTTTCAATACCAGCACCAGAACCAGATCTCCCTTCTGTTGCAGCACTGTGTCAATAAATTTGGCTGCAGTTATCTTTATAACTACGTAGCTATGTCTTTGCTTATTGCTCTAGTCTAGCAAAATAAGCAACTTGCTTATTGCTTCTAGTAACCCAGTGGAAACTCCCACTGGATTAGCTGAGACACACACATTCTGGGCCCCATTAAATACTGTAGAGCTCTCTGTAGTCAAAGAGAATACTGATGATGTGGACACTGCCCTGGATGCAACCCTGGAACCACTTTGGATCCGAGTTGAAGCGCTAACAAGCTTGGCATAGGTGAGCTATCTTAAACTCTTTGGGGTGACAACTGGAGGACTTGAGTGACAAGTGACACAGGCTCCTCTCCCACCTTCCATCTTCCTGGGGATGGCAGCAATGGCAGTCGAAGGAATATGACTCTCTTTCACTTTTTAAGGATAGTTTTACCAGACACAGAATTCTTGGTTGACATTTTTTTCTTTTAGCACATTAGCAAGTCATCCCACTGTCTTCTAGCCAAGATGGTTTCTGAAGAGAAACTGGCTGTCATTGTTATTAAGGCATCCTTGTACAAGATAGGTCCTTTCTCTCTCACCTCCTTTCTGTAGATGAGAGAAATCTACAAGGAAGTTCTCAAGATTTGTCTTACTCTTCTAACAATATGACTATACTGTGTCTCCCAGTGACCTCTTTTATACTGCTTGGAATTCATTAAACTTTTTGGATGTGTAATTTTATGTCTTTCACCAAATCTGGAAAAGTTTTTGTATATTATTTCTTCAAAATGTCCTTCTTTTGTATTTCCTCTTTTCTCTCTCTCTGGGATTCCTGTAATATATTGGTATGTCTGATACTGTCCCACATACCTCTTAGGGTTTGTTCTTTTTAAAAATTTTATATGTTTTTTTTTCCTTCCTTCTCCTCTGATGGGAAAATCTCAATTAACTATTTTAAACTGTGCTGCTTTGCCTACTCAAATCTACTACTGGGCGCTTGTTTTAATTTCCTTCTTAATCGCCCTATTCGTGAAGTTGGGATGCCCATTTTAGGGTTAAGGGCATGACTGAACACATGACAACCAACCCTGGAAAAATGAGAGTGAGAGCAGTTTGCTCTCACTTACTACTAATACTTACAGCCTGGGGGAGGAGGACATCACACAGGACCCCATGGGAGTGAACAATCACATGTGGGAGATAAGCTTTGCAGCTTTGAGAATGTAGGTTGATACCTAGAGAAGGCAATGGCACCCCACTCAGTACTCTTGCCTGGAAAATCCTATGGACAGAGGAGCCTGGTAGGCTGTAGTCCATGGGGTCACACAGAGTTGGACACGACTGAAGCGACTTAGCAGCAGCAGCAGCAGCAGCAGGTTGATGCCTGGTTCCGGCAATAGGCTGTGACTGTCTTGTTTGAATACATTCACAGGCATTCAAGAAAAGTAAACCTATTACTTAGGGATAAGCAGGAACTATACTTGGTCCCCATAATTAAGAAAGGCTGTTTTACTGTGGGTATTGAGTTTCTTTTTGAAGTAATGAAAAACAATGAATAGTTTCAATGGATGGATTTTACGGTATATACGTTATATCTCAATGAAGCTTTTATATTAAAAGTTCCTTTCATAACTAATGAGAGTTTAAGGCTACACAGAAAAGAAAAAAAATTAAAAGTGTAAGTCTTCAAGTCAGCAGCCAGGCCACTTTTCAAGGAACAATGGGCTATGAGCTTTTCATTGTTCATGATCCAACAGCAGCTCTGCTGATTTATCTCTTCACTCCCTCTGAAACAGGCACTTATTGTTCCCTACTTAATAAGTCTACCACAGGTGACTCAATATTTCTAGGTTTGTGCTTTGCTTCTACTTTGGCTTTTGCTTCTCTTCTTTTTGAGAATCTCAAATTCAATTTTTGAGGTGTTCTTATCCTCTTTGCTGCAGAGTTCTCATGCTAGTCTACTCACAAGTCTAAGGCACTTACCCCTGCTTTAATTAGCTGTTGTAAAAGGCAGTAAGGTAATATGATACACTGAGGTGGGTATGCAAAATGATACAGCCACTCTAGGAAATGGTTTGCTGCTTTCTTGCAAAGTTAAATGCATTTACTGTATGCCCCAATAATCCCACTCCTGAGTATCTACCCTAGAAAAATAAAAACTTATGTTCACACAAAAACTGTATACAAATATCCATAGCAGATTTATTTGTAATGGTCCCAAACTGGAAGGTTCTTCAGTGGGTGAATGGATAAACAAACTTTAGTACATCTACACAGTGAACACTACTCAGCAACAGAAAGGACCAAATACATGAAACAACTTGAAAGAATTCAAACCATCATGCTAGGTGAAAGAATCCAGCCATAAGAGGTCACATACTATACAATTTCAACTCAACATTCAAAAAACTAAGATTATGGGATCCAGTCCCATCACTTCATGGCAAATAGATGGGGAAACAGTGGAAATGGTGACAGACTTTATTTTGGGGGGCTCCAAAATCACTGCAGATGGTGACTGCAGCTGTGAAATTAAAAGACGCTTGTTCCTTGGAAGAAAAATTATGACCAACCTAGACAGCATATTAAAGAGCAGAGACATTACTTTGCCAACAAAGGTCCGTCTAGTCAAAGCTATGGTTTTTCCAGTAGTCATGTATGGATGTGAGAGTTGGACTATAAAGAAAGCTGAGTGCCGAAGAATCGATGCTTTTGAACTGTGGTGTTGGAGAAGACTCTTGAGAGTCCCTTGGACTGCAAGGAGATCCAACCAATCCATCCTAAAGGAGATCAGTCCTGGGTGTTCATTGGAAGGACTGATGTTGAAACTGAAACTCCAATACTTTGGCCACCTGATGCGAAGAGCTGACTCATTTGAAAAGACCCTGATACTGGGAAAGATCAAAGGCAGGAGGAGAAGGGGACAACAAAGGATGAGATGGTTGGATGGCATCACCGACTCAATGGACATGAGTTTGAGCAACCTCCAGGGAGTTGGTGATGGACAGGGAAGCCTGGCATGCTGCAGTCCAAGGGGTCCCAAAGAGTCAGACACAACTGAGCAACTGAACTGACTATACAATTTCATTTGTTTGACATCCTCAAAGCCACAAAACTATAGTTATGGAGAGCAGAACAGTAGTTGTCAGAAGTTATGGGTGAGGAAAAGTATGACTACAAAGGGCTAGCACAAGGGAGTTTTGGGAATGATGAAACTGTTCTTTTCTTTTTTTGCTTGGCTCCACCTGATTTTATAATAGCTGTGGCATGTGGGATCTAGTTCCTTGACCAGGGATTGAGCCCTGGCCTCCTGCACTGGGAGTGTGGAATCAGCTGCTGGACCACCAGGGAAGTCCAAAAACTGTTCTTTATTCGGATTATGGTGGCAGTTACATGAACCTATATATGTGTTGCTGCTGCTAAGTCACGTCAGTCATGTTTGACTCTGTGCGACCCCATAGATGGCAGCCCACCAGGCTCCCGTCCCTGGGATTCTCCAGGCAAGAATACTGGAGTGAGTTGCCATTTCCTTCTCCAGTGCATGAAAGTGAAAAGTGAAAGTGAAGTCGCTCAGTCAAGTCCAACTCTTCGAGACCCCATGGACTGCAGCCTACCAGGCTCCTCCGTCCATGGGATTTTTCAGGCAAGAGTACTGGAGTGGGTTAAAATGCAAAAAAAAGTACACCAAAAGAAAAAGATCACTTTTTCTGTTATTACTTTATTATTTTCATAATACAAGTATTACAACTTACCATTATCATAATTTTAAAAAAACTAATGGCCTTAGAATATTTTATGTCCTGAGTATTTGTGTTCCTCCCCACTCATCCCCCACCCCGTAGCCCCCCAAACTCATAAATCTACATCCTAATCCCAAATGTGATGGTTTTAGGAGGTGGGGCTTTTGAGATGTAATTAGGTCATGAGGGTGGAACCCTCATGAATAGGATTAGTATCCTTAAAGAGACCCCAGAGAGCTCTATGCTCTTTTTCTGCCATGTGAAGATACAAGAAGATAGGAGCCGCAACCTAGAAGAGAGTTCTCACTAGATCTGACTATGCTGGCAACCAGGTCTTGGGCTTCCAGACTGTGAGAAATAAATTTTTGTTGTTTATAAGTCACTCATTCTAGGATATTCTGACAAAGCACAAACTGACACAGGTATTATATTAACAGGAAAAATACGGAAGAAATGCAAATAGTCAACAAAGAAAAGATGTTCAGATATAATAAAAGTCAAAGGAATGCAAATTAAAACAGCAACAAGATACAGTTCATTTTTCAGACTGGCAAAAACTAGAGAGACTGATGATATCTGTACTGACGAGGGGAATGTAGGGAACTAAGGATCCTCATAAGGTGGTGAATATGTAAACTGGTAGAGCCTTTATTTTAGAGAGCATTCTAATAGCGTCTTTAAAAATATGCACGCTGCTGCTGCTGCTGCTAAGTCGCTTCAGTCGTGTCCAACTCTCTGCGACCCCATAGATGGCAGCCCACCAGGCTCTTCCTTCCCTGGGATTCTCCAGGCAAGAACACTGGAGTGGGTTGCCATTTCCTTCTCCAATGCATGAAAGTGAAAAGTGAAAATGAAGTTGCTCAGTCGTGTCTGACTCTTCGAGACCCCATGGACTGTAGTCTACCAGGCTCTTCCATCCATGGGATTTTCCAGGCAAGAGTACTAGAGTGGGTTGCCATTGCCTTCTCCGAAAATATGCATATATATCCTTTAAACCAAATAGTCTCATTTAGACTATTTTAGTACTTACCACAGTGCTACCTGGTATACAAGGAATCATTAAATGTGTGAAAATTTAGATTACCAGGTAAGATTTCCTGGAAGAGGGAAAAGTTTAAACTGAACCTTCAAGGCTGGCTAGGGTGTGGCACTGGCAGTAAAGAATCCACCTGCCAGTGTAGGAGATGTGGGTTCAATGCCCGGGTTGGGAAGATCCCCTGGAGGAGGGCATGGCAACTCACTTCAGTATTCTTGCCTGGAAAATCCGATGGACAGAGGAGTCTGGTGGGCTACAGTTCATAGGATCGCAAAGAGTTGGACGCGACTGAAGTGATGTAGCACAGAGCACACACACAGGGTTTAAATCAGTGACGACAAAAAACAAAAAAAGGGATATTCTAGGAGAAAGAAAAGATGAGTCACAGTGGCTGAAAGAGGCAGGATAAATATGGTAAACTGACAGTGAAAGGCTTTCACAGGCTTCAGTGAAAAAGAAAAACAGGAAGTTAGAGAGTACAAAATGGAAATTTCCTCACAGTGAGGTCTGCCTCCTACTTTAGGACCCAACAATATTGGGCTTCCCATAAGAAATGCCCCTATACCCAGAATTAACTGAGAGTCCACTGCACTTCCACAGCCCCTGAGGAAAACCTCTTTATCACTGGATCTCAAACTTCATCCTATATCAGAATCACCTGGTGAACTTATTAAAACACAGACTGACGGCCCCATCCTCAGAGATTCTGATTCAGTAGGTCTAGGGACCACAACTTGAAGGCCACTGCTCCAGTCAAATTAACCTCCTCTGAATTGCTATTAATAAAATTGCATCATAGTGAGCAACTGTTATTTTTGCGTTCCTAGCATTTTCCTGCCTTCTTCCAGTAACCAAACCCTTTTCCAGAAGGGAACCACTTCGAAGTAGTTTACGTGTGGCTGATCTGCAACACCCCCCACACCCCCCATAGCAGACACATGACCAGTCATAATATTCCATTCTCGTGGTCACAGGAGTTGATTCAAGGACTTCTCCACTGGTGGTCCAGTAGCAGAGGGCCTGGGGGCAACTAAGAGTTCACGTGCCATAGCTACAGACCCCGCATGCCACACTGAAGGCTGGAGAGCCCACCTGCCACAGCTAAGACCGGGTGCAGCCAAATCAATAAAAATAAATTTTTTTTAAAAGTAAGGGGACCTCCCTGGTAGTCCAGTGGTTACGACTTCGCCTTCCAACACAGGCAATACGGGAGCTAAAATCCCACATGCCTTCAGTCCAAGAAGCCAAAACATAAAACAGAAGCAATACTATAACAAATTCAAAGATTTATTTCATTTTAGTAGAATAAGATCCTCCCTGCCTCTATTCCAAGAAATCACCAAGGAAGTCTGTGGTATTCTCCAGAGTTACTGGCAGCTCCCCTGCCACCATGAGAAGGCAGCCTTAGGATGAAGCCTCTGCAGATAATAGCAGATGAAGACAGGAATAAACCTGGGTTCTATAATGACACAGGGCTTCCTTGTGGCTCAGCAGTAAAGAAACCCCTGAGTCAGGAAGATCCTCTGGAGAAGGAAATGGCAACCCACTCCAGTATTCTTGCTTGGGAAACCCCATGGACAGAGGAGCCTGATGGGGTCCATGGGATCACAAAAGAGTCAGACATGACTTAGGAACTAAACAACAACAACAATAACGACAAATGAGCCACCTCTGAGTTTTACCAGTTTGAAGTCCACTCTACTACTGTTAGGTAAAACAATGAATTTGTTTGAATTGGTTTTTCTGTATCTCGAAGTCAGAAACTATTCTAAGTCATATAATTGACTATTTATGGCAGGAAAGAACAAGCTTCAGTCAAATTGGTCTATATGAAAACATACAGTAAACACCATAAATAGCCTTACAAAGAGGCACCTTTATTGCCTAGACAGAAATCCCAAAATAGTGTGAGTCAGATATACTAACCTTACTACATTGCAAAAGCTTCTACTGCATGCTAAGTAAGGGAGGGACTTCCCTGGGGGTCCAGTAGTGCAGAGTCCGCCTTCCAATTCGAGGTTCAATCCCTGGTCTGGGGCTAGGAGCCCACAAGTTGCGTAGCAACTAAGCCCGCAAGCACAATGAAGTCCCAGCACAGCCAAAAAAAAAAAAATCTAAAGTGCAGAAGGAGACATGATGGGAGATCTGATAAGGATCCAAAAAGAGCCATAGAAACAGGACAGGTGATGTGTCAAGGTCATTCCGGGCCTCCTCCAGCCCACCCCAAATGACTCTAGGTGGGACAAAGGTATATACCGCAAGGTAGTAAGCCAGTCTCTGGGATGCAGACTGTGGACAAGAGGAAGATAAGCTGTGCCTTCCCACCTTGAAGATGCCTAAAGACAGAGGCCAAGACTGAAACAGTCAAACTGACTGAAGGAGCTTAACAGAGAAAGGCCTATTCCTAAGGAACAGAAATGAGCTTTCCCATTCAATATCAATGGGGATGCTGTCTTTCTGGAAGGCAATTTACCGTAACAAAACCTTTTTTTAAAAAATGTCTCCATCCTAAATATAGCAATTTTATATCTAGAAATTGATCCTAAAGAAATTATGACTTACAAATAACAAATGCTGGTGAGAGATGGAGAAAAGGGAACCTTCCTACCCTGTTGGTGGCAATGTAAATTGCTGCAGCCACTATGAAGAACAGTAAGGAAGTTCCTCAAAAAACTAAAAACAGAGTTTCCATATGATCCAGCAATCATACTCCTGGCCATACATCTGGAGAAAACCATAATTCAAAAAAATACATGCACCCCAGTGTTCATTGCAGCACTATTTGCAACAGCCAGGACATGGAAGCAATCTAAGTGTCCACTGACAGAGGAATGGATAAAGCTGTGGTTACTGTCATTGTTCAGTTGCTAAGTCATGTCTGACTCTGTGACACCATGGACTGTAGCACATCAAAAACAGGTTCCTCTGTACTCCACTATTTTCCAGAGTTTGCTCAAATTCATGTCCAATGAGTGAGTGATGCCATCTGACGAACTCTGCTCGCCCCCACCCAGTCCCTGGAAATTACTTTCTACTCTGTTTTTATGAGTTTGAGGTGTTTTTTTTTAGATTCACATGTAAGTGACACCACAATACTGTCTTTTAACATATATGAAATTCTTTACCTAAACAATAAACAACCACAAATTTACTCTGCAAAAATTTACTGAGCAAGCATTTTGATTATTCTGTAAGTTTTAAAATATATGCATTCTTAAACTCTTTTTCTTGTTTTCATCGAGGAACATCTGGTCTGTTATTTGCCTCTTCCAAATCTACTTAAAAAAAAAAATAAAAGTGGCATTTTAGAGTCCTTTTGTTGCCATCTTGTGGTCATTTGTAGTATCGCTACTGAGAAATTCAAAGCTTCGAGCAGGGTTCTGGAAAAATGTTGATCCCCTTCTATGGACTCCTGAATTTATACCTTTTTAAAAGTGTGGAGACCAAAACTGAGCATAATCCAGTCTATTACTGAAGTTCTAGACCAAGGCTGGCCGTGCCCAAAACCAGAAAGGAAAGCCATCCCTGAGGGGAAACCTATGCGACTTTCCAGTTATAACAGTCAAAACAGTTCTTTATGCGGAATTCATTCTGCACTTCCTTAGTTACTCCAATAACACTTTATATCAAATCAGAATTCTTAAATTAGTCACTAACCTGTTTCTTCACCTCAAAGATGGTCTCCCCCTCAAGGGCGTTTCCCCTTTCCTTCCTCTGAGAGCGAGAAGGAACAGGGTGGCCCCGGCAAGACAAGACCAGTGCAGGTCCCAGGGGAACACTCCTGCGTGAGGGTCAGAGGGGAAGACTGTAGAGTCCCTTAGACACATGTCCACTTCCTGCCAGCTTCCTGGTGTTGGCAACTGAAAGCCCAACTTAAACCCCAGAGAGAACCTGAGTGCACCCACCTTACCTGCTTGCCCACCTTATGGTCAAGAAAATCTTTGAAAATTACTTATTCAAATACAGCATTCACAGTTTTGTGCAACCAATCCTAAAGACCAGGTGGTCAGTTCCTCTAATCCTTCTTCACTCAACTTTCTTTCTTCATGACCTTCTTATGTTCTTCCTCTTTTGGTCTTCTAGTGTTCACAGCCCAAGACAGAATGCTCCTAACCCCTGCCCCACCCGCTCACGTTTGAAGATCTACAGGAGTGGTTCTTTGATAGATCCAATAACTCAGGAACTACTGGCATTTAACAGCCAAGGGTCAGATGTACTAAAAATCCTGCAATGAAAGAATGTGTGTATGTAACTGAGGGGCTTCCCCGGTGGCTCAATGGCAATGAATCTGCCTGCTGATGTAGGAGATCTGTAGGAGATCCCTGGGTGGGGAAGAAAAGGGCAGTATTTTCCAGTATTCTCCAGTATTCTCACCTGGAAATCCCATGGACAGAGGAGCCTGGCAGGCTACAGTCTATGGGTCGCAAAAGAGACACAACTTAGTGACTAAAAACAACACATAGACAACTGAAGCACTTTGCTATATAGCAGAAATCAACACATTATAAATCAGTGATGTGTCTGTGTGTTCAGTCACCTAGCCGTGTCCAGCTACTTCCGACCCCATGTACTGCAGCATGCCAGGCCTCCCCATCCCTCAGGGAGTGAAGTCTGCCTGAGTTCACGTCCATCACATTGGCAATGCCATTCAGCCATCTCATCCTCAACAATACTTCAACAAAAATAAATAAATAAAAATCCTGCAATGGATGAGACATTCCCTTAAAACTAATATTCCTGCCCAAAAGTTTAAAAATACCACTACTGTTCATTTGTCTCACCTCTTGAATCATGCATAACTCTTCTTTATAAATGGTCAGTTCAGTTCAGTTCAGTTCAGTCGCTCAGTCGTATCTGACTCTTTGTGACCCTTAAAACTATTTACACACTGTTTCCACAGACTGTTACAGAATGGACTGCATATTCACAAAGTGAGAAAAAGGCAACAGCAGTCCCTCTGGCCCTCTTCAATAATAAATATTTCTCTTCCTTTACCTCCATGAATCAGTTGATTTTGAGTAACTTAAATGACTCTTTGCAACCCCAAGAACTGAACTCACCAGAGTGGGGTGCCATTCCCTTTTCCAGGGTATCTTCCCTACCCAGGGATCAAAACTGAGTCTCATGCATTGTAGGCAGATTCTTTACTATCTGAGCCACCAGGGAAACCCAGAGAATTACCATATGATCTAGGAATTCCACTTCTAAGAATATACTCAAAAGACCTGAAAGCAGGGACTTGAGCGGATATTTGTATACCAATTTACAAGAGCCAAAAGGTAGAAACAACCCAAATTTCACCCACAGGCAAATAGATAAACAGAATGTGGTATATACACATAATGGAATTTGGCTCTTAAAACATATGAAATTCTGATACCTTCTACAACCTAGATGAACCTTGGAGACATTATGCTAAGTGAAATAAGTCAGACACAAAGGTACAAAAATTGTATCATTCCCCTTACATGAGGAACCTAGAATAGTCAAATGCGTAGAGGAAGAAAGTAGAATAGTGGTCATCTGGGGCTCCATGGAGGGAGGAATGGGTAATTCTGCTTAATAGGTGCTGAATTTCAGTTTGGGACGATGGAGAAGTCCAGGAGCTGATCAGTGATGATAGCTGTGCAACAGTGTGAATGTACTTAATGTCACTGAAGTGTATACTTAAAAATGGTTAAAATGGTAGATTTCATGTTATGCATACTTTACCACAATAAAAAGAAACTGAACACACGATTTCACATGCAAAGTCATATACTCAGACTTTTTTTCTCTCCAGTGAATTGCATACACTAACTAATGAAGACAAGGAAATGGCAGCCCACTCCAGTATTCTTGCCTGCGAAATCCCATGGACAGAGGAAGTTGGCAGGCTACAGTCCATGGGGTCGCAACAGAGTTGGAGGCAACTTAGTGACTAAACTACCGCTACTAATCAAGATGAGAATAACTGCTCTTGGCCTTGTCTCAGAACTAGGTCACTAGTTCCTGGGATGCCAGACCTGATTTCTTCTGAAAGTACCCATGGCATCTCTATCTCACCCGTTACCTCAACAATCAGTAATTGTCATTCAAGGCAGTTCACTGACTGCAACAACCAAAAAAGTCCCAGCCAGCTAGGGTAAAGGTCCCCAGTTTCCTACAATATATACTTTATCCTAGACTCCCAAAGCAATGAAAGGAAAGCATGAAGACACTAAAGGAGTTTTAAAACTTGTATAGGTTTCCATGTACAAAGCTAACAGAGATATAATTCAAGTCATATAGAGTGGTGGTTCTCAAACTTTAGCATATGCCACAATCATCACACGTTGCTACCGACATACGCCCCAAGTGTTTCTCATTCTGTAGGCTTGGGATGGGGCCCAAGATTCTGCATTTTTAGTACATTTCCAGGCGGTACAGGAAACTATTGGCACAGGGACCACATTTGAGAACTACCGAAGAACAGATTCAGAAACATATTCTTGTCATACCTATCTGACCCCAAAGAAGGTCAAAAGGGAGTAAGGAGAAAGGTGAAGAGCTGCCATTTCACCCTTTGAAATAGCTGTTTCTTAAATAAATAGATTTTTTTTCTAAACATTCAGCAAAATTAAAATGTAAACACCCAAAGAGGGAAATACTAACAGTGACAATTCAGTACCTACAAATTACTTAAGATTTAGAAGAACTTTTTCCATCATCCTCTTTTTCTCTGTTTTCCTTGGGCCAGTTTAGAAACTAGAAAAAAAACTTTTTTCTGTGGTCAAAAGCTTTACTACACTCTTTCAAGCCTGTAATTCTATGAAAAGGCAATACACAGCAAGCAATTGAGAAGGCAGAGCTGTAGCAGCATCAGAGCCAGGGGGAAGATAGCGCTGCCAGGGAGAGGGGAGTACCAGGCAGCTTCTCATACACGCATCTGATCCCAAACCAAAGAATTTCAATGAGGCAATGACAGTATCTCAGGAGTCAGTACAAAACATAAGTAGCACAGCCACTGGTTCCTCACTTGAACAGAATTACCTGTCTAAACTGAGACTGGGTGGAGTCTCTGATCCTATCAAAGCTTAGGGGTGCTATTTTTTAATGCTTTGCCTAGAAGTTTTCACAGGGAACTCTCATTGAAGATTCTACAGGGGGTGAGAGAGGGGTGAAGGGAAAAGCTCTGGTACCGTGATACTGAGCTGCCTAATATATACTTACAATGTTGAAATGCTCAATTTTCATTCCCTAAAACTGCCACCATGAAACAAACTATCATGCAAATAGATTTAATGCCTAAGTTAAGGAAACGTGATAACAGTATAAAATTAATTAGAATGATGTGATCACTGTATTTTCATTGCCGTCTTCCCCAAGGATGTAACTAACATTTTACCTTTCAACTATGACAAGAGTCACAAATTCCAACGCCTACTGGAGACACACACATACACACGAGGGACAAGCTAGAACATAAATAATTGAAGAGATGAAGATAACAGAAAATTCAATGCCAGAAATAGAATTAAACATTATTTTTAATGAACCATGATTTAGGCATGTAACATAAATGCAAGCAATTATGATATTAGATATTATAAATTTGAAACTGAAATAAAAAACAAATTAAAAGAGAAACTATTAAAATTTTCTTGCAGTTCATATATTTTTGATCTAGAACCAAAACCTTGACACCCTTTCCCCTGTACCAAGATGTCAATGTAGTTAGCATGCAACCTATAATACAGAACTCAGCCCTTGAATCCAGTATATTTTTAAAAATTGATTTCAAAAAAGAAGACAACACCTCTTAAACACAGGTACTTTCAAAAAAACATGAAGCTTTGCATAGTGAGTTTTGAATTTAGGATTTCAGAATTCTAATGCTCTGATGTTATAAAATTTAGCTTTTAATACTTTCATTTGGGGGACATAACTGGTGGCTAAGCTAACCAGTGGCTAAGACTCCACATTCTCAATGGAGGGGGCCCAGGTTCGACTCTTGGTCAGGGAACTAGAATCCACATGCCTCAACTAAAGATCGCGTATGCCATAACTAAGACCCAGCACAGTCAAATAAATAAATAAATACTTTCATTTGTAGCCATCCATTCACCTTATTTTTATTAACTGAAAATTTAATTTTTCATTTTCATAAAGTATAAAATCAAAAAATATCTTAGAATTCAGTCTTAAATTCCATAATTGGGGGAATGACAGTAAGGCCACAATTTTCACTTTTGGAAACCAACTTTAGTATGTGAAAGTGATCCAGACCACTTCTTAAAAAATATTTGCCAGACTTCCCTGGCAGTCCTGGCAGTCCACTGGTTCAGACTCTGTGTTTCTACTGCAGGGGCGCACGTGGATCCCTGGTCCAGGAACTGCTGCAGAGCCAAAAAAAAAAAGTTTGCCAGATATATATATAGAGAGAGAGCTGAATTATATGGCACTCCTTTTGAATGCCCTTGTAAATATAATCCTTTTTTTTTTTTCAGATGACTAGTTAGATGAGTTGTAATGCCAACCAAAAGAGCCAAATAGTTGAGTCATTCATCACTGGTAAACTGAGAGGAAAGATTTTCCCTTGGATGCAAGTACAGATTGATTTTTTATAACCATTAAAAAAGCACTGTCATCTCTAAACTATACATTAAAGACTAGGGTTATGCACACCATAAATTCTTCAAAGTTTTGAACCATCTGAAGTTCAGGAATTAGTATCCAGTTTATGGTGATCATTACTATCTTGGCTGCATTTTTTAAGCATTTAGTCTAAAATTATTCCTAGTAAAATCTGCAATAAACAAATATTAAATCTAGGCCTTAACTTTTTAACATGATCCAATGCTAACCCCAACTATTCACTAATCTAGGAGCATTATCTATAACCAAGCTAATATATTTTTATACACTTACTTTATTTATTTATTTTTTTTTTATACACTTACTTTAAATCTTAATAGACTTTTCTAACATATGTAAGAGTCACTTGATATTGCCATTTCATGGGCAACAAATCCAAAATGTCTTCAATTTATTAAAATTTTCAGGCATCATAAATGTGTTAACTGTGATATTATCTCTTTATGTATTTTCATGAGCTTAAATCAAAAATGCCACAAATGATTTAAATTTGTAATATTACCTGGTCATATCTTCAGTATGCTATGAAACAGTATTTCCAATGATATTTACATTTACTTTTTTTCTGTTTGAGGTACATAATTTCTGCTCTACTCAAAAGGCATTGCTTTAGGTACTTACCATTGCTATATGGTATTGATGCCCAGGAATTTTTTTCTTACCAAGTAAATAGCTACATATTGTAGTAGTGTCCCTTATTTCACATTCAAAAACAAGCCCTACTGTAACTTTTCCATATACTAGTTATGGTGCTTACTATGTATGGTTGGTTTTAAAATGGCATCTTGGGACTTCCCCAGTGGTCCAGCGACTAAGACTCGGTTCTCCCAATGCAGGAGGCCCATGTTCAATCCCTGGTCAGGGAATTAGACCCCACATGCCCCAACTAAGGGTTTGCATGCCACAATGAAGACTGAAGATCCCATATGCCGCCACTAAGGCCCGGCCAGATAAACGTATAATAAAAATAACGTCTGCTTTGAAATTAAAAAAATAAAATGGCATCTTAATTTGTGCTCTTTTGATACAGATACACTTTGCATACTAAAACAGTAGTATTCTGCATTTCCACAACAAAAATCTTTTTTTTTTAATAATCAAAAGGCCTTTTTCTTTCCCTACTTTTGAGAGAAAAGTGGACTCAAAATATACTGCCCTTCCTTCTTAAAACTAAAGTGAAAAAACAGTAGCACAAGGACAAAGGATAACTGACTATTGACAGCCTCAAAACTAGGGGCAAAAGGAATGGTGGAGACATCCAAAGGGAGGTGTCTTTCTAAAAGGGACAGGCACACCCCAGCTCCAGTCTATTGCAGCAGCACATTAAAGTAATCTCAGCCTTCATGGGATCTTTAAACACTGGAAATGCAGACTGGCGTATGTGTAGTGTGTGTGTGTGTGAATGCAGGGTGTGTGTGTGAGTGAATCTGCTTTTTTTTCTTTTGGCCTCGTCGTGGCATGTGGGACCTTACTCCCCTGACCAGGGACTAAACTCATGACCCCTGTGTTGGAAGCACAGTCTTAACCACTTAACCACCAGGGAAGTCTGAATCTGCTTTATTTATTTGAAAGTGTTGGCAACTAATCCTAAACATAAAACACTGTTACAGTCCAACAAATGGTCCACAGGTAATCAGTTTGGGACAACTTCCCCTCCAAACACCCTCCCCAACCCATCATAAGGTTTAAGTCTTATGAACATCAATCTATATTCTTAGTAAAACTAGCAAACAGTAGTCTTTTTACACAATAAGCTCTCCCTTCTTTTTTGGAGTTTAACACTCTTACAAAACTTTGGTTAACTTCCCAGAACACCTAGTTGCATCTAAAAAAGCCTAAGTTGTTTTTATTTTGCTTTTTTAATGGCCTTACCTCCAACTTCGTGTCATCCAAACCGCCCTTGTTCTAAGAAAACTCAGCTCAAAATGGAGCTAACTGTTCAGCTCTTCTAAACTAAGCCTGTAGAAAAAAATTAACAAATAAGAAAACCCCTTGGCCAAGAAATTCTTGTTCTGTTTCTGTAGCCAGTTTGCACCAAAACTGTTAAATATATGGCACACATTCTGTCAATTAGTAATTCCATCCTTCTCTATGAAAAGCAAAGAAACCTACAGGGCAAAAGTACTCAAGCAGCTATATCATTTAAAATAAACCAAGGAGGGAGGGGATACAGGTGTACATATAGCTAATTCCTATAACTGTGTCCTGAGAAACCTACAGTGGGTTTCTCAGTTAGAACTCAGCAACAGTTAAAACTGGACTTTGAACAACTGACTGGTTCAAAATTGGGAAAGGAGTATGACAAGGCTGTATATTGTTACCCTGCTTATTTAACTTACATACAGAATATGTCATGTGAAATACAGTACAGGATGAATCACAAGCTAGAATTAAGAATGCCAGCAGAAATATCAGCAACCTCAGATATGCAGATGATACCACTCTAGTGGCAGAGAGTGAAGAGGAACTAAAGAGCTTCTTGATGAAGGTGAAAGAGGAGAGTGAAAAAGCTGGCTGGAAACTCAACATTCAAAAAGCGAAGATCATGGCATCCGATCCCATCACTTCATGGCAAATAGCAGGGGGAAATGTGGAAGCAATGACAGATTTTATTATCCTGGGCTCCAAAATCACTGTGGACGGTGACTACAGCCATGAAATTAAAAGACACTTGCTCCTTGGAAGGAAATCTATGACAAACTTGCTGCTGCTGCTAAGTCGCTTCAGTCGTGTCCGACCCTGTGCAACCCCAGAGATGGCAGCCCACCAGGCTCTGCCATCCCTGGGATTCTCCAGGCAAGAACTCTAGAGTGGGTTGCCATTTCCTTCTCCATGACAAACTTAGACAGTGTATTAAAAAGCAGAGACATCACTTTGCTGACAAAGGTCCATGTAGTTCAAAGCTATGGTTTTTCCAGTAGTCATATACAGATGTGAGAGTTGGACCATAAACAAGGGTGAGCGTTTAAGAAATGATGCTTTCAAACTGTGCTGGGGAAGACTCTTGAGAGTCCCTTGGACAGCAAGGAGATCAAACCAGTCAATTCAATTCTAAAGGATATCAACCCTAAATATTCATTGAAAAGACTGTGGCTGAAGCTGAAGCTCCAATACTTTGGCCACATGATGCGAAGAGTTGACTCACTGGAAAATATCATGATGCTGGGAAAGACTGAAGGCAAAAGGAGAAGGCAGCAGAGGATGAGATGGTTAGCAGACAGCATCACCAACTCAATGGATATGAATTTGAAGAAACTCTGGGAAATAGTGAAGGACAGAGAAGCCTAATGTGCTACAGTCTATGGGGTCACAAAGAGTTGGACGTGACTTAGCAACTGAGCAACAACAGATGATTCGCTTCACTATAAGCAGGAAGTAACACAACACTGTAAGCAATTACACTGCAATTAAAAAATAAAATAAACCATGGATGGGGGCTTCCCTGATAGTCCAGTGGTTAAGACTCCGCTCCCAATGCTGGGGGCAGGGGTTCAATCCCTGGTTGGGGAACTGAGATCCCACATACCACAACTATAGAAGCCCGCCTGCCGCAATGAAGACTCAGTGCAATCAAAATAAATAAATATTATTGAAAAAAAAAATAAACTGAACAATGGAAAAGTATTTTAAAGAAGGCATTTTACATGTTGTATTCTCTAATTAGTCAATAAAATTCAAAAAGTAAAAAGATTTTTTAAAATCGTAAATATTTGAAAATTAACAAACATAATACTAAATATTATTTGGAGCAAAGAAATCAGAAATGAAATTATAAACCATTTAGAAGGTGATTAAAAGAAGAAAAATTTAGACCAATGAGATATTACTTTAAAAACTAAAACAGTCCTCAGAGGAAATTTTAGAGTCTTAAATGCTTTTATCATTAAATAGGCTTTAAAAAATGTAAAGAAATTATTATTCAAAGTAAGGAAAAAGGATAAAAAGCAGAATACAACAGGAAGCAGGAATTGATAAATGTAAGAGTAAATTTTAAAAATAACAGCAAGGATATATAAATCCAAAACTTCGTTCTTTGGAAGAACAAAAAACCAAAACCCTGATTTTAGTAAAGAGTGGGGAAGGAGGGGGAGGGTGAAGAAAGAAGATATAAAAGAGACGAAATAAACTGCAAGAGATAATCACATGCAACCCCATGACAACAAATTTGAAAATCAAAAGAACACACATGACTTCTCAGCAAACTATAAATTATAAAAATTGATTCAACAATAGAAAATTTGATTCAATGAATTACCTCAAAAGAGTAAAACTTGTGGGTTGTGTCTATATATGATATATATATATGCGTAAAAAGTATAGCTAAATAATATTTATATTGCAGCAATATAATCATAACTATTTATAAACTAAATTTTGCTGAAATGTATATATTATCTTGCTAATATAAGACCACATTGCTAAGATGTGGAATGTAAGAAGAGAACAATTAACTAAAAAGTGACTATTAAAGTATCAATACGATCTCATACATAAAAAAAGAAAAGCTATGCACGTGTACACACGTACAGAAATGCATGAAAAGATGGTAACCAGGATGTTAACGGTGGTCACCGCAAGACGAAAGGATACCCCTGCTCGCACATCTCATTCCCATCTCCCCTGGCCCCTAGAGCCAACAAATAGTGAGCAGGGGCGGTGAGGGAAGGGCAACACTGAACTGGCTAACTCTTCAAGGCAATCTCCATTCTTTGAAGGGAATGCTGCTCAAATTTGCACACACATCAGAATCATTTTGGAGAGTCTGTTAGAGATTACTGGGCTCCACACTAGGGTTTCTGATTTAGTAGGTCTGAGGTGAGGCCTAAGGATCTGCATTTCCGGTAAGTGCCCATATGATACTGATACTGCTGTCCCAGAGATTACATTTTGGGGATCACTGTCCTAAAATAACTTTCAATTCTGAAAGGTTCTTGAAATTACTGTGGTCTCCTGTTCCACTCTCTTTGCCTTTTTTATCCCCTTCTATTATCATTTTATTGAAGTTTCTGTTCAGTTCAGTTCAGTCGCTCAGTCGTGTCCAACTCTTTGCGACCCCATGAATCGCAGCATGCCAGGCCTCCCTGTCCACCACCAACTCCCGGAGTTCACTCAGACTCACGTCCATCGAGTCAGTGATGCCATCCAGCCATCTCATCCTCTGTCGTCCCCTTCTCCTCCTGCCCCCAATCCCTCCCAGCATCAGAGTCTTTTCCAATGAGTCAACTCTTCGCATGAGGTGGCCAAAGTACTGGAGTTTCAGCTTTAGCATCATTCCTTCCAAAGAAATCCCAGGGCTGATCTCCTTCAGAATGGACTGGCTGGATCTCCTTGCAGTCCAAGGGACTCTCAAGAGTCTTCAACACCACAGTTCAAAAGCATCAATTCTTCGGCGCTCAGCCTTCTTCACAGTCCAACTCCCACATCCATACATGACCAATGGAAAAACCATAGCCTTGACTAGACGGACCTTAGTCAGCAAAGTAATGTCTCTGCTTTTGAAATTTAAAGAATTAAATTCTCAAATATTTTTTTCTCACGTTTCTGAAATGTACCTTAAAATGTTCATGAAGATCTTGTATGTGCTCCTAGTACACTCTACTATGACAAAACTAATGGTTGAAAAACGCAACAAAACAAAACTGTAGCAAATTATCGATATATGAATCTGATGAGATCAGAGTACGTTTCTTTCTCAGTTAACTGTCTAGTCACAGGTCAGCAGCTTTGGGCTGCGATGCTGCCTAAGCTTCCAAGTTCCCTCTATTTTGTTGCTTACATTCTCTTTTTGTCTGCCTAACTGAAGTTAGCTCACTACACGATTCTGTCCACAAGAAGGAAGACAGAGAACAAACCTGAAGAAGGGGAGAACAAAACCAGTCCTTTAAAATGTGCATTTTCAGCAAGGACACAATGCCCCCAAAGGGCAAAAGCTGGTTCATGGGTGGTAGAAGGGCAAAAAAAACTTTAGTCCTTTTAATGCTAAAGCATAGATATTTACATATAGTGCATAAACAGATATATGATATACCTATGGTATTAAATTTTCATGGGGGCAATCTGGGATAAAAATGTCTAAGAAGGCTCCTTACAGTAGTGATAATGAAAAAAAAAGACTGCAAAAGTATGTTTTAAAGGCAAGTACTGGAAATTGCACATCTCTTCTGCTCTCAAGAACTTAGTCACAAAGGTAAACCTAGGTTCCAGGGAAGCTAGGAAATACTCTTTGGCTGGGTGGCCACTGGCCCAGAGTAAACTTGATTTCTTCCCATATGAGCCTCTTCACCAGGCTGCTTAAGTGTTCCCACAACACAACAGTCAGTTACACTCAGAGCAAGTACGCCAAGAGACCACATGGAAGCAGCAAAGTCTTTTATGACCAAATCTTAGACTCTATACACGGCCACTTCCATCACTATGTATACAGGTATACAGAGCAATCCTTATACAATATGTGAATACTGGGAGGCTAAATCTGGGGATCAACTAGGAGACTGGCTTTTTACTTAGAAGTACAATTGGAAGTTCTCATATTTGTATGAATAGAAAAATCATTCTGGTTAATCTAGTTGTCCTCAAAGCCCTGACAAAATGTTAACTCTCCAGCCAAATTTCACTGCTTCCTTGTTTGTGATTCTAAATCACACCTTCCCACCTCTGGGACAGTACCTATCACACTGTATAATGGTTCACTATGTAAAAGGCTGTCTCTCTAGTGAAAATACAGGACTGAGGCTTATTATGTCCTCCAAGCTCCAGGCAGTGTTGAATTTTTAAAAGTTGCCAGTCACTCTCAGCACTGGTAGGGAAACCAGTCTGGGAACAAAGTGAGAAGCTAAATTATCTACTTAGCTCATCACTGATTTGCCTTATAAACCTAAACAACTTGCTTAAAACCAGCAAGTAACCTAGGAAACAAAATGAACCCAGAATACAAATTTACTCATTTCAATGTTAGATGTAACCTCTCTTGTCAACCAGAATTTTCACATAGATAATTTTGTTACCAGGTCCAAGCTTGCTCTGCTCACCACATGACAGACCAATTAACCAAGAGGCGAAGTGTTGAGGCAAGGAATATGACTTTATTTAGAAAGGTGGCTGACCCAAGAAGATGGCAGACTAATGTCTCCAAACCTACGGATGTGAGAGTTGGACCATAAAGAAGACTGAGCACCAAAGAATTGATGCTTTCGAATTGTGGTCCTGGAGAAGACTCTTGAGAGTTCCTAGGACAGCAAGGAGGTAAAACCTGTCAATCCTAAAGGAAGTCAACCCCAAATCTTCATTGGAACGACTGATGCCGAAGCTGAAGAGTTGACTCATTGGAAAAGACCCTAATGCTGAGAAAGACTGAGGGCAAGAGAAGGGGGCGACAGAGGATGAGATGGTTGGAGGACCTCACTGACTCAATGGACATGAATTTGAGCAAACTCTGGGAGATAGTCAAGGAGAGGGAAGCTTGCTGCTGCTGCTGCTGCTAAGTCACTTCAGTTGTGTCTGACTCTGTGTGACCCCATAGACGGCAGCCCACCAGGCTCCCCCACCCCTGGGATACTCCAGGCAAGAACACTGGAGTAGGTTGCCATTTCCTTCTCTAATGCATGAAAGCGAAAAGTGAAAGTGAAGTCACTCAGTCGTGTCCGACTCTTAGTGACCCCATGGACTGCAACCTACCAGGCTCTTCCATCCATGGGATTTTCCAGGCAAGAGTACTGGAGTGGGGTGCCATGGCCTTCTCCGACAGGGAAGCCTGGCATGCTGCAATTCATGGGGTCTCAAAGAGTTGGACATGACTTAGCTAGTGACTGAACAATAACAACAATGTCTCCAAATATCAACTTATCAGGGTCTGGATATCAAGTTCTTTTATAGAACAGAGAGGGAGAAGAGGTGAGGAAGTAAAGTAAAAAATTCTATCTATCTTGCAAAATAAGAGGGGATGTGTTAATTTCTTCTTGTCTGCAGCCATTCACAGGTAGGCCAGCTCAGACTGTCTCTAATAAAAGCACTTCAACAGTCAGGTAGCAGGGCAGGGTTCCCTGAGGCAGGCCATTATGTATGACTGCAATAAAAAAAGGCAAGAAAAAACAAAGGGTAAATAAAGTCAAAGAAACAGATCCAACATGGAGTCAGAATTGGTTCTTCCCTGCAGCAATTTTACATAGGTAGGCAAATTAAAATCCAAACTTCACTGGATGAGTTTTGTAAGAGAAAAACGTGTGCTTCTTTGGAAAACTATGCTGCATTGGGATCACACTCTACCAGATTATCTGATTCTAGCCTTTGATTCAGAGAAGGCAATGGCACCCCACTCCAGTACTCCTGCCTGGAAAATCCCATGGATGGAGGAGCCTGGTAGGCTGCAGTCCATGGGGTCACTGAGTCAGACATGACTGAGCAACTTCCCTTTCACTTTTCACTTTCATGCATTGGAGAAGGAAATGGCGACCCACTCCAGTGTTCTTGCCTGGAGAATCCCAGGAACGGGGGAGACTGGTGGGCTGCTGTCTATGGGGTCGCACAGAGTCGGACACGACTGAAGCAACTTAGCAGCCTTTGATTGCTGTTGAGCTATTTCTTCAGTTTCTACTGAAGAAAACTGATAGTGGTGGAAAGTAATTCTTGTGTCTAGGCATGTGAACTCTGACTGGGAGAGGTTCAGCTGATTTCCCTCTACTGTCGAAGAGGCCAGTTCAGACTTTGTCTGCATGTTCATTCCGACAGTCTTCATCTGTAAATGTGTACATTCTATGAACTCTTCCTTTAAACTCCTTGTGACACTGTGCAACTCCAGTTGGGACTTGAACCCATGTGCCAGGACTCCAACCCAGCCAAAACCCAGATTGGGACTTCAACCCATGGTTTCTTAACTGAGATCATACACCCAGGTTCAGGACTTAATGAAGCTCAGGTTCTTGATGTCTCATCACATAAAGAAATCAGAGAGAGACAAAGTGATAGGTAAGAAGTGGATTTATTTAGAGAGAAACACACTCCACAGAGTGTGGGCCATCTCAGAAGGAGAGAGCAGCCTGGAAATATGGTGTGGTTAGTTTTTAGGGGCTGGGTAATTTCATAGGCTAATGACTGGGAGGATTGTTCCAACTATTCTGGAAAAGCAGGGATTTCCAGAAATTGAGCCATCGCCTACTTTTTGATCTTTTATGGTCGGCCTTGGAACTGCATGGGGCCTGTACGTGTGTCATTTAGCCTGCTGATGTGTTAAAATGAGCATATACTAAGGCTCAAGGTCTAGTGGAAGTCAACTTGTCTTGGACCCATTTGCTTCTAATCAGGTTATGTCATGTCTGCAGGCTGCATCATTCTTTCAAAGGTTATGCCCTATCTACTTCCATCCAGTATCCCCTGGTGACTCAGACAGTAAAGAATCCACCTACAATGTAGGAGACCTGGGTTTGATCCCTGGGTTGGGAAGATCCGCTGGAGAAAGAAATGGCAACCCACTCCTCCAGTATTCTGGCCTGAAGAATGCCATGGACAGAGGAGCCTGGTGGGCTACAGTCCATGGACTCGCAAAGAGTCAGACACGACTCATCATCTAACACTTTAATGTCTCCCCTCCAGTTCCACACGCATGCTTGTGAAGTGGAGATGCTGCTTCCATGTACGCAGTGAAACACATTCACAAAGGCTGCAATGTGCATGGTTCCCAACGGAGGTGCACAGTGCAGCGGCCCCGAGTGCCTCAAAGAGCCAGGAGTTGAATTGTGTAATTCTATAGGCTGTGCTTTTTTAAAACTTTGGGTAAGGTCACTCAATCCATCCCTCTTGTCCTAGATATATGTCCTGTTGGAGGAAATTTTTCAAAAATGAGTAAAACCATGATTTGCATACAGATATAAAATGAACACATTTTATTTAAGTCACTAATTAAATGAGGGAATCATTAAGATGTTACAGCTGGGCTTCCCTGGCGGCTCAGCGGTAAAGAACCCACCTGTCAATGCAGAAGACATGGTTCAATCCCTGATCCAGGAGGGTCCCACATGCCATGGAGCAACTAGGCCCATGTGCTACAACTATTGATCCTGTGCTCTAGAGCCCAGGAGCCACAACTGCGTGCCCCCAGCGACTGAAGCTCATGCTCCACAACAAGAGCAGTAGTCCCCACTCACCACAACTAGCCTTCCCAGCAGTGAAGGCCCAGCACAGCCAAAAATAAACAAAAAAATAAAAGATGTTACAACTGTAGCAGAGGGGAAAGAGTAAGGGCACAACATTTAAAAGAATGACATAGCCCAAGGACATGACATCTAGAACCAAATAGGTTCAAGATGGCAGACAAGTCAGCTTCCACTAAACCTTGAGCTTCAGTATATGCTCACTGAAACACATCAGCAGGATAAATGACATACACACAGCCATAGGTGCCATGACAGCACCAAGGCTGGCCATCCAAGGTCAAAAAGTGAACAGTGGCCCAGTTCCTGGAAATCCCCATCCGCTCCCCGCAATGCCTAGAATACCCCTCACTCATTAGACTATGAAATTACCCACCCCTATAAAAACTGACAACCCCATATCCTGAGGCCTCTGCCTTCTGAGATGGCCCACACTCTGTCTGTGGAGTGTGTTTTCTGTCTAAATAAATCTATTTCTTACCTATCACTTTGTCTCTCACTGAATTCTTTCTGTGATAAGAAATCAAAAACCTGAGCCCCATTAAGTCCTGAAACCAGGTATGTGATCTCAGTTAAAAGACCATGAGTTTTGGCTAGGTTCATGTCCCAGCCATGGGACATGGTGAGTTACATAATTTCATATGGGTGTGTGCACTAAGAAAGCCTGTCCCATCATCTGATGATGATGAAATGTTTTATGAACCAATAATATATGTTTATGTGCTCAGCTATCATGATGTAAGCAAAGAGCGTGAGAGTAGAAAAGCATAAGGGGAAGAAATAAGAACAGCTTCTACATGTGAACAGCTTTGATCAGTGGGGTCTAACAGAAATTTCTGCAGTGATAAAAATGCTCTGGATCTGTCATCCATTTTAGTAGCCACTACCCACATGTGGTTATCGACCACTTCAAATTTGGTAAGACTGAAACAGAATTGTTATTTTATTTCATTTTAATTAACTTACATTTAAAAGTTAAATATGTGGCTAGTGGCTACCAAACTGGACAACACAGGTTGAGATAGACAACTAGCAAAAGGACAAATTGCAAGACTCAGAAAAATGCGATATGTAGGTTTCTCAAGCTTTTTGGTCCAAGGATCTACATAATTAAAAAGCACTGATACTCCAAAGAACTTTTGTTTATGTGGGTTATATGTAGCTATTAGATTTATTATCTTAAGAAAAAACTGAGAAATTTAAATTATTTAAGAACTTTAGTCCATTTAAAAATAACCTCATGATTTTTAAGGAAAAATAACTATATTTTCCAAAACAAAAAATAAATTAGTGAGAAGAGTGGCATTGCTTTATATTTCTGCATTCGATATATTATAACACTATAGGCCTCTAAAAAACTCCATTGTATGCTTGTAAGAAAAAGGCAAACATCATGTAAGCGTTAGTATGAAAAGGATCTCAAGAACACCGAGACCATATTAGTGGTCTTAGTTATAGGACAAGTCAACAGCAAAATGTTGGCTATTCACTCACTCAGAGCCACTCTCTTACCCTGTTTCAAACAGGTGACTGTCAGCCCTACAGTAGGTGAAAGGCTCCAGCCCCCAGGTCACCAGTAGAGGACAAGGATAGGCCACTAGGCAGAAGACAAGGAGGTTAAGAGAAACCCTGTGCAGTTACTTCTTAAAACAATGTGGGGTTAGGGACACTGACCCCTATCCCCACGCAGTGAAAAATCCACCTACCACTTTTGACTCCCACAAAACTTAACTACTAATGGCTTACTGTGACTGCAAGCCTTACCAATAACACAAACAGTTGATTAACACTTTTTTTATGTTTTATGGATTATGTACTGTACTTTTATAATAAAGTAGCTAGAGAAAAGAAAATGGTATTAAGAAAATTAAGTAATTTGAGTCAGTTGAACTGAGGTAGACAAACCTAGAGACTGTCATACAGAGTGAAGTCAATCAGAAAGAGAAAAATATTGTATATTAACACATATATATGAAAATGTAGAAAAATGGTACTAATGAACCAACTGGCAGGGCAGGAACAGAGACACAGACCTAGAGAACAGACTCGTGAACACGGTGGGGGAGGAAGAAGACAGTGGGGTGAATTGAGAAAATAGCATTGAAATACACACGTTACAATGTGTAACACAGATAGCTAGTGGGAAGTTGCTGTGTAAGACAGGGAGCTCAGCCTGGTGCTCTGCAACCACCTAAAGGGGTGGGATGGAGAAGGGATACGTGCTCAATTATGGCTGCTTCACCTTGTTGTATGGCAGAAACCAACACAACATTGTAAAGCAATTATCCTCCAACCAAAAATTTTAAAAATACATTAAAAAAAGAAAATTATAAGGAAGGGAAAATACATTTATAACACTATATTGTATTTATTGATATTTTAAGTATATACCTGTTTAAAGTATATACCTACATCATATTGTCTTATAAGATACAAAACACAGCAGACATCTAATGTATTACTAATACTAGACATCAAAAATGAAAAGATAATGTGAAAAAGAAATGTATATTTATAGGTATAACCATTCATGCATTAGTAATGACAAAGAAGCAACATGATTGTCTATGGTAGCCCAGTGTAATCAATGCTATTGCTTTACAGTTAGCCTATCCACTAATGAATAAGTCATTATAAAATTTTATGGCATACAATATTATAGTCATATTCATAATACAATATTAGAAACATTGCTATCTGTTCCCCAAAAACACCTGTGTGTGTGCTCAGTCACTCAGTCCTGTCTGACTCTTTGCAACCCCGTGGACTGAAGCCCGCCAGCCTCTTCTGTCCATGGAAGTTTCCAGGCAGGAATACTGGACTGGGTTGCCATTTTCCTACTCCAAAGAAACCACTTACCTGTGATAATAGGCTGATTCAATTAGGCGAAAGGAAGAGACAGGCATACAATACTGTAATGGGTAATGTAATTCTTTGAAACTGAAGTTATAAAACAGTAAAAAAAAAAAAGTAACACATTATTCATTTTATATTAAATATCACTCACCTTATGCTTATCTAAGGATAGGCACAATATCTCCATATATGATATTCATTCTGCCAGTTTCTCAAATTGTCATAAATCTCCATTTTTCCAATATATTTACTGAAAACAATTCAGGTACAAGTGGACCTGCACAGTCCAATCCCACACTGTCCAAATGTCAACTGTATGTTAAACTGTGGGGCCCTCAATTCCTATGCAGGAAAGAACTCACATAGTAGGCCTATGACTGCTATCCTTTTGAAAGGCCTGTTTGCAAGGCTAGCCATTGTATGGCAAAACTCTGATTTCAAGGTTCCCACCATCCCCTAACTGATAAGAGTGGTTTAATGCACCTAACAACAAACAAAAGCTGATGTTGAAGCTGGAACTCCAATACTTTGGCCATCTGATGCAAAGAGCTGACTCATTTGAAAAGACCCTGATGCTGGGAAAGATTGAGGGCAGGAAGAAAAGGGGACAACAGAGGATGAGATGGTTGGATGGCATCACCGACTCGATGGACATGGGTTTAGGTGGACTCCGGGAGTTGGTGATGGACAGGGAGGCCTGGTGTGCTGTGGTTCATGGGGTCACAAAGAGTCGGACACGACTGAGCGACTGAACTGAATTGAACTGAAACACAAACAATGTGATTTGTGCAGAAGACTTGCTTTCCTTCTGGGAGTCTGGAATTTTGGTGTGTGCTAGGCAGAGGGTACCTACGTGAGCAGCATCCAGTAAAAACCCTGGGTACTGAGTCGCAAATGAGCTCCCCTGATAGACAACACTTCACACGTGTTGCTACAGTTCAGTGCTGGGGCAATTCAGCACAGCCTGAGTCATTCCAGTGGGAGAGGATTCTGGAGGTTTGTGCCTACTTTCCTCTGGACTTTGCCTCACCTACCTTTTCCCTTTGCCAATTTTATGCTGTATCCTCTCACTGTATTAAATCACAGCTTCCAGGTGGCTCAGTCCAGCTGCCAATGCAGGAGATGCAAGTTCAATCCCCTGGTAGGGAAGATACCCTAGAGGAGGAAATGGCAACCCACTCCAGTATCCTTGCCTCCAAAAGCCCATGGACAGAGGAGCACGGTGGTCATGAGGTCTCAAAGTGTCAGAGCATACACACACACAAGTATGTCTACATGCTGAGGTCCTCTTAGCAGATCACTGAACTTTGGGGGTAGCCTTTTTTTAAATCTGGCTGCACCAGGTCTTAGTTGTAGCACATGAGATCTATGCCTTGACTAGTAATGAAGCCAGGTCCCTTGCATTCGGAGTGCAGAGTCTTAGCCACTGGACCACCCAGGAACTCCCGGGGATAGTCTCAGGTAATCTTGACATATTCCCCTTCACTGGCCCTGCTCCCAGAATGTCAACACCAAGGATTATTCCCACACTACAGAGTACTGGAGGCTTCTCCCTGGAGAAACAGAAAAGCCAAACAAACAAGAGAAAGGACCACAATGGGCAGAAACAGTGAAAAAAGCAAAAGAAAACTCCAAAAATAAAACTATAACTAATATCTTTAAAAAGATAAGAAAATACATCTATAAAGTAAGAGCAGATGCATGAAAAGAAGCAATTAGAGAAAAAGGTTAAAGTTAAAAATACGATAATCGAAATTTAATAATAAATAAAAGTGCTAGAAGATTGAGTTGAAAAAAATTTCCTTGAGAAGTTGACAAAAAAAGACAGAGAGAAGGATTAAAAAAAAAACAGAAGAGAGAAGAAAACTAAAGGATCAATTCAGGAGGTCTAAAACACCAAAGAAAAAGAGAGAACAGGGAGTTTCCTGGTGGCCTGGTGATTACTTCTGAGCTTTCACTGCCATGGCCCGGGTTCAAGCCCTGGTCAGGGAACTGAGATCCCTCAACTCATGAATTGTGGCCAGAAAAAAGAGAACATTTTAAATAGAAAGAAAGAATTTGCAAAATAAATTTCAGCAGACTAGGGGGAAAAAAGGTTGAAAGCGTCAAAGCCCAATAAATGAAAAAAAGAACCTTAGTAAGGTGATGTAAGCATAAAATTTCAGAATACCAGAAAGAAGAGCACCAGAAGAAGCGTACCTGAGAATCAAGTGTAAGAGTAAAATAAAGGCATTTCTGAGGCACACAAGGACTTAGAAATTTTATCCTTTCTTAGAAAGTAATTGGACTAAGTCTTTCACCAAAGTGACTGAGTAAAGCAACCCAGGATCTATGTAACAAACGATCCAAACTAGGAGAGACAAGAAGGAAAGTCCCAGCTGTGCACCAAACCAAGAGAACTGTATCTTCTCCCTTTTGTTCAGAATTCCATCTTGGCTATTATATATTTAATTTTATAGAGCACTTTCCCCTTCTCTGATTGCTTTCTTTCATAGCATCCAATTCCATTTTTTTCTTTTGCCCACACTGTGAGACATTTGGGTTCCCCGACCAGGGATCAGACCCCAACCTCCTGCATTGGAAGCGCGTCTTAACCACTGGACTGCCAGGAAGTCCCCTCATAGCATCCAATTCTTATTTTATGGGTCAATCTCCTTTCTCATCTCTTTAAAAATCCTAATCTATAGGTTGGTGTAGACCTAGAACCAGACCAGATTAGAGTACGAAGAATGAGAAAGGGAAAGGGAAAGACAAAAACCATATGATTATCTTAATAAACACAGAAAATGCACTTGACAAAATTCAACATCCATTCATGATAAAAACTTTCATCAGAGGGGGTACAGAGGGAATATATCTCAACATAATAAAGGTCATTTATGACAAACTCACAGCCAACATAATACTCAATGGTGAAAAGCTGTAAGCCTCCCTGCTAAATTCAGGAGCAAAATAAAGATGCTCACTCTTACTGCTTTTATTTAACACAGTATTAAAGGAAGGAAGGAAGGGAGGAAAGAGGGAGGAAGGGACAGAAGGATGAAGGAAGGAAGGAAGAAAGAAAAGATATCCAAATTGGAAGGGAAGAGGTAAAACTCACTACAAATGATATGATACTCTATCCCTAAAGCCTCCACACAGAAACTAATAAATGATTTTAGCAAGGTAGTAAGATACAAGATTAATACACAGAAATTTGTTGCCTTTCTATACACCAATGATGAAATATCAGAGGGAGAAAGCAAAAAAAAAAAACCCACTTAAAATCACATTAAAAAAAAAAAACTAGTAATAAAGTTAACCAAGGATGTAAAAGATCTATACATCAAAAACTATAAAACACTGATAAAAGAAACTAAAGATGATTTAAAGAAATGGAAAAATATCCCATGCTTCTGGATTGAAATAATTAATATCATTAAAATGACCATAGAATCCAAAGATTTAATGCAATCAATCCCTATCAAAACACCCATGGCATTTTCCATAGAGCTAGAACAAATAATTCTAAAATTTATATGGAACCATAAAAGATCCAGAGTTGCCAAAGAAAACCTGAGAAAAAGGGAAAAAGCTGGAGGTACAACTTTTCCAGACCTCAGAGTACACTACAAAGCTACAGTAATCAAAACAGCAGGGTACTGTTACAAAAAACATAAACATAGATCAATGAAACAGAATAGAGAGCCCAGAAATAAGCCCATGCTCAATTAATCTATAACAAAGAATATACACTGGAGAAAAGAGAGTCTCTTTAACAAGTAGTATTGGGAAAGCTGTACAGCTATATGTAAAACAATGAAACTAGAACATTTTCTCATATACAAAAATAAACTCAAAATGGTTTAAAGAACTAAATGTAAGATATGACACCATAAAACTCCTAGAGGAGAACACAGGTAAAACACTGTTGTTGTCATTTAATTGCTAAGTCGTTTCTGACTCTTTTGAGATCCCATGGACTGTAGCCCACTAGGCTCCTCTGTCCATGGGATTATACTGGAGTGGATTGGCATTTCCTTCTCCAGGGGATCTTCCTGACCAGAGGCTAATCCAAGCCTCCTGCATTGGCAGGCAGACTCTTTACTGCTTAGCCACCTGGGAAGCCACAGATGAAACATAGCTGACATAAACCACTGCAGTATTTTCATAGATCAGTCTCCCAAAAGCATAAGAAATAAAGGCAAAAATAAACATATGGGACCTAATCATTAAGACAAAAAAAAACGAAAAGACAATCTACAGAATGGGAGAAAACATTTGCAAACAATGGGACTAACATGAGGTTAATATCCAAAATACATAAACACCTCATACAACTCAATTTAAAAAAATAGTGGAAAATGGGCAAAAAAATAATACAAAGACATTTTTCCAAAGAAGATATGCTAACAAGCACATGAAAAGATGCTCAATAATGTTAATTATCAGAGAAATGCAAATCAAAACCACAATGAGCTACCACCTCACACAGGTCAGAATGACTATCATCAAAAAGTTAACATACAAATAAATCTTGGCGAGAATGTAGAGAAAAGGGAATCCTTGTACACTGTTCATGGGAATATAAATTGATGTAGCCACTAACAAAAACAGTATGGAGGTCCTTTACAAAAGGTATGAGGTTAGAGCTAGGGTCTATAAAAATAGAACTCCCCTGGTAGCACAGTAGATAAGACTCCGCCCGCTGAAGCAGGAGACACATGTTCGATTCCTGGGTCTGGGAAGATTCCACATGCCTCAGAGCAACCAAGCTTGTGTGCTGCAACTACTGCCTGACCCTGTGCTCTAGTGCCTGTGCCCCACAACAAGTGAGCCTGTTTCACAACTACTGAGCCGGGTGCTGCGACTACTGAAACCTATGCGCCTAAAGCCTGTGCTCTGCAGCAAGAGAACCACCTCAGTGAGAAGCTGGGCACCACGACGGAGACTAGCCCCGACTCACTGCAACCAGAGAAAGTTCATGACAAGCAACAAAGACCTAGCGCAGCCAAAAATAAATAAATTCCCAAAAACTGAACTCCCATATGATTTAGCAATTTCACTCCTGAGCACGTATCCAGAAGATAAAAGAAAATTCCAATTCAAAACAAACAATATTCACAGTAGCATTATTTATAATAACCAAGTGCACATGAAAAGATGCTCAATAATGTTATCAGAGAAATGCAAATCAAAACCACAATGAGCTATCACCTCACATAGGTCAGAATGACTATCCTCAAAAGTTAACATACAAATAAATCTTGGCGAGAATGTAGAGAAAAGGGAACCCTTGTACACTGTTCATGGGAATATAAATTGGTGTAGCAATTTATATTTACACTAATTTACACCAATATAAATTGGTGTAGCAACCTAAGTGCCCATCAACAAACTCTTGGCTTACACAATGGAATATCATTCAGCCATAAAAGAGAATGAATGTTGCCATTTGCAGCAACATGGATGGACCTAGAGAATATTATGTGTAGTAAAATAAATCAGACAGAGAAACACAAATACTATATATCACTTATATGTGCAAGTAATACAAATGCATCTATATACAAAGTAGAAACAGACAGACATAGAAAACAAATTTACAAGAATGGGATTAACAGATACAAACTACTATACATAAAATAGATAAGCAACAAGGATTTACAATAGAGCACAGGAAATTATACCCAACAGTTAGTAATAACCTATAATGGAATGTAATCTGCTAAAATAAATAGGGAAAAATGAGATCTAGAGAAAGGAAGTCTTATGGGAAAAAATAACTGATAGATTCTTGCATTTGTTTGAAGGCATCTGAGTAACTGGAAAAGATAAAACAAGGATCTTAGTTTATCTTTGGTTAAAAGGCTAATCATATTTACCTAGTCATAATAATATAAAACCTAACTACTGATTTAACAAAATATTGAAATAAAATCTCAATTGAGAAGATGGAAGAAGTAAAAATAAAATAGAGAGAAAAGGAGCTAAATTCTCATCTTAAGTTATCAGTTCTCAATTTATCAAAAAAGCCATTAAATAATTTTAGTCAAGAAGTAGATACAAAGTATTTTTTAGTAAGACAGAGGTAAATAACAGAAGAAAAGGCTGTAAGAATTGAATGTAGTTGCCTCCCAGGAAAGAAATAAGGAATGTGTTACATATTTCTGTGGTAAACTTTTAAGAACTGACTTATTTTTTCAATGACATATATTGTTACTTTGATCTTGCAGTAACATTTTAAAAATAATTTACTGGTTAATTAAACTGCAAGGTTTTACAGTTCCTTACATCAGTACCCGAAGTGATTTCCTCTTCACTAAGCAAGAGAGCCTTGTACTCAATACCCCAACAACCGTGAGGAAAACTCTTCTTTTAATTGCCTCTTCAGCTTTCTGATCAAGGTCCATTTTCTATCTTTATTCTTTCTTTCTGTGACAATCATTTTTTAGAAAAAAAAATTTACTGAGGATGCTATGTATATTGATATGAAAAGATCTCTATGATACACTGTCAAGTGGAAAAAGCAATGGAAGAAAACTACAAATACATTTAAGAAGGGGGAAATGTAAATCCATTTGATATGGAAATGCATGAAATATCTCTGGAGGACAAGCAATAAACTAGTAATAATGACTACCCAGGGTAGGCAAATTGAAGGAAAGGGAATTGAGAAGATGAAGAACAGGCAAAAGAGGGAGCCTTTCCATTGTACATCGTTTTTTAACTTTCTGATCTTCAACCCTGTGAAATGATTGACTACCTGGAAAAAAAAACTTAAGTCATACTTCTTTATCTTGGTATAAAATTAAAATACAATTTTTTTCAACATCTTGGGAAATAATGAAAATACTAAAAACAATACCTCCAAATCTCATCTTTCCAGAGATAACTTTTAACATTTTGATGTACATCAGTGCAATCCTATCACATATTTTGAACTTGGATACTTATATGCCAACCTGAGAACCTACTTGCCAGTCTTTTAATCCTCACAATAAATCTGTTAATCTATAATAAGACTAAAAGGCTCAAATAAAGTAAAAAGGAGTAAACCTTGTGGATAAGCAGGGACACTTGAAAATTCTCCATTCATCTCTAGGTATTCAGTGATTATTTCAGAAATAGAATGGTTTCAATGCCTAGATATGTGAACACAGCCTTTTCTTTTTCCTTCTTGCAATTTAGCATTATACTATGCAGAAGAATTTCTCTCAAAATGGCAAGTCTGAATCGAGTATAATCTTCACTACAATTCAATCTTTTCATACTTCTTTTACCCAAAATAGGATAATATTCAGAAATTTAAATAATTTATTATTTTTTATCCTGATATTATATTATGACCATTTTCTCATTTTGTCAAATTTCTTTTAGTTTACTATTACCCTGTTTAGGGACGATTAGTGTTTTCAAAGTTCCATCATCATAAACAACATCATAACAAACATCCAGTAACTAACCCTGTTTACAAATCCATTCCTTGGAATAAATTCCCAGAAGTGGAATTTCTGGGTCAAGTGTATCTAAAATAATAAAGAATTTTTATAAGTATGAGTGATATGCCTTTCACAAACCTAGTAGTAATGAGAAAGAAAATATAAGGTACTTAAGGGAAATGACAAAGGATGAATTACTAATTTGATCTGTGAGTCCTCAGGTACCATTTAAACCTTCAAATCTTAAACTGCAAAATTTTGCTCATGTAACATGTCAAAAAGTCTAAAAGAAGGTTACTAGCCTTGATACCAGAGAAGAAAATGGCAACCCACTCCAGTGTTCTTGCCTGGAGAATCCCAGGGACGGGAGAGCCTGGTGGGCTGCCGTCTCTGGGGTCGCACAGAGTCAGACATGACTGAAGCGACTTAGCAGCAGCAGCAGCCTTGATACCAAACCACAGCTCTTACATGAATGCTTCAAGGAAAATCTTGAGGCTTCAAACACATCACTGAGAAATGACAGAAAGATCTAAGTTCTCAAAACCTTCCTACATAATGTCATTTAAAAACTTCCAGCATTTAATGTTAGTGGTTATAATATTCAAAATTATTAAAGCATTTTATCATCACATCCTTTCTTTAAGGAAATGCCATAATAGCCTCTGCTGGTGCTGACATTTCAATGGAGAAACAGTATTTTTTTTAATAAGCCTCTCAACCTCCCAAATTGCATATTCAACACTAACACCATTCCAAATTGGGAACTGGGTATTTAGCTGTAGCAGCAGGCCGAAGTAAATTAGGAAAAAATAATCTTTCAAAATTGATGATTCAAACAACATATATTATTTTGTCTGTATTTGGGGAAATTTCTTTAATGAAAAATATATTGTTACCATAAAATAAGAAAGTTCAAAACATTATTTTAGGAAACAAGTGTCAGTGTTGCATTCTGATGACTTACACTGACATCAAAAACTATTCTGGGGTGAGATACAGCATACTATAAAATTCCAGAAATTATAATGAACACAGCATAATTTTTTTCAAAAAGAGCAATCCCCAACAAATTCTTTAAACCGTTCTGTTCCTACATATTGGCTTCCCTAATGGCTCAGTGGTAAAGAATTCACCTGCCAATTCAGATGTGGGTTTGATCCCTGGGTAGGGAAGATCTCCTAGAGAAGGAAAGGACAGCCCATTCTTGCCATGGACAGAGGAGCCTGCCAGGCTATAGTTCATGATTTGGAAAAGTCTCCTACAGGACTTAGTGACTAAACAGCAACAAAAACATTCTCATAAGATGAGTGCTAAATAACTTTTCCTGGCCGTCACAAAATGTGCCCAGAAGCAAAAGGTATTGATTCACTACATTTATAGCTCTCTCAACTACCTTCCCTAAAATACACTTAAAATTCAAGTAAGAAGTCACTCAGAATCAGGACAACTAGGGGTGGCCAAACACAACCCAAGTCCTTTGAGCATATGCAAAAAGACACTTACTGAAAAGATAAACTAAGGGTCCTTTTTAAACAAGAGAAACAACAGAAATATTCGGAATTTTAAAGTGTTTCAAGTATATATACTTTTTCTAATCACTTAAGAGTGGCATTCTATTTTTTCCAACTCCGTGATAAAAACAAGAATTACACTATTCTACATAGAAATCTCCAATATGCCCTCATTTTAAAAAATCCATAATCTGAATCTCGGAAGGAGGAAGACTAAATTTCAGAACCTTTTTCTCATGCCAGCAATCTCTTTTCCTAACCCTTACAGGATAAGAAATAAGCATTCCTTTGACTGAAACTAAACCCACGGGGGCTTGGAAAAAGACAAAGCCGACTGAAACAATGCCACCAGAATTTGAACCGGAAACCAGCGCCAAGAATCATGACGTAATACCAGGCGGAATACCAGAATTCCGTTCTGCAAAATGTGTTTCATTCTCTTCACTCCTGGCTCCTGTCAACTCGCAACAAAAGCCACAGAGACTGGGAGACGGCAGGACAGTACTGGCTCTGGGTTGTCAGAGCAATTGCTCTAAGGACCAGAGACAAGACTCTTACACAAAGGTGTAAAGAAAGCGCCGATGCTGCTGTGAACTGTCCCCCAGACTGAGTGAGTCTGAGCGGTGTCCTAACAGGTGTGCAGCTCGGCTTCCTGTGGGCTCGAGGAACATGCAGATCACTGCAACCCGCAGCCGGGCGGGCGGCTGTTCCTTCCGGCTCTGAGGACAAACCCGCGTCGGCCGCCGTGTGGGGCTGCGGGGCGTGGCCTATCCCCCTCGGTCGCCTTGTGGGACCCGAGGGGCGGCGCACGCGCCTTTTCACTCAGGTCCAAACTCGGGAACCTGGGTATGCCGTTGTGGGTGAGAACAAGCCTAAGCAAACGGGAAGGAGTGTCAGTCACTCAGTCGTGTCCGACTCTCTGCGACCCCACGGACTGCAGCCAACCAGGCTTCCCTGTCCATAGAATTCTCCAGGCAAGAATACTGGAGCTGGCTGCCATTTAGCCCTCAAAAATGATGGCAAAAAAAAAAAAAAAACTCAAAACAGTTCGCATGGTTTCTTTTATTTTCCTGTACTTCAAGAAATCCCTCTGAGAGAAATCTATTATTTTAAAATAAGAAAGCCCCAAACGTATTACTTAGAAAAAAAAAGTGTCAGTGTTGACTTCAAGTGACTACCTTGACACCAAACACTATTTTTGGCTGAGATATAGCATATTATGCAATTCTACAGATTAATTTCTTTAAAAAGAGCTTGAGTTCATCCGAGCTATCTCACTGACTTCAGTCGAACACGAGGCTATCTGGCGACCCCTCATCACCCCCCCTCCCATCCCAAGACCTCTCAGTGAAACTTACCGTTTATTTAATCGCTGTTTCCCAGACCCACCCGCACAGCGCCGCGTCCACTGCGCGCGTCTGGATCTAAGAAAAGTTACTGGGACCGCGAAGTCGAGAGGCGAATGCCGGTGAGGCGTTCCACCGCTAGCTGACCGGCTGGGAGCCTCCGCAAACACAACTTGCTTAGCGCTCAAGACCAGTCGACCCGGGAGTGACAGTCGGAGGTTGAATGGGGTGCAGTGTCCTAACCCCACGACGCGACGGTGCCTTAGCCTGGACCCTGTCCGCCTGCCCGTCCCTGCTTGTCCGCCCACTGCCAACTGACCCCGAGCACAGGAGGGGCCGAGGAGCCCGGTAGGCGCTCACCTCTTCAGTGGGTCGGTAACCAGCGGCGCCACGGCAGTCGAGGAGACGGAGCTCCGAACTCCGGCTTTAGTCGCCGCCAGGGTTGTATCCCTGGCAGGAACACCGTCTCCCGGCATTGCCGGCAGCTCTAGCGCAGAATCCACGTAACTCTTCGCGCTCCGCGCACGCAGCCCGAGAGTCCCGGGTCGCACTGCACCTTGCAGCGAGGGCCCGCCCATCCCTGAGAACAGCCAATGAGCGCGGAGCGCGGGAAGTTAGGGGTGGGGCGGAGCAGGGCCGGCTTCCTAGCGACGCCGCAAGCGCGGCAGTCCTCACCCTGCTGTCAAGGCACGTCCAGGTTTCCTCTTGACCCTGGTTAGAACAGTGGGTTTCAAGTGAATGAGGAGCGGGGAGGGAAAACACACTCCGCAAATAAGAGATCTAAGACGTGCGGGTTACGCTTCTGATTTTGCGGGGTCTCTTTCCCTTTTTAGACAAACATTTCTTAATGTGTTGTTTCTAGAACACCCACTATCGAGGGCCAGCCGCGGTGCTTGTGGACAGACAGCAATGGGAAACAGCCCCTACTTTGGAGTATCTCGCAGTCAGTCGGGTGCAGAAGCAGATTCGGAAACATAAATAAGGGAGTCCGCATGGGGTGCATTCCAATATAAAAAGTCATGTTTTGCAAGGAGGAGAGGAGAGCGTTGGGGGAGATTTAGGCCAGGCGAGAACTAAAAAGAGTAATACCCTGAATATCTAATACCCTAATATCTAGTGGCTGTGATACACAGTCCACACATCTTTTTCTTTTTTCCTTAAAGACGACTAGATAGTATGTGTGATAGTTAAATTTTAAATAGCGTCAGAAATACACGATATGCATGAAAAGAAAGGTTCCGTCATCCACTGTCCCTAGTTTTCTTTCCTTCTAGGCTACCACTGTTAACAAATTTCCTGCATATCTTTTCAGGGACAGTCTGTGCAATATATAAATATTCGTTTTTTCCCCACAATCTCCTCTCTCTCTCTCTGTCACACACACCCACGCAGCACACGCGCACAAAGTACTCTACACAGTTTTGCCACTCTGCTTTTTCTTCACTTCCCAAGTTGTTCCATCTTGAACAACTTTTTAATGACTGCATCAATTTGTTGTTTCCATTATGCTCCTACAGCAATTTTTCAGGGCATCATTTTCAACACATCTCTCTATACAGTATTTATCAAACTTAATTTTTTGAAACTTCCTTTTTGTGAACATTCTGTTCATATCCTTTGCCCATTTTCAACTCAATAATGTTTTACATATATATATATACAAATTCAATAATGTTTTATATATATATATATATATATGTATGTATGTATTTGAAGATAGGGCCTTTAGAGACTCGGTAACTAAAAGTGACATGAGGTCATAAGGTGAGGCCCTAACCTAATATGCCTAGCATCCTTATAAAAAGTGGAGACACCAGCGATATGCACACGCAGAAAAGGTCATATGAGGACACAGCAAGAATGTGACCATCTCCAAGCTGAGCAGAGAGACTGCAGAAGAAACCAAACCTGCTAATACCTTGTTCTGGGACTTCCAGGCTCCAGAACTGTAAGATTAGTTTCTGTTGTTTAAGCCACCATGTCAGTGATATATTGTTTTGGCAGCCCTAGTAAACTAATATAGCAAGAATGTGGAGAAATTAGAATCCTCTTACACTGTTGATGGGAATGTAAGATGATGCATCCACTTTGGAAAACATAGTTAAACATTTAATTATCCCAGCAATTGCACTCCTACATATATACTCCCAAATAAATGCACACACAAACACTTGTACATGAATGTTTATAGCACCATTGTTCATAGTAGTCTAAAAGTGCAGACAGCACACATGCCCATCAGCTGGTGAATGGATAAAGAAATATTCATATAATGTAATATTATTCATCAATTAAAAAGGAATGAAGGACTAATACATGCTGCTGCTGCTGCTGCTGCTAAGTCGCTTCAGTCGTGTCCGACTCTGTGCATCCCCATAGACGGCAGCCCACCAGGCTCCCCTGTCCCTGGGATTCTCCAGGCAAGAATACTACAACATAGAAACACCTTGAAAACATTATATTAAATGAAAGAAGCCAATCACTAAGGACCACATATCACGTGATTCCATTTATATGAAATATCCAAAAAATAGGCAAATCTATAGAAACAAAGATTAGTAGTTGCCCATGGCTGGGGGTGGGATGAAGGGACTAGGGATAATGGCCAGAGGTATGGGGTTTCTTTTTGGGATAAAGAAATTTTCTAAAATTTATTGTGGTGATGGTTTCATAGATCCATTTGAATATACTAAAATTCATTGAATTGTATACTTTGAATGGATGAATTCTATGGTATGTGAATTATATCTCAATAAAAGTGTTAAAACAGAGCAAATACTCAGACTTCACTAAACAAGGTCATAACATATGACCAAATATTCATATGTGAAGAAACTCGAAGAAGTGAATCTTGGGGAAATGATTAGCCTTACTGAAAGGCTAATTGAAAATTACAAAGGAGAATATTGGCAGAGCTAAGAAAAATGGCTAAACTCATAAATTGATAAATTATTAGGATAACTGTTATTGAAATTACTGAGGCAAAACACAAGATTTATGAAATTATTCATACTTGTACCATTATCCACATTTGGGGATACCTCAAAATAATCCAAATGAGAAAAATCAATTTTTGCTAAATGTTTATAGCAAATAAAATTTTACTCTCAAGTTTATATTCCTCATAATGCAAAACAGAATAAAACTGGAAACAACTCAAATAATTGGATAATTGGGAGGATGTTTAATAAAGTTGCAAACATGGACTATATTAATAAAGGGGAAAAGTACATGCAAAAGAATAAGAAAGTAGGATACACATTAGTTTCTAAATTCTAGTAACTATACATAAATACATGTACATTGTTAAGTATAAGGAGGAAGAAATTTAGTAATAAATGGCATCAGAATTCTTCTTAGGGGGAAAAAAAAACTGTATTTAGGAAAATTCCCTGATAAACTGTTCTGGTATAAAGTGAGACTCTGAAAACAGGAGCCCTAACAAAACAAGAAAAGCTGCTTTGCATAAAAACATGGGAGGAATTTATATTTGCTTCTATGTGAAAGAGGGAGAAGAAGAGATGGTCTGGGTTGCTGAGGAGGCTGAAGGCTAGTGGGAATTCCCTGGTGATAGGGTGAGAAATGGAACCTTTAAAGGAACAGGAGTATCTAATATATAAATTTTAGTTGTTTTCTCACTAAAGCTCCATGTGAATGAAGTTTTGTAGAAACTGAGGAAGAGAATGAAGTGGAAGCAATTGACAGTGAGAAGACAGAACCGTTGGATGCAGGGTTCAGGGCAGAGAAGACAGAACAAAGTGAGCCCCTCAGAAATGACTGGTCATCTTGGGAATGGCTCTGAACACCCAAGCTGGATGTTTGGGAAGATCTTATTCAGATTACAAAGGGAAGGGGTGCTCTAGTTGATATTTGTCCTAAGGATAAGAAAACATGAACGTGAACGTGAACGAACATGAAGTCGCTCAGTCATGTCCGACTCTTTGCGACCCCATGGACACCAGGCTCCTCTGTCCACGGGATTTTCTAGGCAAGAGTATCTTCCAGACCCAGGGATAGAACCCAGGTCTCCCGCATTGTAGACAGACACTTTACCATCTGAGCCACCAGGGAGGTCCTAAGAAAACATGAAGTAAATGTACATGTTTTACATTTAGGAGAGGCTTAAATATATGAACTTTTTTTTAAATTCCCATTTGTTCTAACAATATTGATTCCCATCCACTGACTAAAACAGAATGAATGGATTGTGGCTAAGCCCCTGCCACGACAAAGTCCTGTAGAAGTGATGCTGAGGTATACTGTGGATAATGGCTGGGGGAGCATGGAAATGAATAGGTAAGATGAAAAACGTAACACTTTTTCTTGCTTGGCAACAACGCTGCAAGGAATGCAGTTGGGCTCTCCAGTTTTAGAAAAATTGTTCTATGCGTTCACTGAAGTGTTATTAGAGCAAACATATAATCAAATATTCAAGAACTTGTCTGTGAGGAAAATTCACAGAAAAAAGAATCAATATTGTAACTGACTCTCAGAGAGCATGTCAAAGTTCTTAATTGCTCAGCTCCAGAATTCATCACTTCCACTGACTTAGCCAAAGGATGGTTACTAACCAGCCTAATTTGGCAGATGGCAGATCTGTGGCACAAGGTCTAGAAGTGATTTTCCCAAGGTTATAGAGCAAGCCAGAGGGTGAGCTGAAAATAGAACTGTACCTCACACTCCCATGCAGGCTATATGATAACTTGTGTACTGTCAGCAAAGAGTTGAGGAATGAATGTCCTGGAGAGATTAACATAGTTTTACGGCTACAGTAGTCTTGCTCAATAATTGCAAATGTAACCTGACAACAGCAAATGACCTACCCAATCCTATAAACAAGAACAACCTGAGCACTTAAGCAAAAGTTTCAGAAAAAAAATTCTCTTTGGCAATTGCAAAATTTTTTAAATGCACAGCTCTGCTATCATGAAGCCACTACTTACATAATGCAGAGATCATCACCTTTGATCCTCCCCTTTTGAAAACTAAACTTCTGAATAATGATTCTCAACACTGTCATATTAGCAGGCTTACAGGATCTCACAGAAGTGTGTAAACATTGTCATAAGTGTAAGATTTTATGGAGACAGGTCCTAAGAGATAACTTTCTGTAAGTTTTCTTACTGAATTAACAGAACTGGAAATTAGAATGAGACCATTAGATAGCTAGAACTCCAGGGCTTAGCCATTAAATCTGTCTCTAGGTATTCAGGCCATGAAGGAAGTGCTCTGTTAGCTACTATGCTCATATTTTTAGACAAACAGTAAGAGCTAGTACCACTGGTTAGGTGACTGTTCTGTAGCGTAGAGTCTTACATTGCACTGCTGTAGTCAACAGATAGTTTTAAAAATTTATGTTGCAGGAATGTTGTTAATGCTATTCCAACTTTTCAGAAAGGGTTCTTCTCTGTAAAGTGGTTTAATACTTTTGATCCAGTTCCAAGTGGAAATATCACAGTCACAGACTATGGACTTCTTGACTGCTAGTTTCTTCCACTTCATAGAAGAGGCTGCACTGTTATCGCTTCTGCTCAGTTCTTCATTGTGCCTTCTCTAAGACCCTGATCAGAAGAAACTTCAAAGTGTACAGTAAAAGAAAGGAAGCGATAAGTCCAGCAACTATTTCTCAGAGAGCTCTCACTTAACTGGTAAGACTATCGTAAACCAATCTCTTTTCCATAGCAGGATATCATATTTGAAAGCATCTTACAGAGGCCCCCCAAAGCAGGAACAATGGAACTATATAGATAAGATATATATCAAAATATCTACCAATAAAATCAGGGCTATTAGAAATGTTACCTTTTTCAGGCAATATTTTATTAACGGGGCTTCCCTAGTGACTCGGATGGTAACAAATCTGCCTGCAATGCACGAGACTCGGGTTCAATCCCTGGGTCAGGAAGATCCCCTGGAGAAGGGAATGGCTACCTACCCCAATATTCCTGCCTGGAAAATCCCATGGCCAGCAGAGCCTGGTGGGCTATAGTCCATGGGGTCACAAAAATATATTAATAATTCAATTATTGTGAGATGAAGAAATAATCCAAACATTCAAATTTGCATAAAAAGTTTTGCTTCTTCAGTCACTTTTAGCATACATATCTTGGCTGCAACCATTTTTCTTCTGTTTTAAGTAGCCCAGTGACATAGGTTAGGATTTTCTGAGTTAAATATACCTAAATACACAGGGTAAATACATTTGAGGTGGGAAGTAGATCTAGCTTTATTCGGAATGCCTTTTGAGCATTCTTAGCCATCCTGACTAAATTCCAGCAATATGCAGGATTTGTCTCTGTTTACCAAAACATGGAATGCGGAATGAAGCAGGGCAAACACTAATAGAGTTTTGCCAAGAAAATGCACTGGTCATAGCAAACACCCTCTTCCGACAACACAAGAGAAGACTCTACACATGGACATCACCAGATGGTCAACACCGAAATCAGACTGATTATATTCTTTGCAGCCAAAGATGGAGAAGCTCTATACAGTCAACAAAAACAAGACCAGGAGCTGACTGTGGCTTAGGTCATGAACTCCTTATTGCCAAATTCAGACTCAAATTGAAGAAAGTAGGGAAAACCGCTAGACCATTCAGGTATAACCTAAATCAAATGCCTTATGATTATACAGTGGAAGTGAGAAATAGATTTAAGGGCCTAGATCTGATAGATAGAGTGCCTGATGAACTATGGAATGAGGTTCATGACATTGTATAGGAGACAGGAATCAAGACCATCCCCATGGAAAAGAAATGCAAAAAAGCAAAATGGCTGTTTGGGGAGGCCTTACAAATAGCTGTGAAAAGAAGAGAGGCGAAAAGCAGAGGAGAAAAGGAAAGATATAAGCATCTGAATGCAGAGTTCCAGAGAATAGCAAGAAGAGATAAGAAAGCCTTCTTCAGCGATCAATGCAAAGAAATAGAGGAAAAGAACAGAATGGGAAAGACTAGAGATCTCTTCAAGAAAATCAGAGATACCAAGGGAACATTTCATGCAAAGATGGGCTTGATAAAGGACAGAAATGGTCTGGACCTAACAGAAGCAGAAGATATTAAGAAGAGGTGGCAAGAATACATGGAAGAACTGTACAAAAAAGATCTTCACGACCCAGATAATCATGATGGTGTGATCACTAATCTAGAGCCAGACATCCTGGAATGTAAAGTCAAGTGGGCCTTGGAAAGCATCACTATGAACAAAGCTAGTGGAGGTGATGGAATTCCAGTTGAGCTATTTCAAATCCTGAAAGATGATGCTGTGAAAGTGCTGCACTCAATATGCCAGCAAATTTGGAAAACTCAGCAGTGGCCACAGGACTGGAAAAGGTCAGTTTTCATTCCAATTCCAAAGAAAGGCAATGCAAAAGAATGCTCAAACTACCACACAATTGCACTCATCTCACATGCTACTAAAGTAATGCTCAAAATTCTCCAAGCCAGGCTTCAGCAATACATGAACCGTCAACTTCCAGATGTTCAAGCTGGTTTTAGAAAAGGCAGAGGAACCAGAGATCAAATTGCCAACATCCGCTGGATCATGGAAAAAGCAAGAGAGTTCCAGAAAAACATCTATTTCTGCTTTATTGACTATGCCAAAGCCTTTGACTGTGTGGATCACAATCAACTGTGGAAAATTCTGAAAGAGATGGGAATACCAGAGCACCTGACCTGCCTCTTGAGAAATCTGTATGCATGTCAGGAAGCAGCAGTTAGAACTGGACATGGAACAACAGACTGGTTCCAAATAGGAAAAGGAGTACGTCAAGGCTGTATATTGTCACCCTGCTTATTTAACTTATATGCAGAATACATCATGAGAAACGCTGGACTGGAAGAAACACAAGCTGGAATCAAGATTGCTGGGAGAAATATCAATAACCTCAGATATGCAGATGACACCACCCTTATGGCAGAAAGTGAAGAGGAGCTAAAAAGCCTCTTGATGAAACTGAAAGTGGAGAGTGAAAAGGTTGGCCTAAAGCTCAACATTCAGAAAACGAAGATCATGGCATCTGGTCCCATCACTTCATGGGAAATAGATGGGGAAACAGTAGAAACAGTGGCTGACTTTATTTTTCTGGTCTCCAAAATCACTGCAGATGGTGATTGCAGCCATGAAATTAAAAGACGCTTACTCCTTGGAAGAAAAGTTATGACCAACCTAGATAGTATATTAAAAAGCAGAGACATTACTTTACCGACTAAGGTCCATCTAGTCAAGGCTATGGTTTTTCCAGTAGTTATGTATGGATGTGAGAGTTGGACTGTGAAGAAGGCTGAGCACCGAAGACTTGATGCTTTTGAAGTGTGGTGTTGGAGAAGACTCTTGAGAGTCCCTTGGACTGCAAGGAGATCCAGCCAGTCCATTCTGAAGGAGATCAACCCTGGGATTTCTTTGGAAGGAATGATGCTAAAGCTGAAACTCCAGTACTTTGGCCACCTCATGCAAAGAGTTGACTCATTGGAAAAGACTCTGATGCTGGGAGGGATTGGGGGCAGGAGGAGAAGGCGACGACAGAGGATGATATGGCTAGATGGCATCACTGACTCTATGGACGTGAGTCTGAGTGAACTCCGGGAGTTGGTGATGGACAGGGAGGCCTGGTGTGCTGCGATTCATGGAGTTGCAAAGAGTCGGACACGACTGAGCGACTGAATTGAACTGAACTGAACTGACCCTCATTCAGGCAACACTTTCCACCACCTCCCCCTTACACACTTTGTCCTTTTCCCTCTCCTGATAGCTCTCTACTTCTCCTCTCTCTGCCCTATTTCTGTCCTCTCCTTCTGAAACACTGACATCAGGAAGCTACAGCATCACTTCCCTCGGCTAGTGAGACCATGCTCCCTCTGGCTGGTAATGGCTCACCTTGATGGGTGACAACCAGAGGTGGGAGAGGCTTGCCTCAGGCACACTGTGCAGACCGTGGTCCAGCAGGCTCTCCCTGATAGGAGATTTATGAGAGTGATAGAGGTTTATACCTCATACAGTGTAGTGACTGGAAGGTCTATCATCCCAGCAAACTCATTTTTATTTTCTTGCTGTCTCTTTCTTTTTCAGGTTCATCTGTCCCTCCTCCTGTTACCTCTCCCTTGATCCTTATACCTGGACTCCTGTCCCTGTCATCCTGAAAACTTCTTTTTTGTGTCTTTAAGTTTTTGTCATTGTTATCTTTGTTTAATGTAGTCGAACTGCTCCTGTAAGTCTCTTCCAAAATTGTGGGCCCTGTGGAGCATATAAATCTTGAAATATAAATGCAGCCCCCAAATAAATAAATAAATGCAGTCCACATTGCCTGAGACTGTAGCCTTGGGTTGAAAGTGAAAGTGGTAGTCACTCAGTCCTGTCCAACTCTTTGCGACCCCATGGACTGTAGCCCTCCAGGCTCCTCTGTCCATGGGATTCTCCAGGCAAGAATACTAGAGTGGGTTACCGTTTCCTTCTCCAGGAGATCTTAGCTACTCAGGGATCGAACCCAGGTCTCCTGCATCACAGGCAGATTCTTCACCATCTGAGCCACCAGGGAAGCCCCCCAAGAAGCCTTGGGTTACTTGGTGGGATTTTACAGAACAAACAAAGACAGGAGCTTGCATTTTTCCCTCTGTTTTTTTTAAATAGTGTATTGCTTTATTGAGGGGTGTATTTAGGAGGGGAGACACCATAAGGATGGAATCAAGAAATGCAAGTACAAGAAGCAGGGTTAAAATATAAATACATGGAATGGATAATTCCAATCATTTTCTTAGAGTACTCAACTCACAGAAGAAAAACTTAAATTGCTGTTGCAAAAACATCTGCATGAAGTAGAAATTGGTTTCAATAACATTCGTAGAGAATATATTCTAGAAAGTGGAGGTAACTGGATGTAAAATCCTGGCAGCAATTAATAGAAAAGTTCAGATGGCTAGACTGAGGCCAACACCTAATGAGGATGAAAGCCTTGTCTATGGGGAATTTTGGATGACACCTGGAAAAATATTACCCTGTGAGTAAACCAAATTCTTTTCACAAGCATTGCAAAATTTCATATAGTTAAAGGTTTTTTCTACTTGCACTTCAGTTCCACAGCAAGATTGGCATAGGATACCTAAACACAGAAGAGAGCAATCATGTAAGATATCTTAACTCCTTGATATAATAATGCATACAATTCAAAATGATTACATTATCATTTCATCTGGGGTTTTCTGCAATTACGAGGTGGTGGTTATGGAAAGCATGGGCCTTGGTATCAATATCTAAAAAGCACTCACCAGCTTCTATGTGTGTGTTCTCTTTTTGCCTTTTTTCTTCATGTTTCTTAACTCAGCTGTTGTTGCTGCTTCTTAGTAAAACTAGTATAAACAAAATTGTAAGCAGTGAACAAAGCACACCGGCAATCAAGACATTTAAAAACTTCAATCTCCTGGGGCAAACAAAGCAGTATGTGACATTTAGACATTTCCCTCTGCTTTTGCAGTGTTTAACTGTGCTGCTCCCTGAGCTGGAGGAGCTTGCATCTCTCTCCTCTGCCTTTGCAATGTAACTTTTCTGCCTGGGCTTCCAGGAACTGATTCATTCCTAGTCCTCCAGACTGAGGGGGTGGGGAGCAGTGGGGGGCAGAGGCCATTTTAAATTGAAGCAGGAAAACTATGAGGTAGATACTATGAGGTTCTGTCTTCATGTAAAAATCAATTCATAAATTAGCTGTATTTAATTGGCCTGAAGGAAATCAAGCATTTATATACAGAAATATAAAAGATGCTCACATTTCAGGCTCATGGGATCTGGGAATACTCAATATTGAAATAATACCTGGTATTAGGGCTTCCCCAATGGCTCGGTGGTAAAGAATCTGCCTGCCAATGTAGGAGACACAGGTTCAATCCCTGATCTGGGAAGATCCCATGTGCCCTGAAGCAACTTAACCTGTGCGCCACAACTACTGAGCCTGTGCTCTAGAGCCCAGGAACCACAATTACTGAGTCCACGTGCGGCAACTACGGAAGCCTGAACTCTCTAGAGCCCGTGCTCGGCAAGAAGAGAAGCCACCATGATGAGAAACCCTAGCACCGCAAATAGACAGGAGCCCCACTCCCACAACTAGAGAAAATCCCATGCAGCAACAAAAATCCAGCACAGCCAAAAGCAAATAAATAAACATGTAAAAAAATACTGGTATTAAAGCTAGCTAAAGCGTGTGAGTTTAATGAAAACAGACTTGTCTTTAGAACCCTAAGGATTAAGTATACTTTTATTGTACCTAGGGTTACCAATGGAGAAGGCAGTGGCACCCCACTCCAGTACTCTTGCCTGGAAAATCCATGGACAGAGGAGCCTGGTGGGCTGCAGTCCATGGGGTCCCTAAGAGTCGAGCACAACTGAGCGACTTCACTTTTACTTTTCACTTTCATGCATTGGAGAAGGAAATGGCAACCCACTCCAGTGTTCTTGCCTGGAGAATCCCAGGGACGGCGGAGCCTGGTGGGCTGCCGTCTATGGGGTCGCACAGGGTGAGACATGACTGAAGCGACTTAGCAGCAGCAGCAGCAGCAGCAGCAGCAGCAGGGTTAATAAATATTTAAGTAAATGTAACTGGGATAAGAACTTTTTGGTAAATTCTATAGGAGTAATTATGTTTTGGAAACATCTATCTAAAACAGTCCCTCCAAATTTTAGTAACTTACAACTAAATTAAGTTAAATGTTAGGAAGTCACTGACTATATCATTTCAAATAAGATAAAATATTCGGTACATTATGTAAGGTCGGACCCCGGTTGCCATGACGAGCTGCCCCTTCCTCTCCCCCGCCGGCGGGGGAAGTCCCTAACAGAGGGAGCCTCTCGGATCCCCGGGACCAAGGACAGCACACTCCGCCAGCTAAAGCCGCCCCGCCCCAGCCGCATAGAGAAACCTATCAGCTCGTGATGTCACGAACCAGTAACCTATAAACAAACCCCCTTCCGCTAGCCCAGCCATCCCTCGCAGCGTGCGTATATAAACAAACTTCCAACACGGCCCGGGGCGCGGATTCCCTCGACCTGCCCCGTTCGGTCCGGGAACCCCGCCTGGGAGCGCTTCGCCATTAAAGCCCATTAGACATTTTTTGGTGTACCTGGTCGTCTTTTACCTAACACATTAATTTCTAAACAGATCTAAATTTACCTACTTTTGTCTTTTGATGAGAAGGAAACTAAAGCTGTTTGATGGCCACCTTGAGATGTTCTCTGTCAATCTATAGAATGCTGATGAAAAATAGCTCATAGTTGCTTAAGGAAAATAGGATGTGTGTTTTCAGAAAAGAAGCTACGAGGTTTGGAAATATATTTTGTTGAAAGAAAAAAAAGGTGATTTTGTGCAAAAACTATTTGTTCCTAAATGGAAAGAATGAGGGACAAAGTATGGCTAGACAGTTGAAAAAGGTTTGCAAAAAAGGAACACTGAGAAAAGAATTTTGTGTGTAGTCAGGATTTTCTAAGGTTGGATTAAATTTAATTTGGTAAATGGATCTATTAAGAGCAGGCTGATGCAGGACTAGATTTGGCTCCTTTCTAAGAGAACAAAGGTTTCCTAGAATACTGCTTTTGATACCGTATTGTGTGAGTATCTGTGCCTTTAAGTGATCTGTATTTATTTTTGAAATCTTTTTTTTTCCACCTTAGCTCAAGGAATAATTGTATCAAAGTGACTTATGATTCTGTTGGACAAGGTGTTTTAAAATTTTTCGAGATTTTTGACAGACTTCCCAAATATCAAATTCTAACTTAAATTATTTTGACTTCCAGTTAACTCTGAGGTGCTTCAAGGGGCCCCTAAGACATTGCAAAGAGAAATCTAACCTAATTGGGTTCATTTGATATGTTAAATTTTATGGGAAACATTGTCCAAATTCACTGTTGCTTATGTCAGGTGGAATTATCAGTATCTCCAGTTCTATTGCAGCTGCTAAACAGATAGGGGAAAGGGTTTGGGATTCTTCTGCTATCTACTCTCTCACCTTACTCTGTGTCCAAAAAATCCCCTATGGAAATACCTCCACCTCTAGACCCTCAGGTCCTGACCCTGTTGCCATTTTCTATTGTGCGGAACTCTGCTTCTTCCAGGAATTCATTTCTGCACCTATAGGACCCCCTTCACTCCAGGCTTTGGCAGCCCATACCTTGTTACAGATTACCTATTAGGCTTCCAAGCAGCCCACATCCTAGGTTTTGTAGATGCGCAATCACATTGAGGAATATATCCCAGCACAGGGAAAGCTGTTATAAGTTATAGGCTTTTTTTTTTTAATTGGAGGCTAATTACTTTACAATATTGTGGTGGTTTTTGCCATACATTCACATGAATCACCCATAGGTGTACATGTGTTCCCCATCCTGAAGGTCATAGGCTTTATAGACAGCTGCTGCTGCTGCTGCTAAGTCGCTTCAGTCGTGTCTGACTCTGTGTGACCCCATAGATGGCAGCCTACCAGGCTCCCCCATCCATGGGATTTTCCAGGCAAGAGTACTGGAGTGGGATGCCATAGCAGATTCCCCTTAAGGAGAGCTGTGGCAATGCACGGCATTGGTTCAAACATCCTTTATTGAGGACTCCTCATTCAAGGGACTGGGTCAACCAGAAACATCTGGTTAGGTGATAGGAAAGTAAAGGACAGTCAAAATCCCATTAGATAAGAAGGAAATTTGGAGGACCCTCTGACACCCTTCCAACAAAAGCCTCCTGGTAAAATGTCTTGGGATGCCAAGCTTCATTTCTAAGAGCACTCTTGGTTGCAGGCTACTAACCATGGGAGGATCCTCTTCTAAGCCAGAAGAAACACCTCTGGTATATATCCTTAAAAATTGGAAATTTAAAAAAATAATCAAGCTGAAAAGGGAAAAATTTAAACTCTACTGTAACACTGCTTAGCCTTTATATAAGTTGGGGGATAGAGAAAAATGGCCTGCACATGGGTCTCTAAATTACAATACCACCTTGCAATTTTTGGATCTTTATTGTCACAAGATGGGAAAAGGGCAGAGATTCCCTGTGTTTGAGCCTTCATGATCCTTTACCAAAACCCCACTCTAAGCGGCTCTGTAATCAGAAGCCTGGGGAACCAGAAAGCACTCCTAACATTTTAGATGGTATAATCTTCCCCAGTTCTCAGGGGGAAACCAATCTCCTACTTTTCCAGAGCCACGTACTTCCCTGGAGGTCCCTGTGTCTCCAGATCCCTCTGACCAGTGACAAACTCCGCCTTCCTGTATCCCTGTACTGTATAACCTCCGTTACCCCAGAAAGAAGAAACTAGTCCCTCCAGGGTAACTTGTAATGGAACTTTCTATCATCACCCAGGATCAGGAAAAGTGCGCACTCTTAAGGAAGTGGCAAATGTTGAAAGGACAACTGGAGTACCCTTCTCTTTAATGGACTTTGTTGTTCAGCCACTCAGTCATGTTTGACTCTTTGTGACCCCATGGACTGCAGCACGCCAGGCTTCCCTGTCCTTCACCATCTCCCAGAGTTTGCTCAAACTCATGTCCATTGAGTTGGTGATGCCATCCAACCATCTCACCCTCTGTTGTCCCCTTCTGCTCCTTCTTTCCCAGCATCAGAGTGTTTTTCAATGAATCAGCTCTTTGCATCAGGTGGCCGAAGAATTGGAGTTTCAGCTGCAGCATCAGTCCTTCCAATGAATATTCAGGGTTGATTTTCATTAGTATCAAGAGACAGTCCAAGGGACTCTCAAGAGTCTTCTCCATCACCACAGTTCGAAAGCATCTGTTCTTTGGCACTCAGTCTTCTTTATGATCCACCTCTCTCATCTGTACATGACTACTGGAAAAACCATAGCTTTGACTATATGGACCTTTGACAGCTAAGTAATATCTCTGCTTTTTAATACACTGTCTAGGTTTGTCATAGATTTTCTTCCAAGGAGCAAGAGTCTTTTAATTTCATGGTTGCAGTCACCATCCACAGTGATTTTGATGCCCAAGAAAATAAAGTCTGTCACTGTTTCCACTGTTTCCCCATCTATTTGCCATGAAGTGATAGGATCGGATGCCATTATCTTCATTTTTTGAATGTTGAGCTTTAAGCCAGCTTTTTCACTCCTCTTTCACCTTCATCAAGAGGCTCTTTAATTCCTCTTCACTTTCTACCACAATGGTAGTGTTATCTGCATATCTGAGGTTATTAATTTAGCCCAATGCAAAAAGAGACTGGGCTGGTTTTCTGAAGACTCTAAGTTTGTTGAAGGGTTTCAGGCCCTAACTGACCTTTGATTTAACTTGGAAGGATGTACAAATAGTCCTATCTACTTGCTGTACCCTGAGGAAAAACAGAGCATTTGGGCAGCAGATCAGGGGCATTCTGACCAGCATGCCAGGGACCAACCTGAATATTTTTTTATGAGTAAGAGACACAGTCCTAAATCAGGAGCCCCATTATAACCCATTGGAGTTATAATTCCTGGGAGGAAACAGTTGCCAGGAGGCTAGGTGCACTAGAAGTGATGAGAAAGTGTGTCAGAGAGCCAGTTAACTTTGAAAAGGTTAAAGGCATGACCCAAGAAGAAAGAAAATCACGGATGGCTTGTGAAATCTTTTAGAAAATTTACTAACACTAATCTATCCACTTCCAAGGGTCAGTCCCTGCTAAGACAACATAATATCAGCCAATCCACCCCTGATTTGATATGGAAACTCCAAAAGTTACAGTTAGGCCTACAAACCCTGATGTTCCAACTCCTAGACATAGCCTTTGAGGTATTTAATAATTGAGATCAAGCTGAGGAGGAAGAGAGAGAATCCAACATGTAAACAAGCAGGCCAGGTCTTAAGCTAAACTGATGGCCATAGCAATCAGCTATGCCTTGCAACCTCAGGATAACCCAAGGGGGCCAAGAAAGTTTAACCATCCTCCTGGAGGTAAAACCAGCAAGGGGGAATGCTTTAAATGTTAGTCAACTGGCCACTGGGCCCAAAAGTGACAAAAGGAAATCCCTGGTCCATGCCTAGTCTGCAGACAGGTCATTAGAAGTGAGCCTGTTCAGACCCGAAGGGGAAGGAGTCTCCCAATCCTGAGATGGCTGTGCTGGATGACTGAGGTGGTCCAGGGATTCTGGCAGCTCCCCTCAAGAAGATGTCCTATCTCCATCAAGGACCCCAGGGTGGTCATTGAAGTGGCAGGTAAGAAAACCAGTTTTTTAGTTGATATGAGAGCCACTTACTCCATCCTGATCTCTCATGCTGGGCCTCTGTCCTCCAAAAGCTGTACTATGACTGATGTTGATGGAAATCCTCACACCTCTTTCTTCACTGGGCCTCCCACTTGTCAGTTTGAACAGTGTTTGATCTTGTGTACCTTTTTGGTTGTGCCTGAGTGTCCTACCCCACTAGTGGAAGAAACTCTCTGGGCTCCCTCAGAGCCATATTATGATTTGGAGTTCCTGAGCAGCCCCTTTTCTTGACTCTGACTAAGACAAATCAGCTGTGAGAACAAGGGCTTATTGCCAGCCATATTCTATACACAGTAAACCTTCCAGTTTGGGACAAAGGAATCCCTGAGAAGGCTATAAACATCCAACCTGTAAAAATTAGCCTTAATCCAGAAGTTGCTTATCCTAGCAAGAAACAGGACCCCTTAAAGTTGGAAGCAAAAAAAGGTTTGCCACCCATCATAAATAAATTCTTAAAACATGGCTCTCTCCATCTCCAGACAGTACTCCTATTCTGCCAGTTGTGAAGCCAAACGGGGAATATCGAATGGTATGAGACTTCCAGCAATAAATGAGACTGTGGTCCCTATACACCTCTTGCGGCCAATCCTTAAATTAGCTCAGGTTCCTGGAGATGCTAAAATGTTTACTGTGCTTGACCTTAAGAATGCTTTATTTTGCATCTCAATTCATCCCTCATTCTAGGTTTTCCTTCAAGTGGACTAACCCCAGCTTGGGCCAAATGCAACAATATACGTGGATGGAATTGCCTTAGGTGTTTTGAGATAGTCTGCACTTGTTCACCTAGATCCTAGGAAAAGAACTAAGGGAAGGGGCCATTCTATAGTATGTGGATGATATGTTAACACTTAGCCCCTCCATGGAGGCCCCAGATCAAAACACCGTTGAAGTCCTTAACTTCCTGAGGGTCACAGGGTGTCCCAGATAAAGGCACAAATCTCAAAACAAGTTAAGTACATTGTATTTATGGGATATATTATAAATCCCGAAAGTAGACTGTTATTCCCAGATAGAAAACAAGCTATATTAGGCCTAAGCACCCCAAAAACAAAAACAAAAACAACTTCCTATTTTCTTAGGTGTGGGAGGCTTCTGCAAAATTTGACTCCAGGCTTCAAACTAAAGGCTAAGCCTCTGTATGAAGCCACTAAAGACCCAGGTGCAGAACCATTACTTTGGACCAGGGAACAAGAAAAGGCTTTTAATAAAATCAAACAGGCTCTCACTAGTGCTTTTGCTCTGGGTGTTCCCTGATTTTAGAAAAGTCATTTATCTTGTATGTAGCTGAAAGACAGGGGACAGCCCAGGAGGTCCTTGTACAAAAGCTAGGAGTTCCTCAGCATATAAGCTGTTCTGCCAAAATAGATTCAGTGGCCTGAGGTTGGCCTGGTTGCCTCCAGGCAGTAACTGCCTCCATTCTATTAGTGACAGAAGCTAACAAGTTTTCCTTTGGACAGCCACTGGAAATCTAAGACCCCTCATCAAGTACAAGGAATTCTGGAGATTAAAGGCCACCACTAGCTAATTGGAAGGCACCCTGCTAAGTACCAGCCTTTACTTCTTAACTCCCCAAAACTATTAATAACACTCAAAACTTGCCACACCCTCAACCCAGCCATACTAATACCTATGGAAAACCCAGAATTAATACCTTCCTGCCTTGAAACACTTGGCCAGGTTTATTCTGCAGGCCTGATATAATAGACCAGGCCATAGGAAACACTGAGGAAGAATAGCTTATTGATGGCAGTAGTTTTGTTAAATATGGAGTTGAGGACATAATCTGAGGACAGATTATGCTATTGTGATAGTATTATAGAAGCAAAACCTTTGCTACCTAGTACTTCAGCCCAGAGGACTGAGCTAATAGCCCTAATTCAGGGCTTAATCTTAGAGTGAGAAATATATACAGACTGGAAATATGCCATCCTTGTTTTATATGCCCATGCAGCTATCTGGAAAGAAAGAAGACTTTTAAAAGCAAAGAATTCCCCTGTAATATATGGGGCTAAGATTTTACATCTCAGAGAAGCAGCTCAAAAACTAAAACTAGCAGTAGTCATTTACTACCATCAAAAGGAAAATTCTCAATTAACCAAGGAAACAATAGGGCAGATCAGGAGGCAAAGAAAGAAATCGTGATGCCCACACCAGGTAGAAACTAACATTAAGAAAATTCAACAATAAGCCCCTTGGCTTCAACAGACAATTAACCACCAATCCTTGCTATTCATTATGGAGGGGAAGATTGAAAACTGGTTTTCTAGTTTGTTCTCTAGGATCCCACAAGGTATGAAAAAATTTCCAACAGGAGATGTTCAATTTCTTATGACCTCTTTCTTTTCAATCATACTGATTTATGCTATACTTTGTTTAGTATTCTATTGTCTTCCATACTGTTGTAAACTTGTGGCACTTTTCAGTCCAAGAAGGAGACCTGGGACCCATAGGTCCCGAGCTTCCATTCTAAAAATAGAAAAACATGTTAAATTTTAATGCTGAGGTTAACAAAAAATATACACCCAAGTAGAATGGCTTCTTGGCAGAGGCAACATCACTCCCTATTTGGTCAGCAGATAAGGAAGGCCTCCCAAAGTTAACCTGGTTCCTTCCTTTTCCAGGCCCTTTAATGGCTATTGTTCTTTTTAGCCTTGTTTGTTTAGCCTTTGGATTAATTTTGTGCCTTTTAGACTCCAACAGTTTGAAGTAAGGCTCATGATGGCTCAAGGAATTCAACTCATTCCAGCAGAGTGGCCTAGGTGCCTTCAGGTCCTTAGAACATACAGCAAGGGACTTCTACACCTCTAGGGTGGGCTAGGGTCTGTGGCGTCTTTCTAGCAGGAAGAAGTTTCAGAAGAAGAGATCTTCCACCTCTTACCCCTTAAGCATAAGGGTAGAGTCTCTCAGAGGGAACTGAGACAGGCTGGGACCTCGGACCCTTTGCTGCAATGTTTGCATCTGGACACGCCTCTCCTCCAGTAACAAAATACAAAGAAACGATATGGGACTAAAGATAACTGTGCATGCACAGTTGGAGCAAATTCTGGACAAAAGATACAAAGAGACCAGGAAACCCAACTGACACTTTTGAAGAGCCAGGAACAAAAGCACTGGATGGGAAGCAAAAGCAGGGTACTGGGCATGCCCCCTGCATACAACACCACCTAAGGGTTGGGCAAACCGCTTAAGCCACACCTTGAATCCCACACATGGATGCACCCCTACCGTCACTGCATATGAGGAACAAGCTGGTCTCCCCTAACACCCACCCCCCAACTCCCATCCTCCCCCATCAGGGAGTGATCCAGCAGGCAAAGGAACATGTTGTTGGTTATTGCTCCCACTTGCTGCAGCAGGGGGGCCCAATAAAGCCTTGCCTGAAAAAAAAAAAAGAATATGTGCAATAAGTACTAGAGGTAAGTTGTGGAGTCAGAAAGGCTTAAGTTCACATCCAGCTCTACCATTTCCTGAGTGACCTTGATTATAGTTTTGATCCTCACTGAGTTTCAGTTGCACTATCTGGGAAAATGAGTATGCAGCTATCTTTGAAGTTGGCCCTCAATGATCCTGCTATTCATGCCCTTGTGTGTCTGCTTCTCGAATGGAGGCTGAACCTAGTGACTAGCTCCTAACAAATAGAATACTGCAATTTTTTTCTATGATGAGGATTCAAAAAACTGATTTTCATCTTACTGGATTTTTCTATTGCCTTCTTAGCTTACATGCTTTAATGAAGCAAGCTTCCATGTCAGAGAGCCCCACATGGAAGAAAACTGAGGGAGGCCTCTAGCCAAAAGCCAGTAAGAAATTAAGTCTAGCCAACAACCATGTGTTGTTGCAAGGGAAGTGAACTTGTGCACACTTCTTTGAGAGACAGAGAGGCCTGGCATCCTGCAGTCCATGGGATCACAAAGAGTCAGACGCGACTGGGTGACTGAAAAACAACAACCGCGTGAGTTTGCCTGGAGGTAAATAATTTTCCCTTTGAGGCCAGTGATGACTATGTGCTGTGTGCTGTGCTTAGTAGCTCAGTTGTGTCGGACTCTTTGAGACCACATGAACTGTAGCCCACCAGGCTCCTCTGTCCATGCAGGTTCTCCAGGCAAGAATACTGAAGTGGGTTGCCATGCCCTCCTCCAGGGGATCTTCCCAATCCAGGGATTGAACCCAAGTCTCCCGCATCACAGGCAAATTCTTTACCATCTGAGCCACCAGGGAAGCTGGTGATAACTATGCTGCTGCTGCTGCTGCTAAGTCGCTTCAGTCGTGTCTGACTCTGTGCGACCCCATAGATGGCAGCCCACCAGCCTCCCCCGTCCCTGGGATTCTCCAGGCAAGAATACTGGAGTGGGTTGCCATGTCCTTCTCCAATGTATGAAAGTGAAAAGTGAAAGTGAAGTCGCTCAGTCGTGTCCGACCCTCAGCGACCCCATGGACTGCAGCTTTCCAGGCTCCTCCATCCATGGGATTTTCCAGGCAAGAGTACTGGAGTGGGGTGCCATTGCCTTCTCCAGGTGATGACTATAGCCCTATTCAAATACCTCTATTGGAGCCTGTGAAGCAAGGGACTCAGCTAAATCAGCCCAGACTGCTCTAATCCACAGAAACTGTGAGACATTAAATGTTTAAAGCCACTAAGTTTGATGGTCATTTGTTACATAGCAACAGATAACTAATGCAATGGAATAATATCTTCCTTGCAGAATTACTGCAAGGATCAGAATATATATGAGGATGGTGATGATGACAGCAAAAGGAGATCCAAGCTGAGCTTAAATTAAGATTCAGAACCTGGCAGAAATGCTACTAATGTGAAGAAGCTATTTTTGGTGCTTGAGCCCCTGAGGAGTTCAAGAAAGATGAAGGTACGGAGAACAGGGTTTCATGTTTCTCATTTAGACCCAGACTGTGTCCTGACTGTGATAGAAAGAGGCTTGTGAAAAAACTAAAGTGGCAGCTTTGTGAGAATCGGCAAACAAGAAACGATGCTTGGAGGCTCAGGTTACAAAGTTTAGTGATGAGCTGGGGAGAGGGTCATTCTCCCACTTCTGCTTAGACTGAAGTGTGGCTCCAGCTGTAAAGTGAAACCTGAAAGAATAGTGCAGTTGTTCAAGTCAAGGGTTTTTGGCCTTGGGAGCAAGGGGAGCAGCTCTCTTGGCAGATAGAAGGGTTCTCGTGGAGGACACTGGCCACAGTGGAGGTGACAAGCCCCCAGCCTCTGCTGAGATTCAGTTCAGTTCAGTTCAGTTCAGTCACTCAGTTGTGTGCATGCCAGGCCTCCCTGTCCATCACCAACTCCCGGAGTCCACCCAAACCCATGTCCATTGAGTCAGTGATGCCATCTAACCATCTCATCCTCTGTCGTCCCCTTCTCCTCCTGCCCTCAATCTTTCCCAGCATCAGGGTCTTTTCAAATGAGTCAGTTCTTCACCTCAGGTGCCCAAAGTATTGGAGTTTCAGCTTCAGCATCAGTCCCTTCAATGAACACCCAGGACTGATCTCCTTTACGATGGACTGGTTGGATCTCCTTGCAGTCCAAGGGACTCTCAAGAGTCTTCTCCAACACCACAGTTCAAAAGCATCAATTCTTCGGCACTCAGCTTTCTTTATAGTCCAATTCACATCTATACATGGCCACTGGAAAAACCATATCCTTGACTAGACGGACCTTGGTTGGCAAAGTAATGTCTCTGCTTTTCAATATGCTATCTAGGTTGGTCATAACTTTCCTTCCAAGGAGTAAGTATCTTTTAATTTCATGGCTGCAATCACCATCTGCAGTGATTTTGGAGACCAGAAAAATAAAGTCAGTCACTGTTTCCACTGTTTCCCCATCTGTTTCCCATGAAGTGATGGGACCGGATGCCATGATCTTCGTTTTCTGAATGTTGAGCTTTAAGCCAATTTTTTCACTCTCCTCTTTCACTTTCATCAAGAGGCTCTTTAGTTCTTCTTCACTTTCTGCCTTAAGGGTGGTTTCATCTGCATGTCTGAGGTTATTGATATTTCTCCCAGCAATCTTGATTCCAGCTTGTGCTTCCTCCAGCCCAGCGTTCTCATGATGTATTCTGCATGTAAGTTAAATAAGCAAGTAGTCTTCTGTGACGAGACAAGAGTACAAACTACTTAACACCTCCTACTCTGATTCTGACTTAGTCCCTAGAGGAATGATTCTCAAATTTTTTGTCTCAGTTTCCTTTTACACTCAAAAATTATTGGTGACCTTGGGGACTTCCCTGGCAGTCCAGTGGTTAGGACTCCTTTGAAAGGAAGTTAGCACTTCCATTGAGGGGATGCAGGTTTGATCCCTAGTCGGGAAATTAAATCCCACAAGCTGCATGGTGCAGCAAAAAAAAAATTGGTAACTTCAAAGAGTTTTTGTGTATGTGGATAACATCTTTTGACTGTTTACTATATTCAAAATTTAAACACATAAGATGTTTAAATATTTGAAATGCTGTAAAATAACAATAAAAACATATTAAGGTAAATAGCATATTTTTATGAAAATTAAGTATATTTCCCACAACACAACAAAAATAAGTGAGAAGAGTAGCATTCCTTTTTATTTTTTAAAACCTCTTATAATGTCTGGCTTAATAGAAGACAGCTGGGCTTTCATATTTGTTTCTTCATCAATCTGTTGCAATGTCACACATCATGTTACCTCTGGAAACTGAGAGAATGAGAGTGAAAAGGCAAATCATGTATTTGTAATATGCTAATAGTTTTGATCTCTCAGATCCTTTGAAAGAGTTTCAGGGACCCACAGATGTCCCTGGACCACACGTTGAAAATCACTACCCAGGAGCTTTCTCTAAGAGAAGAAAACAGAATTTACAAATGTAGTTATGATGATGATAATAGTAACATTACTGACAACACTTATTGGATGCCTACTATATGCTGTATTCTAAGCATTCACAAAGCCTAAGAAGTAGTTACACTGATACTTTCCAAATAGGGAAACTAAGGGCAAAGAAGTTAAGTAAATGGCTCAAGTTTTCATAGTAAGTGGTGGTAAGGCTGGAATACAAATGCCAGCAGCCTGGCTCCAAAGCCTGTCCTACTGCACCACCCTACCTCTCTAACAGACAAAGGCTGCAGTGAAACGACAAAAGGTTGAGTCATCCACTCAACCACCCCTTCCCCCTCCTCTCCCTGCCATTTTCTATTTCAATGCTCTTTTCTCTTTCCCAGCTGGTTTAGGGAACTCGTTTCTTTTCATTCTGCATTAAGTCCTTGTCCACTGCCTGTTGTTCATTATTCCCACCACTCTACAGACTCTGCTCTTTCCTGAGGCACCAGTGACCTTATTACTAGATTCCATGGACAATTTTCAGTCCTCGTCTTCCTTGCTCTTTGAAATATGGGATTATTACTGATATTTTCTTTTATATTAAAATGCTCTATTTGTTATTCTGACACCAGCCACTTCTATTTCTTTTACCACCTATCCAATAAAGAATTTTTTTTTTTAATTCTTTACAAAGTTCTCTTCCTTGACCTGTCAATATCTTCATTCCTCAGTTTCGGCCCTAGGCTCTTCTTTCTTCTTATTGTAATACTTCTCCAACTGCCACATCATTCACCTCCATGGCTTTAATTACTAAACATATACTGTTGACACTCAAAGACATTATTTACAGCCCGGACCTCTGTCATTTGACCTCATTTGTCAAATGAGGCCTAGACATTTCTCAGACACCTCAAACTTAACCCATCCAAATTTTTTCTTTAGTTTTTTTTGTTGTTTCTTTTTTTAAATTTAAATTTATTTATTTTAATTGGAGGCTAATTACTTTACAATATTGTATTGGCTTTGCCATACATCAACATGAATCTGTACAGGTGTACACGTGTTCCCCATCCTGAACCCCCCTCCCACCTCCCTCCCCGTACCATCCCTCTGAGTCATCCCAGTGCACCAGCCCCAAGCATCCTGTATCCTACATCAAACCTGGACTGGTGATTCGTTTCTTATATGATATTAAGATGTTTCAATGCCATTCTCCCACATCATCCCACCCTCTCCCTCTCCCACAGAGTCCAAAAGACTGTTCTATACATCTGTGTCTCTTTTGCTGTCTCGCATACAGGGTTATAGTTACCATCTTTCTAAATTCCATATATATGTGTTAGTATACTGTATTTTCTTTCTAGCTTACTTCACTCTGTATAATAGGCTCCAGTTTCATATACCTCATTAGAACTGATTCAAATGTATTCTTTTTAATGGCTGAGTAATACTCCATTGTATATATGTACCACAGCTTTCTTATCCATTCATCTGCTGATGGACACCTAGGTTGTTTCCATGTCCTGGCTATTATAAACAGTGCTGCAATGAACATTGGGGTACATGTGTCTCTTTCAGTTCTGGTTTCCTCAGTGTGTATGCCCAGCAGTGGGATTGCTGGGTCATAAGGCAGTTCTATTTCCAGTTTTTCAAGGAATCTCCACACTGTTCTCCATAGTGGCTGTACTAGTTTGCATTCCCACTGACAGTGTAAGAGGGTTCCTTTTTTTCCACACCCTCTCCAGTATTTATTGCTTGTAGACTTTTGGATCGCAGCCATTCCGACTGGTGTGAAATGGTACCTCATTGTGGTTTTGATTTGCATTTCTCTGATCATGAGTGATGTTGAGCATCTTTTCATGTGTTTGTTAGCCATCTGTATATCTTCTTTGGAGAAATGACTATTTAGTTCTTTGGCCCTTTGATTGGGTTGCTTTTTTTCTGGAATTGAGCTGTAGGAGTTGCTTGTATATTTTTGAGATTAGTGTTTGTCAGTTGCTTCATTTGCTATTATTTTCTCCCATTCTGAAGGCTTTTTTACCTTGCTTATAGTTTCCTTTGTTGTGCAGAAGCTTTTAATTTTAATTAGGTCTCATTTGTTTATTTTTGCTTTTATTTCCAATATTCTGGGAGGTGTCTTAACCATTATCGCTCCCTTCTAACTGGTTGTTTCTCCTGTGCTCTCCAGCGTGGGGAATTATACCACCATCATCTGTGAGCCAAATGCTTGAGAGCCAAATGATCTAAAATATAAATAGGGATTTCACTTAACCACTGTCCAGTGGTTAAGACTCTGCCCTTCCAATGCAGGGGGTACCAGTTCAGTCTCTGGTTGGGAAACTAAGATTCCAAACTGCGTGGTGTGGCCAAAAGGAAAAAATAACAAAAATATGTTAACATACATAGCATATTTTTATGAAAATTAACTTTATTTTCCACAACAACTAAATAAGTGAGAAGAGTGGCCTTCTTTTGTTTTTGAAAATCTTCTTCTACCTCACCCTGTTAGGATTTGCCTCATGGTCCAGTAGGATCCACCTCTGAAACATTTCTGAAATGTTCCTGACTAGCTCAGACCCTCCTCTTCTCCCTCCTGGATAATTATCCTGGCCTCATTAGTTGTTCACTTTCTTCTAGTTCTGCTGTGGGCAGTTCATCCACAGCAGCCAGAGCTGCTGCTGTGCACACCTCTAGGTACCATCACATCCCTGTATCACACGCTGTCTTTTTGGTGCTGGCTGGAGCTGTGCAGCACTGAGGCTAGGTATCCAAGACTGCACGTATGTGCCTGGTCCCAGGTGTGACCACATAATTCCATAGCCTGAAACCACTTCCATGACTCCCTGTTGCCTTCAGATTAAAGACCAAGCCCCGACAGTGTCCAATTATTAAACTTACTGGTGTAAAACAATGACCCTTCTATTAGATTTGTGGATTCTGTCAGAGGTTTTGGAAAGAAGGAACAGTTTGTCTCTGCTCCGTGTTGTCTAGGACCTTCCCTGGGAGTATCTCCATGTACAGTAACTGGGATTCTCTGAAGGCTCATTCATTCACTTGTCTGGTGCTTGGGATGGGGGAGAAGATTATGACTGATGACTAGAGCACCTACGCATAGTCTCGCCTTGTGCTTTGGTTTCCTTTTAGCTTGATAGCTTCAGAGAAGAATGATTTTTTTACAAGACATTTCAGAGTTCCAAGAGCAAGTGCTTCCACACGTTGGAAGGTACACAACCATTTAGGGCAGCCTCTGAATTCACACAGTGTCACTTCTGCCACATTCTGTTGGTTACAATCAAGTGAGTCCAGACTCAAAGGGAGAGGACACAGATGTCACTGCTCAAGTGGAAGAATCTCAGGCTTCCGTGTAGATGAGTATGTTAGATGGGAGATGTTGTGGCCGTTCGTGGAAAATACGCTCTACTACACAAACTATACAAATCCTGCTCCCAAGCCCAAGCACTTCATTGACACCTCACTCACCTCTCATACCCCATCCAGCAGTGGATCCTGTCAGTTCTGCCCTAAAAGTACATCCAGTATCAGTTACTTCTCACCATCTTCGCTGCTGCTACCTTGGTTCAGGCCACCAACGTCCCTTGTCTTACTGGTCTCCCTTGCATGCCACTTGTTCCTCCTATGATTTATTTCCCACGTAGCAACTGCAGAAATCCTTTCAAAATGAGGCCAAGTCATCTTACCAGCATTCTTACAGTGGCCTACCAGGGGCTGCACAATCTACGTTTCCACTTACCACTCTCACCTCCTCGCTTACTGCTCTCCCTTACTGCTTTCCAGCCACGTGGGCCTTTTTTGCCTTCCTCAAATGTGCCAGGCATTTTTCCATCTCAGGACCTCTGTGCTTTCTGTCCTCCTGCTTAGATTGCTCTGCCCACAGTTATCCTTCTTTTCCTTCAGGTATTTGCTGGTGTTAACTTTCAAGTGATATTCTCCCCGCTCAGGGCCACTGTGTATAGCTGGCCCTGGCCCGAGGGACACATAGGTCCAAAACTCCAGCCTCAGTACCTGGCACACAGGAGGCACTCAATAAATATTTGTTGAATAAACGGATGAATGAACAAAAGAACAAACTATTAAATCAGACACACGTGACTCCTAATTCAATATATGTCTTTAAAGAGGAAAGGACATTTGCTAACTTCATCTAGAGCACGCTCACATGGTGTCAGGGCCTCTTATTATGCAGAGCTCTGTTGGTTCCTGTCCCCTTCTTGGCCTACCGTGCTGTGCTTAGTCGCTCAGTCGTGCCTGACTCTGCAACTTCATGGACTGTTGCCGCCAGGCTCCTCTGTGCACGGGGATTCTCCAGGCAAGAATACTGGAGTGGGTTAGCCATACCCTCCTCCAGGGGATCTTCCCAACCCAAGGATCAGACCCAGGTCTCCTGCATTGCAGGCAGATTCTTTAGCATCTGAGCCACCAGGCCTACAGAGCATGCTCATTCTGGGTTGCTGAGAGAAAGAAGCCTGGTGGCTCTTTATGGCCTTTCCTCAGTTGCACAAAGCCTTGGATAAGGCTGTGGCGATTACTCTAAATGCTCTTAATGACTGGATTATATTCTTAGCTCAAAACTACATCTTCCTTGTTTTATGCCAGGGAATAGGAAAATGAGTTGTGTTAGCCTTCCTAAGAAACAGATGTTCTAAACCATGCTATTGGAGCAACTGGTTAGCCATCTGGAAAAAAGAATTGTTGGATTCCCTACCTCTATTCCTAAATCAAATGGATAAACTCCAGGTTATTTTTCGCACTTAAGTGTAAAAAATTGAAAGAAACTAGTACCAAAAAAATACAATGAATATATAGATGAAAGAGATGTTTCTAAGTATACAGCAAAAGTCATAAATCACAAAGGAAAATAAGTAAGTTTGACCTACACTGGAATTTTAAAAGCTTCTATGTGGGCATTTAGGAATAAATACAGATAGGGTAGATTATTTTAAAAAGTGAGATAATGATTAATACAAAATTCTATATATAATGGTTACCTTTGGGGAGAAAGTTATCCAATGATTTTGTTTTTATGAATTATCCGATGGCCATGGACAATACACATTTCTAAAGATACATTTGCAAGAGTGTTAATACCAGTATTTTTATATTGGAAATAACACACAAAAGTTCATTAATAGGGAACTGATTAAATAAATTATGACATACATTTAAACACATTTTTTTCTTTTTTAATTATTTTTTTATTGAAGAATAATTTCTTTACAGTATTGTGTTGGTTTCTGCCAAATGTCAACACAAACACTTATATTAAAGATGATGTTGAAGTGAAGTGAAGTTGCTCAGTCGTGTCCGACTCTTTGCGACCCTATGGACTGCAGCCTACCAGGCTCCTCCGTCCATGGGATTTTCCAGGCAAGAGTACTGGAGTGGGGTGCCATTGCCTTTTCTGACAGTTAGGGGGTCACAAAGAGTCAGACATGACTGAGCAACTAAGCACAGCACAGCATTCTGACTGACCTCAGTGTAGTTTTGATTCACATTTTTCTAATAGTGACGTTGAACATCTTTTTTGCCTGCCTTTTGGCCATCTTTACGTCTTCTTTGGAGAAATATCTGTTTAGATCTTTCACCCATTTTATTATTATTTTTTTGTCTTTAGATATTGAGCTGCATGAGTTGTTTGTATATTTTGAAGACTAATCCCTTTTCAGTCACATTGTTTGCAAATATTTTCTTCCATTCTGAGGGTTGTCCTCCTGTTTGCTTTATAGTTTCCTTTGCTGCGCAAAGCTTTTAAGTTTAATTAACGACCATTTGTTTATCTTTGTTTTTATTTTCATTACCCTAGGAGGTGGATCAAAAATGATATTGCTGCAATTTATGTTGGAGAGTGTTCTATGTTTTCCTCTAAGAGCTTTATAGTAACCAGCTTTACATTTAAGTCTAATCCATTTTTAGTTTATTTTTGTGTATGGTGTTAGGGAGTGTTCTAATTCCATTCTTTTACATTTTTTTAGATGTCCAGTTTTCCAGGACTACTTATTGAAGAGACTGTCTTTTCTCCGTTGTATATTTTTGCCTCTTTTGTCATGACTATAGGTACATGGGTTTATTTCTGGACTTTCTATCCTATTCCATTGATCTGTATTTCTGTTTTTATGCCAATACCATACTGTTTTGATGACTGTGCCTTTATAGCAGTCTGAAGTCAGAGAGCCTGGTTCCTCCAGCTCCATTTTTCTTTCTTAAGATTGCTTTGGCTATTTGCAATCTTTTCTGTTTCCATACAAATTGTAAAAATTTTTGTCCTATTTCTGTGAAAAATGCCACTGGTAATTTTATAGGGATTGCATTGAATCTGTAGACTGCTTTTGACAATATTGAGTCTTTCCATCCAAGAACATGGTATATCTCTCCATCTGTTTGTGTCATCTTTGATTTCTTTCACCAATTGTTGTGTGTGTGTGTGTGTGTGTATACTCAGTCATATCTGATTCCTTGCAATGCCATGGACTGTAGCCTGCCAGGCTGCTCTGTCCGTGGGATTTTCCTGGCAAGAATGCTGGAGTGGGTTGCCATTTCCTCCTCCAGAGGATCTTTCTGACTGGGTCGAACTGGGATCTCCTGCATCTCCTGTGTTAGAGACAGATTCTTTACCACTGAGCCACCTGGAATCTTATAGTTTTCGCCTCCTTAGGTAGGTTTATTCCTAGGTATTTTATTCTTTTTGATGTAATGGTAAATGAGATTATTTCCTTATTTCTCTTTCTGATCTTTCATTAATAGTACATAGAAATGCTGGAGATTTCTGTGTATTAATTTTGTATCCTGTAATTGTACTGAATTAATTGATGCACTGTAGTAGTTTTCTGGTAACATCTTTAGGATTTTCCATGTATAGTATCATGTCATCTGCAAACAGTGACAGTTTTACTTCTTTTCCAATTTGGATTCCTTATTATTTCTCTTTCTTCTCTGATTGCTATGGGCGGGACTTCCAAAATAAAAAATAAAAAGTGGTGAGAGTGCACATCTTTCTCCTGTTCCTGATATTTGAGGAAATGTGTTTAATTTTTCACAGTTGAGAATGATGTTTGCTATGGGTTTGCCATATTTAGCCTTTATTGTGTTGAGGTAAGCTCCTTTTATGCCTACTTTCTGGAGAGTTTTTATCATAAATGGGTGTTTAATTTTATCAAAAACTTTTTCTGCAGCTATTGAGATGATCATATGGTTTTCAGTCTTCAGTTTTTAATGTGGTATATCACATTGATTGATTTGCATATATTGAAGAATTTTTTGCATTCCTGGGATAAATCCCACTTGATCATAGTAGGTATTCCTAATCAGAGACTCTTACAGGTCTTGAACCTTGCTGGATAGCACTTTCCAGATTCATTTGCCAATTGTTTACTATCCTCATAGCTCAGTTGGTAAAGAATCTGCCTGCAATACAGGAGACCCCAGTTCGATCCCTGAGTCAGGAAGATCCCCTGGAGAAGGGACAGGCTACCCACTCCAGTATTCTTGGGCTTCCCTTGTGGCCCAGCTGGTAAAGAATCCACCTGCAATGTGGGAGACCTTGGTTTGATCCCTGGGTTGGGAAGATAACCTGGAAAAGGGGAAAGCTACCCACTCCAGTATTCTAGCCTGGAGAATTTCATGGACTATACAGTCCATGGGGTTGCAAAGAGTCAGACATGACTGAGCAACTTTCACAACTTATTATTTAGCCTCTGTACGTTTGTGTTTTTTACAGTTTTTCCTTATAACTGATTTCTTCTAAAAATTGTTTTTAATTCATTTATTTATTACTTTTTAGGTAGGAGGTGGATTTATTCAGAGAGAAACGCACTCCACCCACTGAGTGTAGGCCATTGCAGAGCATGAGCATGGCAGCCTGTTTATTTACTTTTGACTACACTGGGTCTTCGTTGCTGCGTGCGGGCTTTCAGTTGTGGTGAGTGGGGTTGCTCTCTAGTTGCAGTGCATGGGCTTCTCATTGTGATGGCTTCTGTTATTGCAGAACATGGGCTCTAGGGCATGCAGGCCCCAGTAGTTGCAGCGTGAAGCTCAGTAGTTGCAGCACACAGGCTCTAGAGCACATGGACTTCAGAAGTTGTGGCGTATGGGCTCATTTTCCCCACAACATGGGAAATCTTCTTGGACCAGGGATCGAACCCATGTCCCCTGCTTTGGCAGGTAGACTCTCAATAACTCAATAACCAGTGAAGTCCTGATTTCTAATCTCATAGTGTTGTGACCAGAAAAGATGCTTGATATGATTTCAGTTTTCTTAAATTTACCAAGGCTTGATTTGTGGTCCAAAATGTGATCTGTTCTGTAAAATGTTCCATATGCACTTGAGAAGAAAGTATATTCTGCTGCATTCAGATGGAATGTCCTATAAATATGAATTAATTTTATCTGGTCTAGTGTGTCCTTTAAGGTTTGTTTTTGCTTGATTGATCTTCTGTCTGGATGATCTATTCATTGGTGTAAATGGGGTGTTAAAGTCCCACTATTACTGTGGTAAGTGTCAATTTCCTTTTTTATGGATTTCAGGATTTACCTTACCTATTGAGGTGCCTCTATAATTTAGGCATATGTATATATAATTGTTACATCTTCTTCTTGGATTGATCCCTTGGTCATTAAGTAGTGTCCTTCCTAGTCTAACTGTCTTTATTTTAAAGCCTATTTTGTCCAGTATGAGTATTGCTACTCCAGCTTTCTTTTGATTTCCATTTGCATGGAATATCTTTTTCCATTCTCTCACTTTCAGTCTTTTGTGCCCCTAGGTATGAAGTAGGTCTCTTATAGACAGCGTATGTATGGATCTTGTTTTTGTATCCATTCAGCCAGTCAGTGTCTTTTGGTTAGAGCATTTAATCCATTTACATTTAAGGTAATTATTGATATATATGCTCCTATTGCCATTTTCTTAATTGTTTTGGGTTTATTTTTGTACGTCTTTTTTCTTCCCTTCCTCTTTTGTTCTTTTCTCTTGTGGTTAGATGACATCTTTAGTGTTATGTTTGGGTCGCTTTCTCTTTTTTTTTAATTTTTTATTTATTGTAATGTTTTGGTTTGTATTTTCCATGAGGTTTTGATATAACAGTCTATGTATATATAAGGTTGTTCTAGTTGCTTATCTCTTAATTTCAAACACAGTTCCTATTTCTTGTATTTGTGCTCTCCTCAGAGTTGCTAGTTTTGATATCATATTTGTACCTGGAAAGTTTCACACTTTTACTGTTTTGTTTGCCTTTACCAGTGAACTTTTCCCATTTGTGATTTTCTTCCTTCTAGTTGTGGCCTCACCCTGCCCCCACCTCCCAAAAGAAGTTTCTTTAGGTTTTAATTTGAAGCTGGTTTGGTAGTGCTGAATTCTCTTAGCTTTTGCTTGTCTGTAAAGCTTTTGATTTCTGCATCAAATGTGAATGAGAGCCTTGCTGTGTAGAGTATTGTCTTGGTTGTAGGTTTTTTCCTTTCATCACTTTGAATATATTGTGTTACTCCCACTGACCTGCAAAGTTTCTGCTGCAAATGCAGCTGATAACCTTATGGGTATTCCCTTGTAGGTTATTTGTTGCTTTTAATATTTTTTCTCTGTATTTAATTTTTGTTAGTTTGATTAATATGTGTCTCAGCGTGTCCCTTCTTGGGTTTATTCTGTTTGGGACTCTGTGCTTCCTGGATTTGGGTGACTATTTCCTTTCCCATGTTAGAGATGTTTTTGACTATAATCTACATGCAGAGGCCTTGCCCCCAACACTTAAGACTGGCATTTCAAGTGGGAAACAGTGGCACCAGCACCTCGATTCTGAAAAGCATTTTTCTGATATTAAGATAGGGAAGACCTTCCCAAAGAGCACGTGAACCCCAGAATACCTAAAGGAAAACACGGGTAGATATGACTACTTTTTGAAATAGCAAAAAGAATAAAGTTAAAAGACAAACGGGGGGACTTCCCTGGCAGTGCAACGGCTAAGACTCTGTGCCTCCAGTGCCAGGGGCCAGAGTTCGATCTCTGGTCAGGGAACTAGATCCCACATGCCACAATTAAGAGTTTGCATACCCCAGCTGAAGATCTGGTATGCTGCAACTAAGACACAGTGCAGCTAAATAAATAAATAAATAATTGGTTTTTTAAAAAAAGACAAATGGGAAGAAAATATTTGAAACAAGCATCGAAGGATTAATATCCGTGACATATAAACAGCTCCTATAAGTCAATAAGATATCATAAGAGAGAAAATGAGCAAAAATATAAAGACAATTCCTACAAAAAGCATAAATGGCCTAAAAACATTTATATATATGTATGTATTTTAAAACCTCATTAGTGATTAAGGATATATACATTTAAATATTGTTAATATTTAATATTGTTGATACATTAATATTAATTAACAATATTAATATTGTTGGTATTTAATATTATAAATATTACATTTATATTAGTAAAATATTAGTAAAGATAATATTGTTTGACTATCAAAGAGGAAATTTTTTAAAGATTAAAAATACATCATGTTATTATGATAGGGTAAAGCTCAAACTGTATGTGGTAGCTACAGTCCATAGATGGCCTCCAGCAACAGCAAAATTCCTCCTTTCTCTCTGTGCTTAGTGTTCCTCATATCAAGAGGTGAAGTTTATTTTCTCTCCTATTGAATCTAGGCTGGACTGTGACTGCTTTTGCCAATAGAATGAGATGGAGATGATGTTCTAAACAAAAGCCTGAAAGAATGAGTAACTTCTGCTTCCTTTTGGGGAAATACTTCTTAGAACTCAGTTACTATGCTGAAAGAATCCCAGGCCACATGGAGAAGTCTTGTGGAATAGAGCCAAGACACTTCAGCTGCTAGCCCCAACTGAGGCTGCATCAACTACCAGCTATGAAGTGAGCATCTTCCAGCCCATGATGATTTTGATCAGTAATGAACAGGACCCAATTACCATTCTACAATATGGTTAACCAGATCAGTAATTTCTCTTTCCTAGGGAGGAGAGTTGGGAAGGCCAGAAACTATTAGTAACCCTAGTCCATCAGTTGTTGAGGTGGGAAATTAATTTTGCTCATAGGCTTGGTCTTTGATAAACCCCTGAGTTAAACCCATGGGCTCATCAAATTGCATCCCTGATGGGCCCAGTCTGTGACTGGGCTTTGAGATGGACACCATGCACTTTTGTTCCATGTAGACTGAGGCCTGCTACCTGTTTCAGACTCTCACATTCTTTACTCTGGGGTGACCCGGCTATGTGGGACTTTGACCCACTTATAAAATAAACCACAACTTCCCATAAGTTGGCAAAAGGGGTGCAACCTATCTGAAGCCCACTTACCTCATCTGGGCTTCCCTGGTGGCTCAGCTGGTAAAGAATCTGCCTGCAATGTGAGAGACCTCGGTTCGATCCCTGGGTTGGGAAGATCCCCTGGAGAAGGAAAAGGCTCCCCACTCCAGTATTCTGGCCTGGAGAATGCCATGGACTGTACCGTCCATGGGGCCGCAAAGAGTTGGACATGACTGAGTGACTTTCACTTTACTTACCTCATCTGCTGTGCATATGAGAGGACAACTAGTAAAGAACAAGTTGGAGCAGTTAGCTCGCTTTCTACCAGTTAGATGCCACTAGTGTTTAAAAGGAAATCAGGTTGCAGTACTCCTCCAAAGGATAAATAATGGTCGCTCAGTACATTCCACTGCCCTACATGCACTTGAATTCTCCCAGCTTCTAGATTAGGTAAATATTATTAAGAAGCTTGTGGATATCTGTTTTTTGACTGCCCAATATCCTTTTTTTTCTTTTGGAGAACTTTCCCTTCCCCATCCTTAGTGGTTCTAGTAACATTACCCTGGTCCAAGGGTAGGAAGGTGACCTAGGCCTAGACGATTCTGATGCTTCCTCCTAATGTCTTCAGTAGTCAGTCAAATGAGTGGGCATGAGATACAACTATAGCCAGTTGGAGTCACTACATGAAATGTTCTAGGATCGTGGTTGGGGAGTAAGGCTCTGTCCTTTTGTGGAATTGATGTTATGAGAATCATAAAGCCAAACGCTTCGTGGTCCATTTTCCTACGAGAGTTGGAGAATCTGCTTAACAGTGGAGCTACCACAGAGGAGAACAGAGTGAAGACAGAGAAAAAGAAAAACAGGGCCTGATGACATTGTCTGAATAACTAGATCCAGTGATACTTGATTCTAATAATAATCCCGAGGCTTTAATAAACCAACAAATTCCTGTTTTGCTTAAGGGAATTCCAAGTAGGGTTTCTGTCAGTTGTGTCTAAAGAATTTTAACTAGCAAAGGGCACTACGTTGATCCTTCCCTGATGTCTATATCCTGAACATCATGAAATGGAAAATGCTAATTATTCACTGTTATCCAGACAAAATATATTCATTCTTCAGAGGTCTTGATCATCAGTGTTAGAAGGTAAGGGGGGTTGGGCAATTCTCTTAATATATCATATTGTATATCTGAGAAAGTGGAGAAGGAAATTGCAACCCACTCTAATATTCTTGCCTGGAAAACCCCATGGACAGAGGAGTCTGACGAGTTCCAGTCCATAGGGTCATGAAGAGTTGGACACAACTGAGTGACTAACACTAACTATTTGAGAAAGAGAGATGAAGGGCCTTCTGATAATTCAGTAACTATTCAATTCAAAATACATATTGAGTAGCTATTATATAATTAGCACTGTGCTTGCCATTATGTAAGAGTACAAGATAATCACTGCCATCAAATCTTGCTGACAAAATTTATGTATATGTGATACCTAAATAGCCATCCCAGGCTTAACACCATTTACAGGCCAAAATAAAATACACAGATAGCACATACCATAAAAAATTGAAGAATTTCAGAATTTCCTGTTCAGGCAATGGAAAAGCTCAAAGAGGAATCTTAAAAAGTATTAGCATACTGAAACAGTTAGGAAATATGGGTCCTCTGGACAAAGGGGCAGGTAGAAACTGTGGAGAGCCACAGTTTATTCTGGTCCTATTTGTATATCTCCTCTATGCCCCATAAAGTCTGAAACCTGTTGTTGCTCTTATTTATATTTCGGTCATTTCCACTCACTGTGTGTTCTTCAAAGACAAGAACCAGGTCACATTCCCCAGTGAGTCCCCAGCACCAAGCTTGCAGAATAGAATAAGTGGTCAGTAGGTGGGTGTTGAATGGAGGAATGAACGGATGAGGCAGCATCACCTAGATCTGAGCTCTTGGAGACCTACAGACCATCCATGTTCTTACCTTCTTGCCTCTTCCTTTCTAACTTTCCTCTCTACCATATAAGTATGCTTAATACACATGTCATTTGCCAGGATACAAGATGCAAATAAGTGCTGGGGAAGTAACAAATTAGAGTCACTGTCCTACCTATTTCCCTAGGCCCTGAAGTCCTATCTCTGCCAAGGGCTGCCCAGGGCCAAAAGCTGCTTGCTGTCTTGCCAGCTTGCTATGCTGACAGCTCTAATTGCTAAATGAACAGTCTGTGTTTCTAGTGAGGGGAGAGATTCTCAAAAGAGTATCTGGGCTCCTGCAACACCGGGAAGGGAACACGATATTGTGCAATCAGAAACTACCACCTCAGCAGGAGAGGTCAACCCTGGATTTTCCATTACAAGAGGGGTAAATTTGGAACCTGGAAGCATTCTTGGAATTTTAAAGTATAGTGAAACCCTTTGATCATTGGGAATATGGATGAGATTTGCATTCAGAATGCAAGCTCCTATACAAACATAATGGTTTGCAAAAGATTAATTGGATAGTAGTGGTGTTTGTTGGCTCTACAAACGTATTCACAACATGAATCTTTAAAGTTCACCCATAAATAGATACTTGTTGGACATATGCATGGGAGGTAGAGAAATCAAGAATTCTAAAACATGATCATTAAAAAGGTGGCAATATTATTGAGGAATAAATCAGGCAGTCACAACACATAATTAAAAATGCTAGACAAAAATGACAAGGTTCACTAAATAGATGCAAGTACTCAAGAGAAAAAAAAAGTAATCACTCTCAATGTCCTTAAAGTAGACGAATTTGTAAATGAATATTTAGATCATTAAAATCAAGATAGACCTAAGAAACTGCTGTAGAAATTCAGAAATTATCTTATCATCCAGCTCTAACCTCGTTTAGTCTGCAAAGTCTCTGTGCTAAAGACCTTTTGCCAAATGGATGTCAACACTAATAATTGATAACATATTTTCATGCACATAGTCTTGAATTGTCATCAGGGTAATCACTTATTACATAGTTGTATTTTAGTTTCTGATTGACCCATTTATAAAGCTAATGTTTTAGCCTTCTTATTTTTAACTTTTATTAAGAAAAATATTTAAACAGAAAAGTAGAAAGACTAGTACACGGAACAGTCATATTCTCATCACTTAAGTCCAAAAACAGTTAACATTTTGTTGTATTGACTATATCAATGAGTATATGTGCCTGTATTGCTAAACAATTTCAAAGTTATTTTCAGCTATCATGATAGTTTATCCTTAAATATTTCATCCTGCAGCTCTAAAAAATTAAGAATATTCTCCCTGTTAACCACCATACCACCATTATGCCAACAAAATGAACAATCATTTCCTAATGCTAGCATCTAGTACACCGTTGTATTTTCCCAACTATTCCAAATATATTCCACAGCTGTTTTAGCTTGTTTTTTAAATGATCACTGAAATCATCATTACCATTAAATTACTACTGCTAGTATCACTTGGATTCTTAATTACATTATATCCTCTCCTATCTTGTGTTAGGTTGACACAAAAGAATTTAGAGTGTCTCAACCCTCTTTACAAGTCCTGGCTACACTCTTTCCCCCATTTTTGGCTTTTGTTCCTCATCTTCCTTTCAGCTGGCTTCCATCTTTTAAATTTTGTCTGATTTTTTTCGCCTCTCAGCCCTGACACCATTGCCCCCTTCGGTCTTGACTTTGGCTCTCTTCTGGGATGTTTTTGGACCCTGCTTCTAGATCTCTTTCTCTCAGCTCTTCTAATTTATTTGACCAAATCAGTGCCAACATCAGCCAACTATGCCTTTGAGGTCTACTGGAGTCCCTGTCGAGCGGGATGGAACCCTTTTACGTTTAGCTCGCCTGAGTGCTGTGCATTCCAGGCTCCATGGAGGATCTAATGATCATAGTTCAGCCCATGCCAGTTGAACTATGGGCATTGGTTGAACTATGCCCTATCTTTGCCCCATCTTCCATGGCCTCATTCCTGCTCCCATCTCTCCATCTGGCATCTTCAGAGTGATGCTTCATTGAGCCTTATGTTTGGTGCTGTGCTCCAGGCTCAACTATCAAAAGGGTTTTTCCGTATTCCAGTTGTACTTGGGCAGAGTCTTCCTTCTTAAGGTGGGTAGAGAAGGGCCAGATCAGGACACACAGGTGTCCGGGGAAGTTAATGATTTGATGCCTCATTAAGTCGATGCTTAAGGAATATTTGTTCAGTGTTTCCTTGGAGAAAGGGGAACATGCTGTGTGGAGAGGCATGGAGAAGGACAATAGGTGTGGTATATGGCTATAGGTGTCATATACCACTTGCACATTTGACTCAACAAATAAAAGTTTGCAGTTAACTGGCCCCACTCTTCTTAAAAAATAACTGGAGAGATGAGAGGAGGCAATATTGCTGAACTTCAAGTGGAGGGAGGGCCAGAGAGAGAGGAGAGTAACCCAGATCACTTCATTCCAGCTGGTCTTGGAGGCAGTGTATCCAAAGCCAGCACTTGGTCCCATGCTGCCCACACTACCTGAGTTCTTTGCCCTCTCTGGACAAGACCAACAACCAGAGCCTCTCCTGAAGGAAGCATGCCTGCTGTCTACCAGCATTGCTTGGGCCCATGGAACCCCAGCTCCCCTGCCATTCAGTGTCAGAGATTCCAGATGTACACAGTCGACGGGAAAGCTGAGGAGCTGCCCCATTATCACCACCCTCCCTAGTACAAGTGCCCAGTTGAACATGTGCCCAGCCTGATTTTTTGCCAAGCAGCTGCATTCCCTCTGATGCTGAAGCTCTACTCACATACCATGACACTCATTTCCAAGCAAGACACCAGTGATCTTTGTACAGACCTCTTACGAAGACCACCAAGGCTTCAGCATAATTTATTATCCTCTCTGGGGCGCATTGATATTACTAATACCCATTCACTCATTTCCTACTCTGAAAGTACCACAATTGACTCATTCAGAAGACAAGCTGATTTGTTAGGTCCCAGAAAGTTGCTCTGTAATCCACAGGCTGCAGACTTCATCTCTGCCCTGACCTTATCTCAGCCAGTCTGGTATTTTATAGTCTCCTTATTTCAAAGTTATGAGGGCAACTGTGTCTCCGGGGGCTGTCAGGTCTGTTAACCTTAACTCTGTACCCATTTCTTATGGAAGAGAACCACAGTGAAGGCCAAATTTATCCCAAGCAATGGAATTCTAGCCTAAAATCAGATTTTAGTCATGGTTTCCTAAGGGCTCTGCATCTGAGGCTAAGACACGCATCCCAGTCACAGCCTGTAGCAGCTGCCCCATGCGGGGTGTTCCGTTCACACTTGGCAGGCCACCTCTTTTTAATGTTCTGCATTTTCAAACCCATACACTCTAGACAACCAAAACTGCCAGGGAGCATGTGTTCAGGTTGATGTTCTGTTGCCATGCTTCCTGACTAGATTTCACTAGCCCTAAATATAGTCTATGAAGTACAGAATCAAAAATGACATTCTGTGCATTACTGCTACGTGAGACTTCCATCCTGAAGTCAAGGGATGCGTGGGAAGCATGAGGAATTGTTGCCTTCTCTCTAACTCCCAGTGTGTCCTTGCATGTTTCTGACCCAACCTCCTAGCATGGACATTTTCTATATTAGCCCCTATCTTTGCCTCCAAGGCCAATCTGTTAAATCTTCCTTTAGAATCATTCGACTTCTGACCTAGCCCCCAGTTCACCTCTCAGTTTAGAGGGGTGTGTCTTTGTCCACCTGAATACTGCTCACCACACACAGTGATAACCAAAGAGAACATGTCATTGAAAAGCTCAAAGGAGACCTACCATCACCATCACCGTGGCTCTGTAAAGCTCCTGTCCCTGCAGGGTTTATGTTCAGCTCTCTCGTCAGAATACCCCTACTGTGTTTTCCATGTTCCCCTCCACTACCAACCTGCAGAGTCGCAATGCTTCAATTACTCTTGTGGCCACTTGACCCGGAGTCTTCAAACCCATCAGATGAGCCTGTGGGTCAGAAGTGAGCAAATAATAAAGACAAGAATTTCTCACTTTAATTCAGCTCCTTCCCTAGAAATTAACTGGCATCCTCAATTTTACTTCCAACTTGTTTTCATCCCAGCTCGCCTCAGCTCTTGATTCTTGACTTTGTCATCACTATTCCCACCTTTTGTATCCACTGAATGAATTTGGTTTTCTGGCTTGATCCATCGATTTTATGAAAACTCCACCTTGTGCTCACAGCTCTGGTACATCAGCCATGATAGGTAAGGCCAGACTGTGTAACAGACAATTCCAATGTCTCAGAGCCTTAATACAGCAAATTCTGTCACTTATTCTCTACGTCTGGTGTGAGGAGGCAGGGAGCTGTGCTCACTGTAGGTACTCAGATGACCCAGGCTGATGGAGGCTCCATCTCAGCGCCTCAGCTCTCTTCCTGCATGATTGTGGTAGGAAGAAGGTGTGGCGTATAATGTGCTTGCTCTTAAGACGCCTGACCAGAAATAACACATACAGCTTCCACTCACAGTTCATTGGAGAAAGCAAATCAGATGTCTGTGTCTAACTTTAAAGGGAAGGCAAAGTCTAATCTACCCTGAACCTAGAAAAAAAAATTATTGGAGTATTTTTTAATGATCTTAATGAGAGGCCCATTGGGCTATGGCCCATTTGTTTGTCACCCCTAGCCAAGGCCCACCCCAGTGCCCCGGTCCCCTGTCTCTCTTTGTCCTTGGAAGAAACTTCCATTCTTTCACCCCTATTCACTCATCCCATATTGGCTGTACGACTTGGCTCCTGCTCTCTGCATTGCCCCTAAGATGAACTCCCAGGTGTAGGATCCCTAGTTTTACCTCTGATTCTGGTTTCAGCTCACATAGAAATTGGAAAGAATTTCTGTACCCACATATCATGGCTGGAACCTACCAAAGCTAGATTAGTCCTTGTGTTCTCCCCTTTCTGACAGTGGAGGTTTAGATACTCAGAGGCCCAGACTTGCAGCTGGAGGACAAATACCAAAGCTGCATCCAAGGAAGGGTGCCAAGGCTGAGGAACTCAGCCAAATCTAGTCACCATACAAGAAACAGGATCCTGAGACAAGGTCAGGGAGCCGGGGAACATGAGAGTGAAAACCAGCAGGGCAGATGCTACAAATAGAAACTCTGTAAACAAGGTCCCATATTCACACTTTAGAGTTTTCTAATTAAATCTCTTTAATCAAAGTAATACTTGCACACATTTTACAAAATCAGTTGGTTTTCCAAGGCTTTCAATGAAAATTGCCAGTTCCACTCTCTACCATGGAGGCAAACTTTCAACTTTTTAGCCTTTTCTTTTGATACATGTATCTTCATATGTTAATAATTTGGTTATATATTCTTGAATTTTTTGTTTTAGTTTTAAACTATCTGTTTAGTCTAGCTAGTGCCTTTCTGCTGTGAAATAAGGGAAATTACCTCTCAAATGCCCGTATCTACTTTCCCACTCCCTGCCTTCCAGTGTTAATCCATATTCAGTGTCAACACGAGGCTGACTATGTAAATACTGCCACAGAGGCAACAGCATAATAAGAGTAAGAACTCTGGGGGCAGATTATCTGAATTTGAATCCTGCCTCCACCGCTAGCTGTGTGTGTTGGACTAAATAATATCTTCTCAAAGATGCCAATGCCCTAATTTCCAGAACCTGTGGCTAGTTTACTCTGCATGGTAAAAGAGACTTTGTAGATGTGATTAAGTCAAGAATTTTGACTAATTATCCTGGGTTACCAGGTGGACCCAGTGTAATCATATGTCTTATTAAGAGGAAGGCAGAAGAGTCAGAGAGAGATGTAAGGATGGGAGTAGAAGTCAGAGGGAGAGAAGATGCCTCACTGCTTACTTTAAAGATGGAGGAAGAGGCCATGGACCAGGGAACGTAGGTGGCCTCCATAAGATGGAAAAAGCAAGGAAATGAACTCTCCCTTAGAGCCTCCAAATAGAACGCAGGCTGGCAGACCCCTTGATTTTTGCTCATTGAAACCTACTTTGGACCTCAAGGCTCCAGAACTTCAAGATAATCAATGTAGATCGCTTTGAACAATTAAGTTTGTGGTACTTTGTTAGAGTAACAAGAGGAAATGAATACACTGTGTGACCTTCAACAAGGTCCTTTTGCCAAGGATTTCTTATGTACAAAATGACATCCCTGATGGACCCGTGGTTAAGAATCCACCTACCATTTCAGGTGGCAGAGGTTCATTCCCTTGCACAGGAAGATTCCACATGCTGCTGGAAAACTAAGCTCATCCTCCATAAGAGAAGCCATCTCAGCGAGGAGCCCACACACGGCAACTAGAGAGGAGCTCTCACTCACCACAACTAGAGAAAGCCTGCACATAGCAACAGAGATGCAGTGCAGTGATAAGTAAATAAAATAATTTTTTAAAGCCAAGAGGTAAAAGAAAAAGAAAGTGAAGTCACTCAGTCGGGTCCGACTCTTTGCGACCCCATGGACTGTAGCCTATCAGGCTCCTCAATCCATGGACTTTTCCAGGCAAGAGTACTGGAGTGGGTTGCCATTTCCTTCTCCACGGGATCTTCCCGACCCAGGGATCGAACCCGGGTCTCCCGCATTGCGGGCAGATGCTTTACCATCTGAGCTATCGGGGAAGCTCTCAAGAGGTAAATTTCAACTAAAAAAAAATGAGCTAATAAGAGGATTGTGCATGTGTGCTAAGTCACTTCAGTGGTGTCTAACTCTTTGTGACCCCATGGACTGCAGCCCTCCAGGCTTCCCTGTCCATGGGACTCTCCAGGCAAGGATACTGGAGTGGGTTGCCATGCCCTCCTCTAGGGGATCTTCCCGACCCAGTGACTGAAACTGAGTCTCATGTCTCCTGCATTACAGGTGGGTTCTTTACCACCAAGACACCTGCAAAGCCACTGTGAGGATTAAAGTTAATAAATGTAAAACAGTTGAAACAGTGCCTAACACATAGTAAGCGCTATGTGTGTATTTGCTATTATTGTTTGTAGCTAAGCCACCAAAAGTAGTATGATTTTGTGCCTTTTCTTTTCTCTTTTTCTTGCACTTATTAGTCTTCATATTCATAGAAGACCTTCTTAGTCTTCTATGAATTTATCACTAACTCATCTGAAGCTATGAAACTGTCTGTTAGTACAGCCATACATATAGCTGACACATCCATTCAATTATTTTCTTTTACTGAGATACAGTTGTGTCCAGTGGTTAAGATTTTGCCTTCCAATGCAGGAGGTTTGGATTCAGTCACTCTTGGGAAGCTAAGAGTCCACATGCCTTGTGGACAAAAAACCAAAATGTAAGACAGAAGCAATATTGTAACAAATTCAATAAAGACATAAAAAATTTTTTTTAAATAAACTAAAAAAGAAATGTGTTTTTGATAAGATCTATTTATTTAATCAGATAAAGCTTTTAAAAAAAAAGTGCTTAAAACAAGAGTAGACAATCCTGAAAGGACATATACCTTATAACCCAAGTTGGAAATACATGAAGGATTATGACTAGTGATTCTAGTTGTGCAGCATAATGACCCTGGGGATGGTACCCCCTTCCTACTGTTCACATTATCCATGTCTCTGCTCAGTGCTCCTTCAAACGGCTCTTAAACTGTTAAACCTAAAACAGCCATTCCCTTAACCTTGCTTTATTTTTCTTTGTAGTGCTTAGTCAAAGCATAACATTTTATTATTTTTTTTTAAATTTTCATGTTGGAATATAATTGATTTACAATGTTGTATTAGTTTCAGGTGTACAGCAAAATGATTCACATATATCTATTCTTTTTCAAATTTTTTTTCAAATTCTTCTTAAAATTTTTCAAATTCTTTTCCCATTTAGGTTATTACAGAATATTGAGTAGAATTCCCTGTACAATACCATGTCTGAAAGATTGCAGAGTAGAAGGATGTACACTTACCTTCCCCTCTGAGAACACCACTAAACAACCATTGATAGGATGATGTTGGAACCCACGAAAAAAAGTTACCCCCATCCAAGGACAAAGGAGAAGCCGCAGTAAGACGGTAGGAGGGGTGCAATCACGTTTAAATCAAGCCCCATACCCACCAGAGACTCTTGGAGGGCACAAAGAAAAACCTTGTGTGCACCAAGACACAGGGAAAGGAGCATTGCAGCCCACAAAAGACTGAGCCAGACCTGCCTGTGAGTGTTCAAGGGTCTCCTGCAGAGGCCTGGGTCAGGACTGCAGTACATGAACAGTGGCAGCAGGAGTCCTGGGAGGCGCAGTGTGTGGCACGAGTCCTCTTGAAGGAGGTCGCCGTTAGCCCCACCGTAGAGCTGCCGGTCATCTGAGTTAAATTTGCCCATTCCAGTCCATTTTACTTCACTGATTCCTAAAATGTCGATGTTCACTCTTGCCATCTCCTGTTTGACCACTTCTAATTTACCTTGATTCATGGGCCTAACATTCCAGGTTTCTATGCAGTATTGATCTTTACAGCATCAGACTTTACTTCCATCACCAGTCATGTCCTCAACTAGGCGTTTTTCCTTTGGCTCCATCTCTTCATTCTTCTGGAGTTATTTCTCCACTCTTCTCCAGTAGCATATTGGGCACCTACCGACCTGGGGAGTTCATCTTTTAGTGTCATATCTTTTTGCCTTTTCATACTGTTCATGGGATTCTGAAGGCAAGAATACTGAAGTGGTTTGCCATTCCCTTCTCCAGTGGACCACATTTTGTCAGAACGCTCCACCATGACCTGTCTGTCTTTGTTACTTTGCCAACAAAGGTCCATCTAGTCAAAGCTGTTTTTTACAGTAGTCATGTATGGATGTGACATTCATACATGGACTATAAAGAAAGCTGAGCACTGAAGAATTGATGCTTTTGAACTGTGGTGTTGGAGAGGACTCTTGAGAGTCCCTTGGACTGCAAGGAGATCAAAACAGTCAATCCTAAAGGAAATCAGTCCTGAATATTCACTGGAAGGACTGATGCTGAAGCTGAAACTACAATACTTTGGCCACCAGATGCAAAGAGCTGACTCCTTAGAAAAGACCCTGATACTGGGAAAGAGTGAAAGCAGGAGGAGAAGGGGATAACAGAGGATGGGATGATTGGATGGTATCACCAACTCTGTGGACATAAATTTGAGCAAGCTTCAGGAGTTGGTGATGGACAGGGAAGCCTGCATGCTGCATCCATGGAGTCACAGAGAGTTGGACACAACTGAGCAACTGAATTAAACTGAACTGAGAGCTGCTGGTGGGTGATCCACAAACTGGAGAACAATTATAGCAAAGAAGTTCTCGGACTGTTATGAAAGTTCTAGGCGCCACAACAGCCTTCCCAACTTGGGGATCTTTGGCAAAGGGACTGGGAATCCCCAGGACTTTGAAGGTCAGTGAGATTTGATTACAGAACTTCCACAGAACTGGGGAAACAGAGACTTGGAGGGCACAGACAAAACCTTGTGCACAACAGGACCCAGGAGAAAGGAGCAGTGACCCCACAAGAGACTGAGCCAGACTTTCCTGTGAGTGTTTGGGAGTCTCCAGCAGAGGCATGGGTCAACTGTGGCTACCACAGGGTCAGGGGCTCTGATAGCAGCAGTCCTGGGAGGCTCAGGGTGCTGGCCTAAGTCCTCTTGGAGGAGGTGGCCATTACCCCTACCATAGAGCCTATAGTCTACCGTACAGACTGCAAACTCTAGGACTGGGCTGCCTCAGGCCAAACTACAGGGAGGGAGCACAGCCCCACCCATCAGCAGATTACAGTAGGTCATTGTTGATTATCTGTTTTATATATAATATTGTGTACATATTAATCCCCAACTCCTAATCTACCCCTCCATCCACATTTCCCCTTTGGTAACCATTAGTTTGTTTATTTAGTCTGTGAGTCTGTTTCTATTTTGTAATTAACTTTATTTTTTATTCTTTTTTTAGATTCCACATATATGTGATATCATATGATATGTCTTTCTCTGACTTACTTCATTCAGTATAATCTCTAGGTCCATCCATGGGATGCAAATGGCATTATTTCCACACCTTTCAATGGCTGAATAATATTCCATTGTATACATGTACCACATTTTCTTTATCCTTTCATCTGTTGATGGATATTTTGGTTGCTTCCATGTCCTGGCCAGTGCAAATAGTGCTGCAATGAACATTCAGATGCATATATCTTTTTGAATTACTGTTTTCTCCAGATATACACATCAGAGTGGGATTGCTGGTTCACCTGGTAGCTCTAGTTTTAGTTTTTTAAGGAACTTCCATATTGTTCTTTAGAGTGGCTGTACCAGTCTACATTCCCACCAACAGTGTAGGAGGGTTCCTTTTTCCTCACACCTTCTCCAGCGTATTTGTTTGTAAACTTTTTGGTGATGGCCATTCTGACTGAGCTGTTTTATTATTTATTGTTACTTGTTTATTCTCAGTTTCCTCAGCTACAGAATAAGCACCTCGGATGCAGCTTCACTGTCTTGTCCATATCATACACTCAGAGCTTGGATTGGAGCTTGGATCATTATCAATCACTTACTTAGCCTCTACTTTATGTTATGTATACAGTTAACATGAGAGGTAGGGAGGAACAAAGATGTATAAAAACTTCCATAAAGAAATCCCACTCCCTGAAAGGATAAACTTCAAAGTCTTGGCAAGTAAAGACTGGACATCGTAAATCCAAGGGGATAGTAAGGTTTTATTTATTTTTTAAATATTCAAGAAGCTAGATTTGTCTCTGGATATATGGAACAGTCCCTCTGCTTCCCTCCAGCCCCTCCAAAAAGCCCAAGTTCCCAAATTTTTTCAACGGAGGGCTACATCAGGGTCCAGGTGCTTGCTCAAAGCACCTCCCTTGGTAATTGACAGCTGGGGAAATCCCAGGGAAGCCCGCCTCCATGCCCCGTTCCCCACCCCCCACCTCCACCTCCCCACGCTAGGCTGAGTGGCACAACCGGGTGGAAGTGGCTGCTGTTTTAGCCAATGGAAGGAAACGGGAGCGGGAGCCTGTGTAAACAAACCCAGAGAAGCTGGGCTTTGGGCTCCTCCCCCACGTGGGGCCGGATGGATCCTTGGCCCAATGCCTTATCCGGGAAAAGCAGAGCGTCCATTCAACCTATCAGAGCTGGCGCCTCTCGCTAGGAGACGCTCCACCCGGAGGGAAAGAACGAAGGGAGCGAAAAGACAGACATTAATACCAATCAGAAGCTGAAATTTCTGAGGGAGTGGGCGGGCACTGCTTCACATTTAGGCCAATAACCAGCACACGTGCCCTTCTAGGTGACTGAGCGGCATCCTCTTTGGCCCAATAGACAAATGGGGCGGTGCCCAGCAACCAATGGCTTGGGTTCGGGGGCGGGGTGAGAAGCCAGTGTGCAGTAAGAGGTAACCTGGCTAGTGGTAGAGGCGCTCCCCCGGTTCTGTGGCTCGCGCTTTGGTACTAGGGACCGAGACGGTTCTGGCGACGGCGACCTCTACGGCGACGGCTGAGATTCTGGAAAGAGTAGCGGAGGACGGTCCGGAGGAGGGGCTTCTAGTTAACGCAGGTGGGCTCGCGCGCCGGGCTGCCGGAGAGAGAACCCACGGGAAGCGCCACTCTCCCGGCTCTGGGGGCCCCTGCGCCTCCCTTTGCGCTGCCATCGGGGCTGTGAGGGACGGCGCCCGCCTGCCCGAGCTCCTGTGGGGAGGGTAAGCCGGCAGGTCCCACGTCGCGGCTCTCGACGAGAAGAGGGGACCGCTGGGGTCAGCTCCTGCCCCTCGGGGGCGCTGGGCGGTCTGTGGTCCCTTTCTCCCCGCGCCCGCGCGCTATTCTAACCCCGCCCTCAACTCCCCTGCCCCCTGCCCCACCCCCCAGTCCCCTTCTAATACTCGGACTGAAGTCGCTGGCTTGCGTGTCCCTTCACTGCCCGAGTGCGTGCCACACTGCTAGGCAAACTGACCAGTGCTGCCTCCTGCCGTCCTTCTCCCGGAGATGGGAAGGTGGAGGAGTTGCGCATCTCGCCCCTCCCCCATTCGCCGGACACCCCCCCCCCCCAACCCCTCGCCTTATTTGCGTTTCTTAAACACACTCCGCTTCCCGCGTTATTCTAGCCTTCATTGTTGATACCTCCAGTGAGTTAGGGACCTTGGCCACTTCTCTTCATCCTTCCCTTCGGCGAGTCGGCCCTTTGCTCCCTCCCACCTCCTAAATTTCGTCCTCATCTCTCATAGAAACTAACATTTGTCCCTACCAGGCAGCTGGAAGGTGAACCCAAGAGACGCGGAATATACAGTACGGGGAGCTTTTGAAGGTTGGGGAGTTTAATCAGTTTTGTTAATGGTAGCCGCTTCTTGCCTTCCTGAAAATGGCACTTGATCATTATATCCTTTTTGGAATCTGTCCCATTATAGTTGTTTGGTGATCATTTTTGAAAACGCAAATGAGAAGGGTTTACTGGCAGCAAGAAAGTTTTAAATGCATTATTATTTTTTTTATTTAAATAGAATTGGGTTATACTTGAAACAGCTTAAATGGAGTGTTGGAGAATTTGCAGTGTAAGTAATGGTTTGACCACCCTACTTTGTCATAAAATATAGGACATATTTTGGCTGTATGGCACTGTGATTTGGATAATATAGCATTAATCTCTTTAAAAACAGCATTTTGTATTCACTTTCATAATGTATCAGTTTGGGTTTCATTAGTGGTGGTTCTAGCCATATGTTTCTAGATAAAGTACAAACTATGTTGTGCCTAAATAAAATATGCCAAGAATTTTTATGGGAAAAAGTAACCTATCATATTCGGTTTTGATTGAGACTTTAGGGTTTTGAAAATATTAATTTGGATGTTGGACAGTGAGGATTTTGTTTGAGGGGATGGATGAAATTGAAGTATGGGGATGAGCCGGATGGGTCTTCTATCCTGTGTGCATGGGGGAAGGGAGGAAGAAAGAAAATACAGGTGTCCAAAGCCTTGTAGACTCAAACTGTGCTTCATTTCACAACTTGACATAAAATTGAAGTTATTTTTCCTAGTTCTTAGTGGAGAAATGTAAGCAGTGAATTTAACATTGTGCCTGCTGTGTTTTAGCCAGAATTTTACAAGCCTTTGTGAAAAATTCTTGTTGTTTTCCTTATTTGTGACATATATCAATACTGCCTTGTATTTTACTATGGTAAAACTGTATCTCGTATATAGAGAAGTAAGTCTAATAGAATTAAAAGGAGTCTTTAATCTGAAGAGGTCTTGTCTAATGGACCATATGTTTGAGCCCTGTTAATATGGAAAATCACCCTGAAAAGAGGAAAATCTTAAAACTGCCCTAATAAATGCCTAGATGTCTAGAACAACAGCAACAAAATAATGACAGAATTATTAGCAATCATCAAATAAAAGTCCTAGACAAATTACAAACCTATGAATTGGTTATTACATTATTGTGTGTTGGTATAAGGCGGCAGTTGAAAACCAGACTTCTTTTTGTACCATCTTTTCAGATGTATTTGTGCTTAGCAATTACTCCTTTGCAAATTTAGAGCCATAACTACGAATTCTTCAGAGACCTTGCCTTTAAGGGGCTCATAGTTTGGTGGAAGAGAGACCTGGAAACCAAGAATTAAATGCAGAGGGAGAAGTTTCATAGCGGAAGATGTGTACAGGGCATAGAGAAGCACTGTGGCACAGTGTTCTGGCCTCATGTCCTGCTGCTGTAGACCTTCTGAAGTGCCTTTTCCCAAACTACCTGCTTATTTCACATACCTGGGCTTTTCTCTGTAGGTACTATTCTCTCTTAAAAGACTTTTCCATACCTTCTGTGCCTGGTGAGGTCCTACTTGAAAATCTTACTGAAGCCTCACACTGCCTCCCCTCCATTCGAATAATCGTTATCTGTATTTTTTGTTATCTCGTTATAAATAATTACAGTTGATTCTCGCTATTCATGAGAATATATAAAATCACACAGAGCACTAAATTAGTGAATACTGAACGATTGCTCCTAGGGAAAGTATGTTCATATCGCACATAGATTTTAATCTTTTCCTAAATACAACTCATTCTGGTAGATTCTGTTTCTTTATTTTACAGAAGAGAAAATGAGGTACAGAAGTGTTAAGTGACTTGCCTGAGGCCAACCCCTAACAGGTGCTGGAGTTCAGAAACCCTCCCCACCCCACCCCCACTGCACTGCACTGCCCCCTGCTGACCTGCGTCCTTTGTCATCCCCACAAAAGCTGAAACTAAAAAGCAGAGCACTGCCTAGTTTTGACCTTACCTGGGAACGTGCTCAAGAGTGACTCAAACTTTTTGCCACTCTGTGCATGTCCGTGAATGACTGCCAAAGCACCATCAGTGTTGATTTAGGGGTTACAAGTAAATCTTAGCAAGTAGGCAAATTCACAAATACAGGATCCACAAATAATGAGGATCTAGTGTACTTGCAAATGAGCCCTGGAATCTATTTCAGGGTAAGCCTCCTTGTAGCTCACTGTAGAATGTGCCTTTAACTGCTTTGAGAATTCATTTATTCAACAAATATTTATTAAGCACTTACTGTAAGCCAAGCTCTGTTTTAGACTGTGGTGTCCTGCTGCCCTTGTAGATGCTCCATTTGAATAACAAAGACAGATGGCTAACCTTCTGGAGCTCAGGTGAGAGGTCTAGTTTGGAAATAGAGATTAATTTGACCAAAATAAAGCCCTGTGCGGCCCCTCCCACTTCACATCCTCTTAACATACTGATTTCCAGTACATTTCTGTTCTACTCCATGCATATACTCTTCCTTTTGAGCCCCTCTGCTTGTCATTAGTTGATTTTGAGGCTGTTTACTCATAGCTGGTAGGATATTATAGAAGAATCAGATTGATCTGGTCTTTAATTTCTGCATTTGCCACCTGAGTGACTTTGGTCAAACTGTTGAACTTTTAAAGCCTGTTTCCTGATTTCAGAAGTGGTGATCTGATGTGCTAGGCCCTTGTTGGTTGAGAGGAAGAGACACACACATATTACTTTTGATGATGAGGGTTTAATGTAAACTAGAATGGAACATCATCTTAACCACCATATTGTCTGTTGGCCCTAGTGCTTTCAGAACCTTAGGATAGGTTTAGGATTTAAGCTCTGAAGACCTGCCTTCTTTTGTTTTGTTCACTCAACATTTGTGTTTCCTCAGAGAGAGTATCTGATTGGATTGTTTTGTCACCTTTCAAAATTTTGAACCAAGCCATGTCCTAAGTGATCTTCCTCACGTTCAGCCTGTAGATTGTCCTTAGTTAGAGTTCTGAATTTGGTCCAGGAGTTTATAGCCAAAGAAGTAGGATTGATTTCATGTATTATCTATGACACAGACTGTAGCATATACAGAAAGAACCCCTTGGTGACAATTTCTTCAGAAAACGACTGAGTATAGAGTGGTCCTTAGAGTTTCATGGACTTCTTTCTGTCCTATTCAAGTACTTGTCTATAGACAGTGTTTAGTAGAGCACCTAACAAAGTAATTGTTACATGTCAAATATTGCATAGATCTTCCTTTTGATGTTGCATTTGACATTATAGTGTGGTTATTTGTTTATATGGCTGTCTTATGTGACTGTTCTCCATGAGGGAGGGTTAACATCTTCATTCTCTATCCTTGGCACTTAGTTCTGTGCCTGAGGCATGGTAATAAATACATAAATGTCTGACTTAAGGAATTCCTTAACTCTTCTGGAAAGGATGGAAGGATAGGAAAGCTTCCCAGAGAAAATATTGTTTAAGCTGGTTCTTAAAGAATGAGTAGGAAGGTTTTCTAGATGAATAAAACCTTGAGGTAGCATTCCAAATAGGGACTAGCAGTTGCAAAGGCACAGAGATATAAAAAGATAATGAAGTTTATTATATACTCCTAGCAGATTAAAACAACAAACAAAAATCAAAATCAGTGGGCTTGGTCGGAAGGCATGTCACAACTGAATTAACTTATGCTCATAGCTGCCCAGTAACAGATGCAAATTTTAGAGAGAAAGTATAATATCCTCAGGTTGTTGGCAGGGTATCAACAGTTTAGAAATACAAATATTGACTTTGGGGAACTTTTACACTGTAGTGAATTCATCATGAAGGTCATTATGTGTATCTACTCTTCAAGGTACTGAAAATGTAATCAGACTTACTCTCAAGAGGCTAACGAGCTAGCAAGGAGACAGATAAATGATTTATTGTGTAAGTGAGGTAATAGAGATGGGAATAAAGTGCTATCTGAACCAGAGAAAGGAGTATTTCATAATTATGAAATGCTGGAGGAAGATTTCTCAAGTGAGGTGGCATTTGAACTGTGCCTTGGTGGAGTGCTCTAGACCAAAAATAGGGACTTTGAAGACAATTAGTGGTAGGAAAGATTTAAGAATTATCCCTTTTTGCTATGTCTGTTTTGGGCATTCAGTTAATAGTTACATTTGTTCAGGCAGTGTCTGTGAGCATAAGATGTAAATAGTTATGCCATAGTAGAATTTTTTGTCAAAATAAACTGGGTTAAAGTTTTCTGAAATGCAGGGCATCCCTAAAGTCTTTATTATATTAACATCCTTAATGGCTCTCCAAAAGAGCTACATTGTATTCAGCCCACACCCACAGCATACCTAAACATCGTTTGGAACAGAATTATATGAGACAGAATTTGAGGAATGATGAATTAAAATATAATTTTACCAAACTGAGATTTATCGGTAGTCTCCATGTCCACTGTAAAATAATGTATAATTCTATAATCTCATAGATAAGAAGGAGAGGAAGGAGAGACATTTGGAGAGAAAGAATACATTCTAGCCAATGTATTGGTCAATATGTCCCAAATTAAAAAAATAATGATTATATGATCACCTCCTCCCTTAAAAAGTATGGCTTGTTCATATTTTGAAATTCGATAAGGTGATCAGACACACCCTGGGAAGGTACAGAACCAGAGCAGGAGTCAGTGGTGGGGGCAGAGGCAGAAGCCCTCTTGGAATGGTACTCTTCCACCTTGAGACAATGCTGCTTTTATTTTGCATTCATTTTAGGCCATATTAGACATACATTTTGCCAGTAGGGCATTTTAAGAACATACTGAAAATCCATACCCTTTTCTGATTCTGGAATTTCAGGGGTTGATTGCCAGTGTTTTCTTTTCAATAAGATTTGATTATATGAGAATGAATTAATGACCTTGCTGCATAATTTTTAATTCATCTGTCAAATTCTGATTATGATTAACTCCCAAGGTATTGTTAAAACTAAGGAAGCAATGATCATGATTTTGATATGAATTTGAAGTCAGAAGATCTATGTTTGAGGTTTGTCTCTGCCAACTTTCTATCTGAATGACCTTAGGAAACAACTGCCTCACCATCTGTAGCCTCTTTTTACATTTTTTTTTTCCTTTCCCATTTTGACAAAGTGAAGACACATAGGGATAATATAAGAATTAAATGATGCATATAAACACTTTATGAACTCTGAAGTGGTATACAAATAAAAGACAGACTGAAGAAATGCATCTAGTTTAATTTTCATGAACATTTTTAGATTTTAATTTTATATTATAAAAATAGTACTTATTCTCTGCAGTAAAATTGAAAAGTATTGATAGGGAAAAGCTACAAAGCACTTCATAAATGTACCATCTTGAGACAATGGTTAACATTTTGATGGATGTATACTTTCTATGCATATTTGTGCGTGCATATGCATTATTTAATAGTAACAGGTTTATCTTGGGTGTTCTGTTGGGGTCACTTTATTTTTCTAGGTCCCCTAAGAGTACATTTGCTTGGTTCAAGGAATTGTAAAGTCTTTTGCTACATATTGCTATGTATAATGAGAATAGGAGCTGACTTCTCAGCCTGGTGAAATGTGTCACCTTGCAGTAATCTAATATCCTGCACCACTTCAGAAGCATCATGAAAGACACATTCAGAAATGAACTTAATGTATTTACATAGTTATGCTTGGTATTGTCTGTAGTAGCATGGAAAGAATAACTCCAGTGTATCAACAGGAGCTAGTTAAGTAAACCTTGATACATCCAGAATCATGGAATATTGTATAGCTGTAAAAAGAGTGAGGAAGAGGAAAACACGGGTAGAATAAGAATATACATTGCTTATAATTTGCAAAAAGAAATTCTGAAATGATATATAAGAAACCAATGAAAGAAATAGAAGTAGGAATCAGATTTCACTATATATGCCTTTATATAGGCATGCATGCTTGCTGCTTCAGTTCTGTCTCTTTGTGACCCTGTGGACTATGGCCCACCAGGCTCCTCTGTCAGTGGGATTCTCCAGGCAAGAATACTGCAGTGGGTTGCCATGCCCTCCTCCAGGGGACCTTCCTGACCTAGGGATCAAACCCATGTCTCTTATGTCTCCTTCACTGGCAGGCAGGTTCTTTATCACTACCACCTGGGAAGCCCATATATGTATATTATAAAATTTTTTTAATCATATGTTTGTATTACCTTTTCCAAAAAATGAATGAAGAAATGAATGAATGAATGAAATGGAGGGAAGAGAAAGAGCGAAAAGGGAATCTGAGATGCTGCCCATCTCTTTAGGATCAGGTGAATACATAGTATTAGTGTGGTGGAAAAGATTAGAAGAGAGGCCCCAGGAAGGATTTGGCAGCTTTATTTTTCTTGTTTACTCAGTTTTGTATATTTAAAAAAATATTGAAACTGCCAAATGGCAGTCCTCATTGCTTCAATAGCTGCTTTTTTTTCATATTCACTTGTATTTTTTCATATGCATATGTATTATTTTTAATTGTATTTACATTTCTAACATGTTTAAACTTATCTGATTTGTGTGTGTGTGTGTGTGTGTCACTATAGGAGGACCTATTAAAAAGGAAGATAGGGCAGCTTTGTATAGTGCACATTCCCAAAGTGGTCTGAGCTACCTCAAGAGGCAGGAAATTCAAGCCCTCTAGTTTATACGGCACATACATACATTAGAAAAAATAAGAAAAAGAAAATAACATTTGCCCTTGATTATAAAAACTACAGTTTTTAAGTAATAATTCAGAATGCAAAATAAAAAAAAAAACATCTTTAATTTTGCCACCAAAAATATTCTATTTTTTGCTTTTTAGCTCTTTTTATGCATATAAACCTTTCCAAAAATAGAATTATAATATCTGTTTTTCTTCAGTGGTTGAAATGCTCAGGTAGAGGTTTGTGTTTTTTTCTATTTCTTAATTTTAGACCACCCTTGCATTTCTGGGCTGAACCCTATTTGATCATAACTTTTTTGTTTTGCTTTATTTTTAAATAATTTGCTTGATTTTATTTGATCCTGTTTTATTTGAAATAATATGTTTGTAGCGTGGAAAATGCCTTAAAAATACTGTCTCTAAAAGTATATTTAAGACATTCTTAACTTATGGAACACAAATTGCATTAAATTTTCCAAATAACATGAATAAGGCTGAGTTCATCAAAAGGTATGTGAATATTTTAGGGCTCCAACCTCATAACACATTTAAATTAATTTTCAGTGAAGTTTTCTAGTTTGAAAATTGACATGTTTCTCACATACTGACTCACTATTCCCTGGTTGTTCAATCCAGAGCCCAGGACATTTGTTAGTTAAAATATTTCTGGCATGCTTATGGAGTTAGTTTTTTTTTTTTTTATTTTAATGGAGTACAGCTGCTTTGTAATGTTGTTTTAGTTTCTCCTGTACAACAAAGGGAATCAGCTATACATATACATATATCCCCTCTTATTTGGGTTTCCTTCCCGTTTAGGTCACCACAAAGCACTGAGTAGAGTTGCCTGTGCTATACAGTAGGTTTTCATTAGCTATCTATTTTATACATGTGTGTGCATGCTAAGTTGCTTCAGCCGAGTCCGACTCTTTGCGACCCTATGGACTGTAGCCCGCCAGGCTCCTCTGTCCCTGGCATCCTCCAGGCTTGCAGTGGGGCTGCCATGCCCTCCTCCAGGATCTTCCCAATTCAGAGATCAAACCTGCATCTCTTGAGCCTCCAGCATTGGCAGGCGAGTTCTGTACCAATAGCGCCACCTGGGAAGTGCACTTTATACATAGTAGTGTACATATGTCAGTCCCAATCTATCATTTTATCCCCCTCTCCTTCCGTCCTTGGTATCCGTAAGTGAAAGTCGCTTAGTCATGTCCGACTCTTTGCGACCCCATGGACTATAGTGTCCATGGCATTCTCCAGCCCAGAATACTGGAGTGGGAAGCCATTCCCTTCTCCAGGGGATCTTCCCAACCCAGGAATCAAACTGGGGTCTCCTGCATTGCAGGCGGATTCTTTACCAGCTGAGCTACTAGGGAAGCCCTTGCTTGGTATCCTTAGGTTTGTTCTTATAGCATGGAAATTGGTCTGTGATTTTCTTTTGTGTTATTTTTGTTCTGTTTAATGTGTTGAGCCACCTGTATACTGTGGGCTGCCCAGATGGCTCTAGTGGTAAAGAACCTGCCTGCCAGTGCAGGAAGCATAAGAGACACAGCTTCCATCCTTGGATCGGGAAGATCCCTGAGAAGGAAATGGAAGCCCTCTCCAGTATTCTTGCCTGGAGAATCCCATGGACAGAGGAACCTGGCAGGCTACAGTCCACAGGGTCTGGACATGACTGAAACAGCTTAGCACGCATGTATGAGATTTTAGTATAGTGTAAACAGGAGCAGAAAAGAGTGTAATTATTTGAGAGCTTGCTTTTGATAGTGGTGTTCTCAATGTCCATTACCTAGGCTTGTGCTGAGGTTGCACTCACCATCTGAGAGTTTACCAGATGTAACTGTCTACATATACTAAATGTGTGTACCAGGGCTTTTCAGTCCCCATTGAAAGCAAGGAAGTTGTGCAGTAACATTCTACCTAGCTAGAAGCTTTTGAAGAATGGAGTATTCTGGTTTAATTCTATTAATTTGGAAAGTATAAAGGTGAAAGAAATCCTAAATGTGAACTCCCTGTTGAATGCAATGGAGTTCTAAAATAGCAAATAATTCCACTTTTCTTCTTCAGTAAGTATGATATCTTCAGACCCTAGTTGATGTTTTATTACAGAATCACTAAAGTATATGAGGCACATATTCTGAAGATCTTTTTTTAGAACTTGGATGTAAGAGGATGTAAATGATATTGGATGAAATCAGGCTAGATGAGAACTGATGCCTGTTAAGTATTTCAAACTAAATCTCTGATTGTGGCTTGTTTTGTTATCTAACTTGTTAAAATAAAACACAGTGGATTGAGGATGGGAGTTGTGAGGAATGTCTTAATTGGATGCCTTTATTCCATGTCAAGATAGAGTATATAGTACCCCTGGCTTTGGACATATAGAAGGAAACCCATTTTTCTACTTGCTGTAAACCAGTGGTGGTTCACAGGCATGTCGCTGGGCCCCACCCAGAGTTTCTGATTCCACAGGTCTAGGCTGAGGCCTCGGAGAAGGCAATGGCAACCTACTCCAGTACTCTTGCCTGGAGGATCCCATGGGCAGAGGAGCCTGGTAGGCTGCAGTCTGTGGGGTTGCAAAGAGTCTGACACATCTGAGCGACTTCACTTTGACTTTTCACTTTCATGCATTGGAGAAGGAAAGGGCAACCCACTCCAGTGTTCTTGCCTGGAGAATCCCAGGGATGGGGGAGCCTGGTGGGCTGCCGTCTATGGGGTCACACAGAGTTGGACACGACTGAAGCGACTTGGCAGCAGCAGCAGCAGGCTGGGGTCTGGTAATTTGCATTTCTAACAAGTTCCCAGGTGATACTGATGCTGCTGGGCCAGGGACTAAATTTTGAGAACCATTGCTGTATACTAACTGTAAATTCTAGAAATCTGGTTCTAGAAGAAAGCTGAATTTAGTCTGGGAGTGTAACAAGTGAGGAGGTTAGGGGGCAGATCATGAAAAACTCAACTGCTGCTGCTCAGCACAGTGTCTGAGTTCAGGAAATGAGCAGTATATAGGGATATGACACAATTCTTCTTTCATGATTGGAAATCCTAGCCAAATATCAAGTGAGAAATTTTATTGCATTTGCAAAGCTTAGAAACCAAGGGACTGGTCAAATAGGATGAAGTGATTAATCCCGTAAGAATGGGGGTTATTTTTATGTCTCTTCTATATTCCCCACTTAACATTTAGCCTTGCTTTAGAAGAGCTGATGTTTGTTTTAACTGGGAAAGTGCTTTGAGTGCTTATTAAAATGAAAGTTTTGTGTGTTTTTAAAGATATTAGCTATATTTATTCTTAAAAAAATTTAAACAGTCATTTAAGAGAATAAGAAAAACTATTTTTGAAAAAGAAAACTCACTGGAATTATTTTATATGTTGGAGAATATCATCTGCTTCCTAAATCATTAGGCATCTTATGGATTTTTGTAAAAGTGGTTCAGCATTACATTGTTTGAGTTAATACTAGTAATTCTCATAATCCTTCTGAAGATAAAAAATGAAGGCCAAAATCATAGACCTGGCATAGAAGCTGGGTGCAGGAGACAGCTATGAAGGAATAGACAGATATATGCACACATCTACACACACACACATACATATATAAAATATAATATATATTTTTAAAATTACAGTTATTATTTTAGCTAAAGACAAAGATACTTGTTCTGAATTTAGGCATCAACTCTGAAAGCCACACCTTTTCCTGAAGGAGTTTTGCTTCAACAGGTTTTTCTCACTTGTCTGCTACCTCATTTCTGTTGTTCCACTGCTGACACCCTTAGCTGTCAAGTTGACCAGCTGGTCCCTCATTGACTGCTGGAGGAATGACTGGTATTACAGACAGTGGGCTGGGACAGCCTCCCTACTCAGAAACGTTCTTGTTTTCCTCCCAGCCCCACAGAGGAGACTTAGGAGGAGGAAAAGGAGAGTAGAACTAGATCCTACAGGTGAGGCCAGTGCTTCTGAAGCTTCTCGCACATCGGAAACAACCCACTGGCTTTCTACTGTGCAGTATATTTGTGGGCCCTACCCAGAGACCTTCTGAATCTCGAGCTGATAGAATGCAGCCTGGGGGCTGCGTTTTTGACAACTTCCGGAAGAAATCTTGTGTAGCCAGATGGACTCTATGCCTCAGGCTATATCAGTGCTGGTCCTAGGTGAATTTTCACTAGCAGTGGTAAAATAAAGGGCTTCCCAGTTGGCGCTAGTGGTAAAGAACCCATCTCCCAATGCAGGAGACAGAGAGATGCGGGTTCTGTCCCTGAGTTGGGAAGATCCCCTGGAGGAGGGCATCGCAACCCACTAGACTATTCTTGCCTGGAAAATCCCATGGACAGAGGAGCCTGGCGGGCTACAGTCCATGGGGTCACAAAGAGATATAGACACACCTGATGCAACTTTTTTTTTTTTTTGGTGTTCTAAAAGGTCTTGTAGGTCTTCATAAAACCGTTCAACTTCAGCTTCTTCAGCATTACTGGTTGGGGCATAGACTTGGATAATTGTGATATTGAATGGTTTGCCTTGGAAACGAACAGAAATCATTCTGTTGTTTTTGAGATTGCATCCAAGTACTGCATTTCGGACTCTTTTGTTGACCATGATGGCTACTCCATTTCTTCTGAGGGATTCCTGCCCGCAGTAGTAGATGTAATGGTCATCTGAGTTAAATTCACCCATTCCAGTCCATTTTAGTTCACTGATTCCTAAAATGTTGATGTTCACCCTTGCCATCTCTTGTTTGACCACTTCCAATTTGCCTTGATTCATGGACCTGACATTCCAGGTTCCTATGCAATATTGCTCTTTACAGCGTCGGACCTTGCTTCTATCACCAGTCACATCCAGAGCTGGGTATTGTTTTTGCTTTGGCTCCATCCCTTCATTCTTTCTGGAGTTATTTCTCCACTGATCTCCAGTAGCATATGGGCACCTAATGATCTGGGGAGTTCCTCTTTTGGTATCCTATCATTTTGCCTTTTCATACTGTTCATGGGGTTCTCAAGGCAAGAATACTGAAGTGGTTTGCCGTTCCCTTCTCCAGTGGACCACATTCCATCAGACCTCTCCACCATGACCCGCCTATCTTGGGTTGCCCCGCAGGCATGGTTTGGTTTCATTGAGTTAGACAAGGCTGTGGTCCTAGTGTGATTAGATTGACTAGTTTTCTGTGAGTATGGTTTCAGCGTGTCTGCCCTCTGATGCCCTCTTGCAACACCTACCATGTTACTTGGGTTTCTCTTACCTTGGGCGTGGGGTATCTCTTCACAGCTGCTCCAGCAAAGCACAGCTGCTGCTCCTTACCTTCGACGAGGGGTATCTTCTTACTGCCGCATTCCTGACCTTCAACATGGGATAGCTCCTCTAGGCCCTCCTGTGCTGCCTGAAGTTGAATGGTTTTATGAAGACCTACAAGACCTTTTAGAACTAACACCCAAAAAAGATGTCCTTTTCATTCTAGGAGACTGGAATGCAAAAGTAGGAAGTCAAGAAACACCTGGAGTAACAGGCAAATTTGGCCTTGGAATGCGGAATGAAGCAGGGCAAAGACTAATAGAGTTTTGCCAAGAAAATGCACTGGTCATAGCAAACACCCTCTTCCAACAACACAAGAGAAGACTCTACACATGGACATCACCAGATGGTCAACACCGAAATCAGATTGATTATATTCTTTGCAGCCAAAGATGGAGAATCTCCATACAGTCAACAAAAACAAGACCAGGAGCTGACTGTGGCTCAGATCATGAACTCCTTATTACCAAATTCAGACTGAAATTGAAGAAAGTAGGGAAAACCGCTAGACCATTCAGGTATGACCTAAATCAAATCCCTTATGATTATACAGTGGAAGGGAGAAATAGATTTAAGGGCCTAGATCTGATAGATAGAGTGCCTGATGAACTATGGAATGAGGTTTGTGACATTGTACAGGAGACAGGGATCAAGACCATCCCCATGGAAAAGAATGGCAAAAAAGCAAAATGGCTGTCTGGGGAGGCCTTACAAATAGCTGTGAAAAGAAGAGAGGCAAAAAGCAAAGGAGAAAAGGAAAGATATAAGCATCTGAATGCAGAGTTCCAGAGAATAGCAAGAAGAGATAAGAAAGCCTTCTTCAGAGATCAATGCAAGGAAATAGAGGAAAAGAACAGAATGGGAAAGACTAGAGACCTCTTCAAGAAAATTAGAGATACCAAGGGAACATTTCATGCAAAGATGGGCTTGATAAAGGACAGAAATGGTCTGGACCTAACAGAAGCAGAAGATATTAAGAAGAGGTGGCAAGAATACACGGAAGAACTGTACAAAAAAGATCTTCACGACCCAGATAATCATGATGATGTGATCACTCATCTAGAGCCAGACATCTTGGAATGTGAGGTCAAGTGGGCCTTAGAAAGCATCACTACGAACAAAGCTAGTGGAGGTGATGGGATTCCAGTTGAGCTGTTTCAAATCCTGAAAGATGATGCTGTGAAAGTGCTGCACTCAATATGCCAGCAAATTTGGAAAACTCAGCAGTGGCCACAGGACTAGAAAAGGTCAGTTTTCATTCCAATCCCAAAGAAAGGCAATGCCAAAGAATGCTCAGACTACCACACAATTGCACTCATCTCACATGCTACTAAAGTAATGCTCAAAATTCTCCAAGCCAGGCTTCAGCAATACATGAACTGTGAACTCCCTGATGTTCAAGCTGGTTTTAGAAAAGGCAGAGGAACCAAAGATCAAATTGCCAACATCCGCTGGATCATGGAAAAAGCAAGAAGTTCCAGAAAAACATCTATTTCTGCTTTATTGACTATGCCAAAGCCTTTGACTGTGTGGATCAGAATAAGCTGTGGAAAATTCTGAAAGAGATGGGAATACCAGACCACCTGACCTGCCTCTTGAGAAGCCTGTATGAAGGTCAGGAAGCAACAGCTAGAACTGGACATGGAACAACAGACTGGTACCTAATAGGAAAAGGAGTACGTCAAGGCTGTATATTGTCACCCTGCTTATTTAACTTATATGCAGAGTACATCATGAGAAACGCTGAGCTGGAGGAAGCACAAGCTGGAATCAAGATCACCAAGAGAAATATCAATAACCTCGGATATGCAGATGACACCACCGTTATGGCAGAAAGCGAAGAAGAAGTAAAAAGCCTCTTGATGAAAGTGAAAGAGGAGAGTGAAAAGTTGGCTTAAGGCTCAGCTGAAAACTAAGATCATGGCATCCGGTCCCATCACTTCATGGGAAATAGATGGGGAAACAGTGGAAACAGTGGCTGACTTTATTTTTCTGGGCTCCAAAGTCACTGCAGATGGTGACTGCAGCCATGAAATTAAAAGATGCTTAGTCCTTGGAAGAAAAGTTATGACCAACCTAGATAGCATATTCAAAAGCAGAGACATTACTTTGCCAACAAAGGTCTGTCTAGTCAAGGCTATGGTTTTTCCAGTGGCCATGTATGGATGTGAGTTGGACTATAAAGAAAGCTGAGTGCCGAAGAATTGATGCTTTTGAACTGTGGTGTTGGAGAAGACTCTTGAGAGTCCCTTGGACCGCAAGGAGATCCAACCAGTCCATCCTAAAGGAGATCAGTCTTGGGTGTTCATTGGTAGGATTGATGTTAAAGCTGAAACTCCAGTACTTTTGGCCACCTGATGCGAAGAATGGACTCATTTTAAAAGACCCTGATGCTGGGAAAGATTGAGGGCAAGAGGAGAAGGGGACATCAGAGGATGAGATGGTTGGATGGCATCACCAACTCAATGCACATGGGTTTTGGTGAACTCTGGGAGTTGGTGATGGACAGGGAGGCCTGGTGTACTGTGGTTCAATGAGTTGCAAAGAGTTGGACAGGACTGAGCAACTGAACTGAACTGAATTACATGTTTATATTTTTGCAGTGTTTTTCTTATAGTTAATATTCTGGTCACAAAGCATTCTGGTTGAAAAAATGCTTGATAGGATTTCAATTTTCTTAATTTTACTAAGGCTTAGCTGTGATCTATCCTGGAGAATGCTCCCTATGTATTTGAAAAGAATGTATTCTACTGCTTTGGATGGAATGTTCTATGTATATCTGTTAATGTATCTAATCATCTGATCTAATGTATCATTTAAGGCTAGAGTTTCCTTATTGATTTACTCTCTGGGTGATCTGTTCATTGATGTAAATGAGGTGGTAGTCTTCTACAATGATTTCATTACTGTTGATTTCTCCCTTTATGTCTATATTTATGTTATGTTAATATTTGCTTTCTATACGTGCGTCCGCCTATGTTGGATGCATATACATTTACAGTTGTTATAGTTTCCTTTTGGATTAATCCCTCAATCATTATGTAATATCCTTCTTTGTCTCCTGTAACAGTCATTGTTTTAAATTCTATTTTGTCCGTATAGGTATTGCTATCCTGGCTTTCTTTTGATTTCCATTTGCATCGAGTATCTTGTTCCATCCCTTTACTTTCAGTCTGTATGTTGCTTTAGGTATGAAGTGAATCTCTTATAGGCAGTATATATATGTGTGAAAGTGAAGTCACTCAGTCATGTCTGATTCTTTGTGACCCCATGGACTGTAGCCTACTAGGCTCCTCTGTCTGTGGGATTTTTCAGGCAAGAGTACTGGAGTGGGTTGCCATTTCTTTCTTCAGGGGATCTTCCCAACCTAGAGATTGAACCTGGGTCCCACCCATTGCAGGCAGACACTTTACCATCTGAGCCACCAGGGAAGCCCATATATATAACCTTGGTCTCCCGCATTGCAGGAGGATTCTTTACCATCTGAGCCACAAGGGAAGTCCAAGAATACTGGAGTGGGGAGCCAGCCTTTCTCCAGAAGATCTTCCCGACCCAGGAATCCAAACTGGGTTTCTTGCATTGCAAATGGATTCTTTACCAACTATCAGGGAAGCCTATATATATATGTAGAGGTCTTGTTTTTATAGTCCATTCAGCCACTGTTTGTTTTTTGATTGGAGTCTTTAGTCTCTTTACATTTAAAGTAATTATTGATAGATATGTATTTATTGCCATTTTATTCTTTGTATTTGTAGTTCCTTTTTGTCCTTTTATTCTGCTTTTGTTCTCTTCTCTTGTGTGGGCTTCCCTGGTGGCTCAGCTGGTAAAGAATCCGCCTGCAATGCTGAAGACCTGGGTTCGATCCCTGGGTTGGGAAGATTCCCTGGAGAAGGGAAAGGCTACCCACTCCAGTATTCTGGCCTAGAGAATTCCATGGACTGTATATAGTCCATGGGGTCCAAAGAGTCAGAGATAACTGAGCAACTTTTACTTTCATTTGTGATTTAATGACTGTTTTAGTGTTGCATTTGAATTTTTTCTCTTTCTAGTGTGTGTATCTATTATAGATTTTGGGTTCATGGTTACAGTGAGGTTTATTTATAGCAATATGTTTATTTAAGTTGCCAATCTCTTAATTTCAAGCACATATTAACAACTCTGCATTTTTACTCCCTTCTCCTTATGATTACTATTTTTGTCATCATATTTTACCATTTTGTTTTGTGGCTCCTTTAATTGAAGATATAGATGATTTTACAATTTATTCTTTAACCTTCCTACTAACTCTGTATGTAGTTAAATTTACTACCTTTAGTGTATATTTGACTTTCATATACACAGTGAGCTTTTTTCTTTCATAGTTTTCAGGCTCCTAGTTGTGGCCATTTCTTTTTTGCTTAGAGAAGTCCCTTGAACATTTCTTGTAAAGCTGGTTTGGTAGTGCTGAGATCTTTTAGCTTTTGCGTCTTTTAAAACCTTTGAGGACTTCCCTGGTGGTACACTGCATAGGAATCTGCCTACCAATGTGGGGGACCATGGCTTTGATCTCTGGTCCAGGAAGATTCCACATGGCGCAGAGCATCTAAGCCCATGTGCCACAACTGTTGAGCCTGTGCTCTGGAGCCTGCGAGCCACATTTACTGAGCCCCATGCTGCAGTTGCTGAAGCCTGTGTGCACTGAGCCTGTGCTCCACAACAGCAATGAGAGGGCTTCCCAGCTGGTGCTAGTGGTTAAAAAAAAAAAAAAAAAAAGCTCACCTGCCAGTGCAAGAGACTTCAGAGATTCGGGTTCAGTCCCTGAGTTGGGAAGATCCCCTGGAGGAGGAAATGGCAACACACTCCAATATTCTTGTCTGGAGAATCCCTTGTACAGAGGAGCCTGGCAGGGCTACAGTCCATAGCATCCCCAAAGAGTCAGACACAACTGAAGCGACTTGGCACACATGCACTGCGATGAGAAACCCGTGCACTGCAACAAGAGGAGCCCCTGCTTGCCCCAACTGGAGGAAGCCCACGTTTACCGGTGAAGACCCAGTGCAACCAAAAGTAAATAGATTTGAAAAAAGTTTTAATCTCTCCAGCAAATCTGAATGAAAGCCTTGCCAGGTAGAGTAGTCTTGGCTGTACGTTTTTCCCTTTTATCTCTTTAATTATATTGTGCCAGTCCTTTCTGGCCTTTACAGTTTCTGCTGAAAATTCAGCTGACAGCCTTATGGGCGTTACCGTGTATGTAACTCATTGCTTTTCCCTTGCTGCTTTTAATATTTTATCTTCATCTTTAATTTTTGCCATTTTGATTACAGTGTGTCTTGGTGTGGCCCTCTTTGAATTGATCCTGCTTGGCACTGTGTGTTTCCTGGACCTGGCTGTCTGTTTCCTTTTACAGGTTAGGAAAGTTTTCAACTATTATGTATTCAAATATGTTCTCTGCCCAACTCATCAGGCAACTTTTAACAATCTTATGCCCTTTTGTCTTTATGACTCTTTGTTTTCCTCACAACACTCTTTTTCAGTTCAGTTCAGTCGCTTAGTCATGTCCGACTCTTTGTGACCCCATGGACTGCAGCATGCCAGGCTTCCCTGTCTATCACCAACTCCCCGGAGCTTGCTCAAATTCATGTCCATCGGGTCAGTGATGGCATCCAGCCATCTCATCCTCTGTCATCCTCATCTCCTCCTGTCTTCAATCTTTACCAGCATCAAGGTCTTTTCAGATGAGTCAGTTCTTTGCATCAGGTGGCCAAAGTATTGCAGTTTCAGCTTCAGCATCAGTCCTTCCAATGAATATTCAGGGTTGATTTCCTTTAGGATTGACTGGTTTGATCTCCTTGAAGTCCAAGAGACTCTCAAGACTTTTCTCCAACACCACAGCTCAAAAGCATCAGTTCTTCAGCACTCAGCTTTCCTTATAGTCTGACTCTCACATCCATACATGACTACTGGAAAAACCATAGCTTTGAGTAGGCGGATCTTTGTCGGCAAAGTAATGTCTCTGCTTTTTAATATGCTGTCTAGGTTGGTCATAGCTTTTCTTCCAAGAAGCAAGCATCTTTTAATATCATGACTGCAGTCACCATCTGCAGTGATTTTGGAGCTCAAGAAAATAAAATCTCTCACTGTTTCCCCTCTTTTGGGGTTACCCAAATCTGTGGTTCCTGAATTCCAATTCTTAAGATCCCAAATAAACTCATTTCTTATTTGCAGCCTCCTGCGTTGTATTTGGTTGACAGTATGTATTTAAGATTTATAAAATTACTTTCTATAGTGCTTATGTAGGTTTAAAATTTGTGTATATGTTATATGTATACATATATATATGACTATGAAAAATTAGAAGAGAAAACAAAAGCAAAGTTCTAGAGTTAGAGTTTGGTAGGTTTATCCAGCAACTGTTGGGACAGGGAGACTTACATTCCTGCCACCAGGGAAGTGAAAATCTGCCATGGAGTTAAGAGTGTTTCATGGAGTAAGGCTTTGTAATGGATTAAATGTCTCTCCCAATGTGCTTCCCTTGCTCTGACTTTATGCTCATCATCCATTCTTAATTAGTAATTCTCTTACTATAATTAACTGCTACTAATTAGGAATCCCAGGCATTTAGATTTTGAATCATCAGAATGTATTAGCTATTCAAAAGAATAAACAAGTAAGTATATCTTCCTACCTTCCCCTAGCCTGTACTATCAGCTTTTCCTTCTTTCTCCTTTATTTCTAGCCTCTCCTTCTCCACTAGACTCTTTCTGTGAACATTTAAACATGTTCTGGGCTCTCCAGTCTTTAAAAATAAAGTTTCCAGGGACCTTCCATCCCTCTGGTTCCTATTCATTCCTCTTCCTTTCCTTGACACCTGGCCCCTTGAAAGAGTTTTGAGTACTTCCTGTCACCTACAATTCATATGTCATCCATTTTACTTTCTCCCTTATTTCTGTTCAAGGATCCTGCTTTCATTGTGGTCATAAGATATCTCCATGGTCCTAAATTCTATAGACACTTCTCAGCCTTCCTTTGGCCTTGCATCCCTGGTGGCACAGCTGGTAAAGAATCCGCCTGCAATGCTGAAGACCTGGGTGCGTTCCCTGGGTTGGGAAGATACCCTGGAGAAGGGAATGGCTACCTACTCCAGTGTTCTGGCCTGGCGAATTCCATGGACTGTGTATAGTCCATGGGGTCACAAAGAGTCAGACACGACTAAGCGACTTTCACTTTCACTTTTCACTTCAGCCTTCAACATACCTGCCTTACTGGGTATCAGTCCTCTGTGTCTAATGTGGCAGATTACTACAAACTAGAGGCTTAAAACAACATGAATTTTTTTCTCTTACCATCTGGAGGCTAGAAGTCAAAAATCAAAAGTCAAGAAACAAAAAATCAGGCTGGACTCTCTCTCTGGAGCCTGCAGGGGCCTGTTCAACTTGTGGTGCCTGTTGGCATTCCTTGACTGGTGGCCCCACCACTCCAATCTCTGCCTCCCCAGTCACATTGCCTCCTTTTCTCCATGTCAAATCTCCTGCTTTTCTCTTACAAGACACTTACGATTGGATTTAGGGCCTCCTGGGATAATGCAGGATGATCTACTTATCTCAAGGTCCTTAATGTAGTTACATCTACAAAGACCCCTATTCTAAATAATGTAGTCTTCACAGCATTAGAATCTGAACATATCTTTTTGGGGGCTACCTTTCAACTCACTATAAGCGAAGGGTTCTGTCTTCCCTGGATTTCTGTGACGTCACAGTCTTCTGGTTTCCTTCTCAGTCTCCTTGTCTTATCTGACTTTGCCCTCTCTCCCTAGGCAATATTCTAGGCCCATGACTTCGGTTACTGTGTATGTAGATGACTATTCCAAATTTCTATATTTAGTCATACCTCTCCTATTGATGCATACAAACAACCTACTTATGTCACCATTTGAGTGTTTCAGAGGCATTACACATTTAATGTGTCCAATATAGAATGCATCACCCATTATACCTTGAATCCCCATCCCCACCCAAGAAAAATCTGCCCTTCCCGTGGAGTTCCCTAGCTCAGCGAGTGACACTACCCCTCACCCAGTTGCTGGTGCCAGAGTCATCCTCGATATCTGCCTCACCTTGTCTCCCCGCATCCAGTTGCTCACCAGAAAAGCCTAAAATAGGTTTGGAATCTACTCTCTTCTTACTGCCATTGTCCTAGTTTAAGCAGCTGCCTTTTGTTTTTCATCTGGGTTAGTGCATTAGCTGCCTTACTGGTCTCCCATTATCCTCTCTCAGTCTCTTCCAATCCGTTTTCCATATGGCAGCCTGAGTAACACAAAATATGAATTGAGTCCTGTCACTGTGCTGCTGAGCACCGCTTTCAGTGGCTTTCATTGCTTTTCGGATGATCTCCAAAATTCTTCATGTAGCCTCTGGTGTCCTAGCTGATCAGGTCCATCTGCCTCTGCACCTTCATCTCTCTTCCTTGGCTGTTCTCCGACTCGTTCTCCTTTGACTCAAACTATATGCGTATGTACCTTCTTATAGTTCTATAGTTCCTGCCTCTGAATCTTTGCACGTGGTTTTCCCTCTCTTCCCTCCTGCTAGCTAACAAAATTTTCAGGTATCAATCTAAATGTTGCTTGTTCAGGGAAACCCTTCTTAGCCATCCCCTACTCCTGAACTAGATTGGGTCTTCCTGTCTTCTAATAGTCCTTTTTGCCTCTCCTTTTAATTTAATACTAATTATTCTTAACTATTTGCTTATCTCTCTCCTGAGAGAATGTAAATACCGTCAGTGAAACAACTGTGTACCTTGTGAAAATAGCTGTCAAGCACAGGGCTGAGGGTAGACACAGATTCTAGTGAGTGAGCGCATCTAATTACCTGAGTTACTAAGATGTAACTGGGAAAGACCAAAGCCTGAATCTAGTGGCAACATGTTTGAAGTAAAATAACATGTAAAACTGTTACCCACAATGTTTAATTTTTTAAATGGTATTCACCAGACTGATTTGTGGTGCTGGAGAAGACTCCTTAGAGTCCCCTGGACTGCACGGGGATCAAACAGTCATTCCTAAAGGAAATCAACCCTGAATATTCATTGGAAGGATTGATGCTGAAGCTGAAGCTCCAATAGTTTGGCCACCCGATGTGAAGAGCTGGCTCATTGGAAAAGACATGGGTGCTGGGAAAGATTGAAGGCAAAGGAGAAGGGAGCGGCAGAGAATGATATGGTTAGATAGCATTACCAACTCAGTGGACGTGAATTTGAACAAACTCCAGGAGATAGTGAAGGACAGAGGAGACTGGCATGCTGTAGTCTATGGCGTCACAAAGAGTCGGACACGACTTGACGACTGAATGACAACAACCAGACTGAATGAAGTTAACAAAACTGTAGGAAACATGATAGTAGAGACTAGTTTTAATATAAACTACTCGATAGACTTTTTTCCAATAATTGAGTCAATAGTTCCAAATATTCTTGACAGTCAAGTTGTTATCCTGGGCATAATCTAGTTTTAGCTTCTGAAAAAAAATCTCATCTAGGTTCAAAAAAAAAAAAAATAGCCAAGTTTTGGATTGGAAAAATTGTTGGATCTGAAAGTTGTAGTTTTTCAAAGTGTTGAACTGATGAAGTATGTATTCTGGAAATATCCTAGGTATATTAAAAGTCTTGAAGTTCTTTGTGGTTGGGAACCAAGACCTCTATTTCAAGCCAAATATCTTAAACACAAACTCTTGACCGAGGTAAAGTGCTAAATCATATGCTTGGCAGGAGCTTAGCATTCCTGTTTTGACTACATGCTTTACCATCTTCAGCCAAATGACAATCATTATTTTCCATTTTCAGCATGTTTGCCACACATTTAAGAGGGAAAGTGAGATGGAGGTGGGGAATGAGTTTCAAATAGTTCTTAGATTTCTTAATGCAGTTTAGATATAGACCAGACATCAACTCCTTTTATGTGCTTTTGAGGTCTAGTTCTTGAAGAACTCCTCAAACAATGACCTGCTTCAGACTTTGTGTTTGCCTTCTTAATAGATGAGTGGCAACTGGTGGTTTGTATGGCAGAGCTAGATGTCCATGTTTACTGAATACCTGTGTTATTTATTTATTATTATATAAGAACTTACCCCAAAGTTTAGCAGGCTAAAACAATAAACATTTGGCATCACAGTTCCTGTGGGTCAGGAATCTGGGAGCAGCCCAGCTGGGTGCCCCTACCTCAGAATCTCATAACATTCAAGTGGTCTCATCTGAGGACTTGATGGTGGGAAGATGGCCTTCGAAACTTGCATGCTTGTTAACAAGACTGAGTAACTGGGAATTCCCTGGTGGTCCAGGGGTTAGGACTTGGCTTTTTCACTGCTGGAGTCCTCAAATTCAATCCCTTTTTGGGGAACTAAGATTCCACAAGCCAAGCAGAGCTGCAAAAAAAAACAAAAAAAAATTGAATTCCTAGTCACACGGCCCTCTCCATAGTGTAGCTGACAACATAGCAGCCATTCTGATTTGTGATCCTACTTTTGTAACCAAGCATTTTCCCCATCTCTGAAAGCTTTGGGGACATTTTCTTTGTCTCCACTAGACTAGAATTTCACAGTGATGTGACTTGGTGTGGGAGGATCAAAGTCATGAAAGTGAACTATCAAAATAAGATGGTTAGAGAAACACCGTGCTTTTGGAAGGCAAGCATGGTGGATGGTGAGCTGGAGAGGAGCTGGAAACAGATAGTGTTACATGCAACTTTGGAAACAGGACAGTCAAGGAAGTTACAGGCAATGGTCCTGTCTTACCTGCTGTCTTCCCCAAGTTGGATGGCATTTCCCAAGTGTACCTAGGATTTACCATTCTTCAGCCAAACCTCCCCATGCTCACCCCATTACTAATGTCAAGAGGCACATTAAGCACCAGGTGTCACTGTCACACAGTGGGCCCACAAACCAGTGTTGTTATTGAACCAACCCAGTTTGCTTAGCCGCTGAACCAGTACCTTCTTTGGTCTTTAACAACATCTGGGTGTTTTTTTTTTTTTTAAGTGAGGTTGGACAGAATATATACTTTAAGTTATAGCATAAATATGAAATTTCTTTATAAATTGTTAGTTCAGTTCAGTCGCTCAGTCATGTCCAAGTCTTTGCGACCCTATGAATCGCAGCACACCAGGCCTCCCTGTCCATCACCAACTCCCGGAGTTCACTGAAACTCACGTCCATCAAATCGGTGATGCCATCCAGCCATCTCATCCTCTGTCGTCCCCTTCTCCTCCTGCGCCCAATCCCTCCCAGTCTTTTCCAATGAGTCACCTCTTTGCATGAGGTGGCCAAAATACTGGAGTTTCAGCTTTAGCATCATTCCTTCCAAAGAACATCCAGGACTGATCTCCTTTAGAATGGACTGGTTGGATCTCCTTGCAGTCCAAGGGACTCTCAGGAGTCTTCTCCAACACCACAGTTCAAAAGCATCAATTCTTCAGCGCTCAGCTTTCTTCACAGTCCAGCTCTCACATCCATACATGACCACTATTGTTAGCACTATACAAATCAAGCACTTGGATTGCTGCTGTTTAGAGAAACCAAACTTCCCAATTGTTTGGAAAAGGTGGAATTGTATAAAATACAAATCAACACTATGTAACCTACTGTGGAGAGAACAATTTTCGTAGTATTGACAGTCCCAATCACAGTGTTGTTTGCTTTTCTAAAGTGTTTGTGTTAAAAAAAAAAAAAAAAAACTTTTCACAATGTTGACACTAAATTAGATAATATCCGCATGTTGAGTTGTGGTAATTCTCCATTCCCTTTCTCATGAACAGGTATATCCTGCAATGTATTCTCTGTGCTCTGCCTTTCTCTTGAATTAGGATGATTCTGTTCTTTCTTCCTCTGCTTTCCCTTTCTACTGACGGTCATGGGCACTCAGGATTTATTTTGGTGGCAAAGGCAGATGTTTTAGAAAATGGATGTCTGATTCTCTGTGGGTGACTTCCATAATGTGGGGAGAAATCACTGTGTTGATAGTAAGTGAAGTGAAATGAAGTTCGCTTAGTCGTGTCCGACTGTTTATGACCCTGTGGAATATACAGTCCATGGAATTCTCCAGGCCAGCATACTGGAGTGGGTAGCCTTTCCCTTCTCCAGGGGATCTTCCCAACCCAGGGATTGAACCCAGGTCTCCCACATTGCAGACAGATTCTCTACCAGCTGAGCCACCAGGGAAGCCCAAGAATACTGGGGTGGGTAGCCTATCCCTTCTCCAGGGGATCTTCCTGACCCAGAGATCAAACTGGGGTCTCCTGCACTGCAGGCAGATTCTTTATCAACTGAGCTATGAGAATAGTAAGCAACTGCCAAATGAATCCTTGGAAAGTGCTATCCATCAAGGTTCAAGACCTGTTAAGTCTCTGATTAGAAATACCTATTTACTCAGTTGCCCTGATGTTCAGAACATACTTGCTTCTATCATTGTTATGCTGAAAATGGAATTGGTAAAAATAAAAACTGGTTTCCCCCCTTTTATAGCCGTATGGGATTATTATTCTGGAGCAGTATTTGACATAATCATTGATTTCTTTTGTCTCTGTCTGCTGCTGCTGCTGCTGCTAAGTCGCTTCAGTCATGTCCGACTCTGTGTGACCCCATAGACGGCAGCCCACCAGGCTTCCCCGTCCCTGGGATTCTCCAGGCAAGAACACTGGAGTGGGTTGCCATTTCCTTCTCCAATGCATGAAAGTGAAAAGTGAAAGGGAAGTCTCCCAGTCGTGTCCGACTCTTCGCAACCCCATGGACTGCAGCCTACCAGGCTCCTCTGTCCGTGGGATTTTCCAGGCAAGAGTACTGGAGTGGGGTGCCATCGCCTTCTCCAGTCTCTGTCTAAAATATATTAATAAACTGATATATTTCATACTAGGTGGCCTAATTAAACCAACAGTGAATTACATGGGTTCTGTCTTAAATTCTCTTTGAACTATCGATGAATTATTTTTTCATCTTTTTTTATACAATTTTATTTACTGGGTCTTCGTTGCTGCGCACTGGCCTTTTCTCTAGTTGGGGTGAACAGGGGCTTCTTACTGCTTCTCCTCTTGTTGTGGAGCATGGGCTCTAGGGCACATGGGCGTAAGTAGTTGTGGTGTGTGGGCTCAGTAGTAGTGGTTCCCAGGCTCTAGACCACGGGCTCAATAGTTGCAGCGCATGGGCTTAGTCACTCCACAGCATGCTGGATCTTCCCAGACCAGGGTTCAAAGTGTCCCCTGCGTTGGTAGGCGGATTCTTTACCACTGAGCCACCAGGGAAGCCCATATTCTTGTTACTCTTCACAACTGTACTTTGTCTTTTAAGATTATATTTTCTAATGTTCATAACAGGTTTGAAAATTGAAAAAACTTCAGTAACTTTTAGTGTACCCAGAAGCAGAGAAGAACTTTTTCATGAATGTTACCAAGACAGAAATAAGTGAAAAATAATGTATTAAAACTTAAAGGTGCCCCCAGGGAGTGCTGGGGAGAGGACTGAGCTGAGACTGAAAGGAGACAGGCTAGAAAGGGAAAATTGCCTAAGCACGACGATCCATGGGTATTTATGAAGTTCCTAATATTGAGGAAGATTGCAAAATATAAAAGCTTTTCATCTTGTGTTTCAGGAGTTGAGAATCTAACTAAGAAGAGAAAAACTATACATATGAAACAGAATAGTTAAGTAGTAGTAACACCATGCTCGTTACCTACAAGAGCTTAGAGGAGGTACTATAGAGCGTAAAGACTACGGTGCTCCGTCTTTGTTTATTTATTTATTTTTGGCTGTGCTGGGTCTTCATTGCTGTGCCCAGGCTTTCACTAGTTGCAGCAACTGGGGCTACTCTTTAGTTTTGGTACAAGGGCCTCTCACTGCAGTAGCCTATCTCGTTGCAGAGCACGAGCTCTAGGTGCTTGGGCTCAGTTGTTGTGGTGCGAGGGCTTAGTTGGTCCATAGCATGTGGTTTCTTCCTGAACCAGGGATCATGCCTGTGTCCTCTGCATTGGCTGGCAGATTCTTAACCACTGGACCACCAGGAAAGTCCTACAACATTTTTTGAAGAATGGTTAAATTTTAAATAAAGAACTGAAAATAAATACATTCCAGATGATAGCAAGCATACCAAAATGAATTTGGAAGCCAAAAGAATACTCATGAGTGCAGATGAACAGGCACTTACATAATACCAGTGGGAATTTAAACTCTATGGCAGCTTGGCCATAAATCACGAGCCTTAAACAAACATTCTTTCCTATATGGCAGTTCTATTTTTAGGAATTATCTTAAGAAAATCATTAGAGAAATTGAACACAAGAAGTTCATCCCACCTTTATAATACAGAAACGCTGGAAACACACCAACTGACAGAATGTCTATATTAATATGGAAATGAGAAAGAGCAAATGATGGAGCATGATGCTGTTACTATAAGAATGGGTGCTTGGGGAATGGCTGCGTGTATATATGTCCGTATGTACACAGGGGAAGTCAGCAAGCTTATATCCACCACATTGTGAATCATTTTTAACTCTGTATGGTTAGACAGCTGATGACCTTACTTTTTTCCTTTTTGCTTTCCAATGTGATAAACATGTATTATTTTTTGAAATAGGTTTTAAAGAAAAGCAGAGCTTAATAAGAATCAGAATAGGGACTTCCCTGGTAGTCCAGTAGCTAAGATTCTGTGCTTCCAGTGGAGGGGGCCCAGGTTCAATCCCTGGTCGAGGAACTAGATCTCACATGCTGCAACTCAGAGTTCACATGCTGAAATTAAAGATCCTGCATGCCACAGCTAAGACCCAGCACAAGCAAAAATAAAATAAATAAAAAAAGAAGAAAACAAAAAAAAATCAGAATAAGGGGCAACCGTTTACAATGTTTATTAAGAATGTATTTTTTCTATGAAATGTATCATTTCTTTTTTTTTTTTTAATTTATTTATTTATTTTTAATTTTTACTTTACAATTCTGTATTGGTTTTGGCATAGATTGACATGAATCCACCACAGGTGTACATGCGTTCCCAAACATGAACCCCCCTCCCACCCCCCTCCCCACAACATCTCTCTGGGTCATCCCCGCGCGTCAGCCCCAAGCGTGTCATATCCTGCATCAGACATAGACTGGTATTTCGATTCTTACATGTTATTATACATGTTTCAATGCCATTCTCCCAAATCATCACACCCTCTCCCTCTCCCTCTGAGTCCAAAAGTCCGCTATACACATCTGTGTCTCTTTTGCTGTCCTGCATACAGGGTCATCATTGCCATCTTCCTAAATTCCATATATATGTGTTAGTATACTGTATTGGTGTTTTTCTTTCTGGCTCACTTCACTCTGTATAATCGGCTCCAGTTTCATCCATCTCATCAGAACTGATTCAAATGTATTCTTTTTAATGGCTGAGTAATACTCCAACCTAGATGTCCATCAGTAGATGAATGGATAAGAAAGCTGTGGTACATATCATTTCTTTTTAAATGTTAGGGAAGCTATGATCTTGGTTAGGTTCTAGAACTTACAGAAATTTGGCTTGAAAAGGTCCTCTCCCACCCAGCACCCATCCCACTTGCCTAGAAAGGCTAACTGAGCTGAGATGTTTTTTCTTTTAACTCTTAAAGAATTGTACATCTGTATAGGTAACTAGTTACAGACTAGCATCTTCTGTTTATCTGCAGTTAATAACTTTGATTTAGAACATCAGAAGCATTTGGAAGAATCATTTCCTTGATCCTTGTATCATTTTATCCTTTCTTTTGCTCCTGTGTAGGTTCTGTCATAATGAATGGATCCAGTGTGACGAATACAGCACCCAATATAAAATCCAAAGAGGACCAGGTGTTAAATGGGCACGATGAGAAGGAAAACCCATTTGCAGAGTACATGTGGATGGAGAATGAAGAGGATTTCAACAGACAGGTAAAGAAGTGAAAGGCTAATGATACATGTAGTTCAACAGCTATATTTTACCATCAGTCTGTCAAAAGAGAATTGTATTCATTGGCTTTAGAATAACTTGAAAATACGTAGACACCTGGTCAGGGCTGACCAAAAAGCAACTTCAGTTGCTAAGAGTCCAAATTGAAGATACGTTGGAGGACGATATTGAAATTTTTCTATCATGCTAATTAAAAGAGGATCCAATGCCATGGTGTTCTGGTGTAGGCTTCTGGGAAACAGCAGCTGTGTGCAGACAGACCAGCCTGGCATGCCCCAAGTAGGAACTCAGGGACTGGCAGAATGCAAGTCTGAGATAGTGTATTTGGTGGGGGAAGGCTAGACTCCTTCCACAAAGATCCAGCAGTAATCAGTTGTCTTAAATCTCTGTGGTTTTAACACCCCCAGGTAAGCACTCCAGGTAGACAGGTGACTCTGCAACCACTTGATGCCCTCCATCATTTTGCCCTGCCACTCCCAGGGCATTTGGCAACTGTAGGATAACTCGAAGTCAAGCCATAGGAAAGGGAGAGAGCCAAATGTCAAGGCAAAGGGTCTCCTTTTAACCAAATGATGCCAGAGTACTCACATCCCTTCTTGGGGACGTTATGTGATTACATGGCCATATCCAGCATGGGAGACAGGAAATTCAGTTTTAACTGCACAACTGGTGCTTTGGGGAGATGGAAACAAGTTTACAAAACAGCCAGGCGTTTCCACCTGCTGTGGTTCACTCTGTTATGATCTGTGTGGACAGTACATAGACTATGCTTCGTATGACACCCCTGGGCCCAGGTAACTGCTTTTGTGGCTTGTGCCTGTGAATAAGGGCAGACTTCATACGGAAGAACACGTTATGCTCTCGGGGAGAGTTTTAGGGCAGATCCTGAGCAGTCATGTTAAATCTTGTAGCTTGGAAATATTTTCAGTTGTTATTTTAAGTACTTTGTAACTAATTTACTTGAGATTAAAAAAATAAAAAGTATAGTTAATTTTGTAATGTTGAAATCCTATGTTTAAGTCTTGCTACAGGTGACTTTTCCTTTGGATTCAACTATATCGGCTAGTTTGGGTGATTATTTTTGCTTGACCAGCCCTCTGGTGGCAGCATATGAGCTGTGAATCAGTCACCAGGCAGCCTGCAGGGATGGCCAAACATGAAGCGGGAGGCCTGTGAAAATCACACTGATCTCCAGAGTGAAGCATACTCTTTACCAAGAGTTAACAGGGTCTGCAAATAAGTATAAAATATCCTTGCTATATATTGCTTTAGATTTAAGACACTCTTTTTCAGAAATATGCAAGTTGTTTAAATATTTGTATTATTTCTTCTTGTTTTGAAAGAATTTTCTACTGGTATGACAGAAACTGTTCTTTATATCTTCCTAAGGTTCTGAAAGTATTTTTCTCCCCAAGGGGCTTTATTACTAGAAAAGGGGGCCAGAAGCTGGGAGTTGGTTTTGGTTTAATCTCCACTGTCCAGGTAGTAGTCTAGATACATAGTTCCTGAACCCTTTTCATACTTGTAAAATGGGAAATTTAAGAACTGCCTCTCAATAAGATTGAAAAAAACATGTCAAGCCTTAAAATGATTTTCTGTTAAGTGCCATATGAGTGAAAAATACCTGTGTCACATATTAGATCTGTGAAAACCTGGAATTTCTGCTATTTTGACTATTTCCTGTCTTATTTTTTATGGAATTTGATTGAAAATACTAAAAGTTATATTTCTTTCTAGCCTTTCATTAAAAGGATCATAATCCTTAGTAGATCTCATACAAGATCATTCTTAGTTGCAAAGTTATAACGTCTGAAAGAAAGAGGTAGGAAAAAACTAGGAAGTGTGAGTCCCACTGGGACAGTTAAGTCGGAGCTCTTCCCCTTTGCTTGCCAGGTGGAGGAGGAGCTGCAGGAGCAAGAATTCTTGGACCGCTGCTTTCAGGAGATGCTGGACGAGGAAGACCAAGACTGGTTTATTCCATCACGAGACCTGCCTCAGGCCATGGGACAGTTGCAGCAACAGTTGAATGGACTGTCAGTCAGTGATGGTCATGCTTCTGAAGATATTTTGGTAAGAGCATACGTAGTTCCACATGTGACATAGTGAAAAGAACATAGGATTTGGAGTCACGTCTCTCTTTTTGGCCCAGCAACCTTGGGCAAGCTTTGGCTCCCTCTGAGTCAGTTTCTCCACTCACTCACCTCCTGGGCATTAACAAGGGGGTGCACTGAAGATGCGCTGCGCCTCTTAAAGCACCATGGAAGTGTGATTGCTGCAGCGTCACCAACTTTCATTTTCTCCAGCGGCATTTTCAAAACAGAATTGGGATTAAGGATAAAAATTTGAACATGGAAGAGGTTTGGTTTTAAATTATCATTTGCTGTTGTCCTTTTCTTTTACTGTCCCTCAAATCTGTATTTATAGTTCTGAGTGATTCTGTTATAAAAACTGCTGGTTCATTTTGGAAGGAATATACTTCTAAGAGACTGTTTTCCACTTATAATTAGAAGACCAGATAAATGAATTCCCTGCCTTCCATGTTTACTTAATGTCAGAATTCCATAAGTGACATTGTTCTTGCACAATTCATGTCTGAATGATTTTGCCTGGCAGTTTGCTGAGGTTTTAGATCAAGATCTTGTCAATCAAGAGAGTAGCTAACCAAAGAGAGGATAGACAAAAATAATATAGGGATTGTGGTAACCAATCTAGTTTGATGGAGTACTCTGATTTTCATCGAGTTAAGGTACTTGTGAACTGAAAAATTATCTTTTGAGTCCAGGTTAACAAGCCTCTAATGAAAGTATCATGAAGGGAACAGGAGTCTAAAGCAGGGAGGAGAAAATGAGGTTAGCAGGGGTTGAGTCCATCAGGAGCCACTGAGAACAGTCCAGGAATAACTGCCTGAGTTGCAAGGAATTCTGTATTTTTCTCTCCTTTGGGCTGAGAGGAAGGTACTAGTAATAACAGAAGCAAGGAGAAAATAAATTTTAAAGTGCTAAAGTGCAGCTTGCCTTGGGATTTATTATCTCTTGGTTCTTATTTCAGAGCAAAAGTAACCTGAATCCAGATGCCAAGGAATTTGTACCAGGAGTGAAGTACTGAGCTGACAGAAAGCGTTGAGGAGGACTTGTATGTCCCCACATCTGGGGACAGTGCTGCACAAAAAGGCGGAGCTGAAGAGGGGGGTGGGATGGGCAGGGGGTGCACAGCGGGGAAGGGAACAGTGGTTTAACTTGGCACTGTGACTAGAGTAACTGATGTGCTCAGTCTTTCTCTACAAGCCTCTGAGTATTTCTCTTTTGTTCTACTGACTTTCATTTGAAGCAATTTCCTATTATTTTTATTAGCTTTTCGATTTAGGGAAATTGCAGTCTTTCCTCATGCCCTCATCAGGAATGTTCTGCTGTGTGTGTTTAAAAGAATAATAAGCTGACCAAGAAAATCTGGGTGTTTAAAAATGCCCTACCCACCCTGCTGTCTACTTACCAAGGGCAATGAACACCTGGAGCACTACATATTCAGTCTGTTGAGCTGGATGGGAAGAGGGACAGTTGGAAGAAGCAGATGTTGTAAACCAGAGTACACAGCTCCCCGACCCCTGGGGGTTTCCTGCAATGTGCTGGGATTACCACTGGCCTGCTGAGCCTGTGTCTCCTTGCCTGAACCCCATTCAAGAAAACACAGGCTTAAAAGTACTGGTTTACCAGTACTTTAGATGGTTGATAAACCAACTTTCATCAGCCGTGGTTGATGAAAGTTCAGGAGAGGACTGGGATAGTGGTGTCACTTGAGTCATTGACGTACTGTTGACCTACTCTTAAGCCTCTGTTTACGGCTACCATCAGACTCATTATTTACAAGGTATAAGAGTTCTAGGGTGGATTTGCCACCTCATCTCTCATGGTGTCCAATCCTCTGTCTCCTTTCTGCCCCGAACCCTATTCTGTTTTTAAGAAGAGACTGTTACCAAAGGTGTGTGAGAGGCATGCAGTGCTAGCCATCAGCTTCAGTCTGGAGAGATCATCCTTGAATCCTGATAGTTATCGTCTTAAATTTATTTTGACAGGTTTTTCCTAGCCCTGTGAAGACTTAGTCCACCTGTATCTCACTTTCCTTAAAAAGATTTGTGTACACACCTTTTATAAGTCCATGTACAAAACTTGTATAAGTCCATGTATTTTTCAGAACGCTAGCAAGAAACTCCATTCACAGTTTGATGCTTCTCCCACCTTACAGAATTATGCAAAAGAACTCCAGAAAAAGCCTAGGAGAGTGAGTCCTGCTTGGCCCTGTGGCTGTGTGATGCACCGGGACAGTTTCAGCAGTTATAAAGTTTTGCTGTTCCCACATACCCAGCTTTTTGAGTTTTCTAGGTTGAACTTTCTGGGTATATTCTTTTCCTGCCCACAGGTCACAGGTGTTTTGGTTATTGTTGTTGTTGTTGTTGATACTCATAAGGAACTAAACTGGGCACCAGGAGATGCCTTTGTGTGCTGGAGAGGTTGGTGGCAGAGTCAGGTCTGAAAAAGAGCGTGTCTGGTCCTGGCCGTTCTCCCAGGATGGGCGAGGACTGGCAGGGGCCGGAGGAAAACAGTGGCCCCTCTGTATGACCGCCACTGTCTTGTATGACAAGCCTGCCAGGAAAAGATCATGGAACTTGAATAAAGTCTGTAAATTAGGTATGTGTTTATAGGACAGAGGTTGGAAGGAAAGGACTAGGGTCTGGAAAACTTAAGAATTTCTCTTTTTTCTTATGAGGTCCCTTGCTGACTTTTCTAACAGCCACAGGTTAATGTCACATTGAAAATACGAACCCATATTTCCAGATGGGCTCCTGAATTCGCAAAGCCTCTGCCTTGAGAGAATGGAACTCTTTTAACTGTGTTCAGGGAGGGCTACAAATAAAGAAATGTCTTAATTCCAGCTTCAGCTTTCAGCTGGAATGTTTGCCTCTGATAAGGCGAGGACCTTGGAAGTGTAGAAACAAAGGTCTCTTTCTTCCAGGACTGCTGTTCCTCCTTCAATCTGCATTAACTTGTCCAAGCTCAGAATTCTAAAGGCTGCTGAAAATGTGTTGGGATTGCAGCAGGAGCCGTTTTCTAGACCACGGTGTCTCCATCACAAAGAGGACCACGGATTCTTTCTTATGTGGCTTCTGGTCTGGGAAGTCCTTCAGGGATCTGCCTTGAGCAGATCTTCATCCTGACGAAGGCGTGCCCTTCTGACACCTAGGCTAAGCTGTTAGGTGTGGTCCAAATGGCTTGCTTCTCCTTCTGCTGTGGGTTTCATCTTGGATGTCAGTGTGATTTCACAAGGCATATTTGGTCAGGAGTAAGAAAGCTTCCTGCCAGATAAGCAGTGGCACCCGAGGACTGGCCTTTCCAGTCCTATTGAGACACAGTGTGCTGACCCTGGAATCAGGAAGCGGCTGGCAGTGTGACCACCTTTTTAATGTGTATGTTTGTGCTTCTAGTGGTTCCTCTTGCATTCTGACTTTTCTCCATCTATTTTATGTTGTGAGGTGGGAGCACAATTGTCACCCAGACCACTGGTCCAGCTATGGTCAGTTTGCCGCCTCCTTAGCAGGAGATGCATGTGGGTCTCACTGGGTCTTCAGTGAAGAAAGGCTGGACTCAGACTTTTCCTCATAGGACAGATTATGGATGCAAGCCAGACTAGATACCGTTCTTTTCAGGATGAGGCTGGTATTATTATAAGTGATGATTTTGATGTTGAATTTAAGCCACTACTCTTTTTTTTTTGGCAACTGGAAGTTTAAGTATAGAAACAGAACATGTATTTTTAACAACTGCCAATTCTGACTGGTCCCAGTCTTATTTTATTAGTGATTGATTTTGTGGTTATTGGACTCTTAAACTCCAAAATGAAAAGTATTTTATCTCTTGCTCTTCAAGAAGAAAAAAACAAATGCCTTTTAGTTTCTCCATCCCTTTGAACTGCAACAGAGAATTTGATGGATACAGCCTAGGCCTGAGCAGCTGCAGCTTTGGGTCTTTGGGCCAGTTTCTGACTGTGGCAGTTGATTTTAGGGTATCACATAAGGTCAAACCCCAGAAAATTGTAAGGAAAAGGCTGGACCTTTGCAGCACCTTTAGTTTCCAAAGTGAAAACAGCTTGGGTCTCTTTTATTAAAGTTACAATGCTAATTATGACTTTAAAGTGTTTTTAGAGGTAATCAGCATTTTTCAAATTATGTATTACTCTAATGGCAAAGTTCTATCTTGCGTTTGGAGATGCTGGGAAGTAAGGTCAGTCAAACACTTTGACCTCAGAGTGTAAATTCATGTATGTCAGGGAGGAAAGTTGTGTGAAGAGATAGCCAAAGGAGACTTCTTCAGTAGTGCTGCTGCAAAGCCAGTGTGTAAACACCAGGACCCCAGGACCCTGCACTACTGAGATGGGAGGGACAAGTGTGCCTCACCAAGGACCCTGGCACCACGTTTAGTGGTGGTGTTTGATTTGGATTACGTTGGTGTATGCGCTCAGCCAGAGACCTGACAGTTTTGACCAAGATTTGGAGAGCATGTGGGAAAGACTGTATATCCCTGGCCACTCTCTTCCGGGGTAGATGTAGAGCTCATTAATTTGGGAAGTGGGTGGAGAGAGCAGGAGGACTGACTGAGATCTGGTGAGCATCAGGAATGTTGGTTTCCTCCTCCCTTTGCCCACAGTCACCCGTGTGAACCATGTGAACCGTTTCCCCTCTCATTGCCCACACAGATTGTTGGTTCTCCTGGTCCCCACGTGGTACACAGCGTACTTTCTGCAGCCACTGCTCCGCTGCCTTGCAGATTTCATCCACAGGCTTGGTTGGTCACAATTTCATAAGGTTTTTCCCCCCTCTGTTTTTAATCTTCTATTTCTCCCATCTTGAAGCTGCCGTTAGTGACAAAGGACAGGGGAATAGGAGGCTGACCCAGGGACACATTCAGGTTTCCTACACGGCCTCTGTACATGGCTCACTGCGTCCTGAGTTCACACTACTCATGTGTACGTGCTAAGTCGCCTCAGTTGTGTCCGACTCTTTGCAGTCCTATGGACTGTAACCTACCAGGCTCCTCTGTCCGTGGGATTTACCGGGCAAGAATACTGGAGTGGGTTGCCATGTTCTCCTCCAGGGGATTTTGCCAGCCTAGGATCGGACCCTGGTCTCACTGCCCAATCCTCCATAGCTATCCACAGTCCAGATTTTGCCGGGGGAGAGGGGTTGTCATAGAGTGGGACAGCTAACTACACTGATCTCTACAGGGTGTTACAGGTTCATCGCCCTACCACCAGGGGACAGAAGAGAAATCTACAGCGGAACAGATGCACCATCTTTAAAGAAAAAGGCCCGTTATGTTTTGTTATCAGGAGTCTCAGTTGGGAGGTCTGCTGAGTTTTCTTTCCCAGTCCTGCCTTCTTACTGGCTCCCTTTTAATATTGTCAATAGTAAGGAAAATGTTTTCATTCTGTAACTCAACACTAATTGAGAATCCTCTCTCGTTGATTGTGGGCCTTCGGAAATGTTTAATGCTTCGTGGGTGGTTTGCAAGACGGACTTTTTTTTTTTAACACCTTTATTGAGGCATATTATCATAAAGTTCGCCCATTTCAAGTGTACAAGTCAGTGATTTTAATAACTTTCCTGAGTGGCACAGACATACAATTCTGTTTTAGAACCTTTCCATCCCCTCAATAAGATCCTTCATGTCTATGTACATGGTACCCATGGTACTTGCCTAGCTCTAGGCGACCACTAATCTATTACTACAAATTTGCCTTTTCTGGACATAATCTCAATGGAATCATACAACCTGGTCTCTTGTATCTGGCTTTCTTCATTTAGTGTATTTTTGAGGTTAATCCATGACATATAATTTATGTTTGTTCTTTATTGCTAAATAATATTCCATTGATGGATATACCACATTTTGTCAGCAGGGAGTCTTACTAAACTTGGATTTCAACTTCTTGGGGTCTAAATGGAACCCTTGAGAACACAGGACTCATGGGGGAGCTGCTGTGCATGTCAAAGGAACTGCTTATCAGAACCAGCTCTGTCATCAGAAGCTCCACGAGGAGCCTGAACTGCTGCAGAAATTTTTATAATTTTGCATCTTATTTTTTGTATGAAACTTTCATGCTGTCTATGTCAGCATAATTAACAGCATCTGATAATTAACAAGTTAATGAGCATGTGTTTGAGCGGAAAGAAATGAAACCATCAATACTGCGTTGGATATGTTTTTCTCCTCAGCTAGAGGGAGGAATCTCTGAACTTTCTAAACAATGTTATTTCCATTACAAAGCTGAGCATGTGTTAAGATCATGCTGCCTTTGTTGGATCGATTTAGAAGAGGACAGCCAGCAGAGGAGGTCAAGAGGAGAAAGGGAGTGAACTTCGTGGTACATCCCAGCGGGTCTGTGCGCGGCCTACGCATCTGCTGGTGTGGACGGTGAAGTGCTGACAGTGCCAGGGCAGCTCAGCACCTCCAGCAGGCCCGGGCCTGGACTTTGGACCTTTCCCCCTATTTCTCAGGTGTTTAAAAGCTGTTTCTGTTCCTTTTTTTCCCCTGTGTATACATTACATGGTAGTTGTTAATACTTCTTTGTGGGAGGGGAAGAGCTTTAAAATTGAAGAAAATAATTTTCATAAAACTATCAAAAATGGAAAAAAGTTACTTTTTAAAAAATTTGCTATACAAAGTGGCAGCTGTTGAAATCTCTCATTAAAATGAGAATAAAATGCATTTGCTGGCAGTGGTACTGTTTTTCCTTCAGTGGGGTCATTATATTAGAGGAGGGTATGTGTGTGTGTGTGTGATTTTGTCTCATTATGAATCAGTTTTAGTTGCACAATTTTCCACTCTAAAAAGTGTTACAAAGTATTAAAAGCATTGTCTTGGAAGTCAGATCTAAGTGAATCCCATCTCCATCACTTAGTGCCTCTGGCCTGAACCTGTTTATCTGTCAAGGTATAACACCTTTCTGGGGCTGTTGTGAAAATTTGACCAAATATAATTTCAAATACAGCCTGGCATATGATCAGCACTTAATACATGGTAGTAATATTGGCAATATGAGTACCTTTGAACAGAGGCAGTAACAGGAAATCCTTGAGCTTGAATGATAGCTGTTATTTTTCCTGTTCCTGGGCAAAACTTACTCCTCTCTAGAAAACAAGTAAACAGATTCTGTATTTGCCTTTCAACTACTGAACAAGGTAGCTCAGAAGTTAAAGCACCTGCCCGCAATGCGGGAGACTTGGATTCGATCTCCTCCAGGGGTCGGGAAGATCCCCTGGAGAAGGAAATGACAACCCATTCCAGTGTTCTTGCCTGGAGAATCCCATGGATGGAGGAGCCTGGTGGGCTACAGTCTGTGGGGTTGCAAAGAGCTGGACACAACTGAGGCACTTCACTTTCACTTTTTACTGAACAAGTCTGAGAGCCTGCTAGGTACCTGGCATTGTTCTAGGCACCAGGGCTGCTGACATTAATAAGCAGGCATCATTCCTGCTCTTGTGGAGGTTAGTTACTCTTTACACCTTGCTTGAACCTCCCATTGATTCTCTGAGAGGCTTTATTTTATATGGTAGAAAGATCAGGGGATCACACCCTAGGCTATGGGTTTTGAGTGCTTTTCCTTGCCTCCTTCATACAATCAGATTTCTAAAACTCTGAACTGACTTGCCTATTTACAGCTTTTTGAGATACTGCAGTTATCTCTGTACAGGGCCTGAACGATTCACAGCCTTTAAGATGTGCATTGTCCAGAACTTTCATTCAAAATTTAAGTATAATAAAGTACAGATACTGTATAAACAGTACAGTCCATACATTTTCACCAAACTTTCTGTTGGTATAAGGGTATCATTCATTTTTAATCTTTGTATTAAAAACCTTCAGAGCACTGATCACAGTTGGCAGACATTTCAGTAAATGCTTGCTGACGGGGTGGCGCATGTGAGGCCATGCTGTCCATGAGGTAATGCAGGTAGAGTGAGGCAATGCTGGCCTCTTCAAGTGCAGTTTTTGTTCCCAGCTGTCTTGCTTGGCTGCTGAGCTCAGATGAATACATACATTCCCAATGGCTTGGCAGTACGGAATTCCATTAATTTATCCTAACTTGTTAGGGAAGGAGATTATAAATTTAAAGGAGAATCTCATCAAAAATCACTTACAACTTACGACCTTCTGTACTGCAGAAGCCTGACTGGAGAATAAGCTACCCCATCACATCTCCTTTGGCCAAAGGAAACAGGAACACATCTGACCTTGTACACTTTAGTGTTGCCTTCATTTTTTCAACTAATATTTAGTGAGCACTCATGAGTTGGCCAGTCCCATCACTTCATGGCAAATAGATGGGGAAACAGTGGAAACAGTGGCTGACTTTATTTTCCTGGGCTCCAAAATCACTGCAGATGGTGATTGCAGCCATGAAATTAAAAGATGCTTACTCCTTGGAAGAAAAGTTATGAGCAACCTAGACAGCATATTAAAAAGCAGAGACATTACTTTGCCAACAAAGGTCTGTCTAGTCAAGGCTATGGTTTTTCCAGTGGTCATGTATGGATGTGAGTTAGACTATAAAGAAAGCTGAGCGCTGAAGAATTGATGCTTTTGAATTGTGGTGTTGGTCTTGAGAGTCCCTTGGACTGCAAGGAGATCCAACCAGTCCATTCTAAAGGAGATCAGTCCTGGGTGTTCATTGGAAGGACTGACGTTGAAGCTGCAACTCCCAATAGTTAAGCCACCTGATGCGAAGAGCTGACTCATTTGAAAAGACCCTGATGCTGGGAAAGATTGAGGGCAGGAGGAGAAGGGGACGACAGAGGATGAGATGGTTGGATGGCATCACCGACTCAATGGACATGGGTTTGGGTGGACTCCGGGAGTTGGCGATGGACAGGGAGGCCTGGCGTTCTGCCAGGCGACTGAGCGACTGAACTGAACATGAAAGTAAAAAGTGAAAGTGAAGTTGCTCAGTCGTTTCCAACTCTTTGTGACCCCTTGGACTGTAGCCTACCAGGCTCCTCAGTCCATGGAATTTTCCAGGCAAGAGTACTGGAATGGGTTGCCATTTCCTTCTCCAGGGCATCTTCCCAACCCAGGGATCGAACCCGGGTCTCCCACATTACAGGCAGACACTTTACCATCTGAGCCACCAGGTTGGCACTAAAGTCAACCAGCCTGTGCTCCTCACTGTGCTCCAAGACCTCAATTGTTCAACTGGAATAGTACAGCCCTGACTAATGGTATGAAGTGATAGCTGTTCCCTGAAGAGCATAAATATGTCTTATTTAAATTCTTCACTAATAGTTTCAGATTCTAAATCCAAAATCCAGTGAGGTAACAATTCTCCCAGATTAGAACTGTCTGCTGTCCCCTAAATCCTACTGGAACTATCAAGAGAGGCTATGATATGTCTAAGGTTATTCCTGGTGATGTTCCCCATGGAGAACACTTTGTTCCACTAAACATGGTCAGGCAAGGATTTTTACCCAGTTTGACAGGAGAAAATTGAGATCACAGGTTAACTGGCAGCCACACAGCATGAGTATCTCGCATGAGGGGTGGGGGCAGCACACAGATGGATTATCTAACCGCGTGGTGAGCAGACCTGCAGACCACAGGTCAAGCACCTGAGCATGGGGCTTTAAACCCCAAGCTAAAACCATTTCAGAGCCCTCTGGGATACCTGCTGGCAAGTAAGCTGAGGATGTACACAGCAAATGTGCTTGGTAACAATCCAGCTGAGGAGTGGTTAAAGTGCATTTATTTTCTTCTATATGTGTTTCTCTCTTTACAAAAAAAAAAGGAAAAGGAGAAAAAGCCTCCTGCCTTCCAGCACCCGATGTCCACTGGGCTTAGGGTAAGCCAGGGCTGGTGCCCTAGGAGAAGGTATAAGAGTAGAAGGCAATGGCATTGGCGCTGTAGTCCATCGGGAGGAGGTGCCCGACGTGCCTGGCCCCAAGGCTGGCTGCGCCCAGGGCGGAGGAGTGTTGAAGCTTCAACAGGGTGAAGCCTGAGAAGGAGTTCTGAGCCTGGATCTCTCTGCCTTGGGTCAGCGCCAAAAGGAAACCTGGAGGAAGGAATGCAGAAGACAGAGCTAAGAGACCAGGAAAAAGGTTGGGCAGAGGGAGGCAAAGAAGAGGGCCAGGCTCAGAGGCCTCCTGCGGGGACCCACGCGCCAAACCCCTCACAGATGGCGCAGCAGGCAGCGGAGGCCCAGGGATGGCTGTGGGAGACTGGAGCCCACGGCCCCCCTGCCACCTGGGGGCTCCGTCGGGTCCTAGAGCTACTGCAGTGTCATGGAAACCACACAGCCACCTAACACAAGCCACCTTCTGCCCTTCGAGGTAGGATTATAATGACTGGGCTGTCACAACATGCTGGTCAGAAGCTCCGACTTCAAGTTAGATCTGTCTTCAGTTTTTAAAAGGCGGGGCTTATTTAGTAAATCCTTTGGAAAAGAACTTTTTTAAAGAGTTCGAGGAAGCTGGATGGGACAGTGAACAAAGGCTCCCTGGAAGAGTGAAGGCTGAGGGTCTTGGCCTGAGACATCAGTAGGCTGTCCAGGCCTCGGGGCCCAGGTCCCAAGTCCTCCCCGAGGCAGGCAGTTTGCTCAGGCCACCGGCTTTCCAGCCCCATCCCTTGCCCTTGCCCATCCCCACAGGGGCCCCCAGCCTATGCTCACCTTCCTTCAGCAGCTCCCAGCTCTTCCACACAGAGCCCACGCACAGGATGGGAAGGCCCATCTCTCCCTGGAATAAGACCTGGCAGAAAGCAGAAATGGAAATTGGGGGTGACCAAGCCTCGCCAGTCCCAGAGGGGGCAGTTTTTTAGGATCAACCCAACCTATCCTAGACACTCTCCCTCTAGCTGAGAGCCAGAAGGTGGACTCGAGGAAAAGGAAAAAAGGGAGGAAAATAGACTCATAAAGGCAAGGGAAAGAAGGGGAAGGAATAACAGGTTGAAGAGCAACAGAGAGCAAGGAAAGAAGAGAGGGGAAGGGACAGAAGCAGGACTGAACCAGACACAACAGCACAGAGCCCAGCGTCAGCCAATCTGTTACATATACAAACATCATGGGGCCAGCCTCGAAGGGCAGGCACCGAGCTAATCCATTGTTTGGTTACAGACTTCCCACAGAATTTTCCGCATACCCTACGTTACTTTAGAGTTGTATCCAGTTTACACAGAGTTTGATGGGACAACCTCATCCTAACAGGAAAGAGCCGGATCTGGGTCAGCAGCTTCCCAACCTCCAAATCCCCCCCTTAACTCACCGGGTCAATCTCAGGCAACACTGCCACCACATGTCTGCCCAGCATCTCCCCGGCCTTCCTGAAGATGTAACGGGAAAGGGGGTCTCCCTGCTGAGCACCTGGGTGGGAAGGAAGAAACACAGTGGGTGAGCATCAAGGGGGCTGCCACCCTGTTCGCCTTCTCTGCAGCAGGGCAGCCACTGGGGTAGAGCCGACGGCCAGCAGAGGGTCAGTCAGGAGTTGGGGCTCACCTGCTGACCAGTGGTAAGCCAGCCTCCAGGCGGGCCTCTCGTCCTCACTCCCCCCACCCCCACCAGGGACTTCCACCCTAGAACAGTGTCCTGCACAGAGGTGGCTCACTCCAGGCACTCAAGAAAGGGTGCCCCCCTGGGCAAAACACTGGTGCCTGGTCTGTGCTCTAACTTCACCGAGTCATTCAGTCTGTCCCTGCGGGTCTCTCGGCTCTGGGAAGCCAGAACTTGAACAGCTAGCTGGTACTGCTGTCGGGGTCCCCCACCCACCTCCAACAGTCCGCTGTTGTTCAGCCCAGCCCCTTCCTGGCTCTGCTCTGAAAGGGCCTCAGGCCAGCAGGATCTAAGGGGGCCCTACAATGCCCTGAGGCTGCAGGAATCAGCCTCGGGGAAATGAAGGGAGTGTGGACTGAAGAGTGGAAAAAAAGCCATGTGCAGACACACGAGACCTCGCTCAACTTCCCTTGATAACCAACCAAATATGCCTAACCTCTGTGTGCTCCCCTAGTCCTCTGGGTTTCACTGGTTAAAAAGAAAGTTATAGATTTGCCCAAAGGATAACTGCTTCATGAATGTCTCAGATACAGACATCCAGCCTGCACAAGCCCTGATAGCTGTCAGGAAGAGAAACAGGCAACATAAAACAACTGTCCACACAACCTGAGCGTCCTTCTGCTTCCACCCTGTGGCCTACCAGAACCAAGGCCCATGGTGGCAGAAAACTAAGGTCACTTGGTCAAAGGCAAACTGACTTCCAATCCCCATCTGAATCCTACTCCATCCTCCAAATAGGGAGGTCTTTGCAGAACAAAATCAGAAAAAACCCTGCCCCATCTCCAGTACCTTCTGCAACTTTCCGGCAAAACCCAGCAAACCTGCATTTATCAAAGTCCCTGTACAGGTGGGTAAGGATTCCTAGCCGATCTGGCACCTGGGAGACAGAGAGGGCAGAAGACAGTCAGCAGAGGCAAAGGAAAATTCCCAGCCTGCCCACCCAGATGGCCTTCCTGCTGTCTCTACTGTTCGAAGAGCTGGAGTAATATTTGTTTAAGCCTGAGAGAGTACAAGGATTGGAGATGCGTCGTTTGAGAAAAGTTCTCTGTTTTCCCCAGCATGGCATCTACTCTCTTTAGGAGTCGCCTGAACACGACGCAGAGCAGTCTGGTCTCACCCAAGAGTGCTCTGTAGTTCTTCAGGTGCTGACGACTACTGCTCACCACACCTCTCCCTTAAATGGCACAGGGTAGATCAAAAAGAAACTGATTTGTTTGCCCCACACGTATTTCACCACAGGGCCATCTTCTATCACAACAAACTTACACACCTGTGACGCCTTTGAAGGTCCCAAAGAGTGAGGGACTCCCTAGACAACATTACTAAAATGGAAGCAGGGGGCACTACAATTTGAGCATGTTAAGCATGTTCCACACCCTCCGTCAATTAATCTTTGTAACAACTTAATGACTAAAGGGTAAGGGAGGGAGGAGCAGACATATTAGTGGAGTTCAGAACCATCAGAACCAATCTGCTGAGTCAGGTGAGCCCCTGCTTGCTCACAGGGCCCTCAGCCAGAGATGCCTATCGAATAAACTGATTTCCCTTCTCCTCTGCCCACCTCCACCTCTAGTGCAGCTAAAGGCAGCTATTTCCTAACCCACCGCAAACGAGCCCAGCCCAGACCAGAGCAGTCAATCCTGCCGCCCTGGGTGGGAGGCTGTACCTTCCCAAGAACTCTCCCTGCCCACCTCTTTAACAGGCTCTCCTCCCTGACCACACAGGCCAGAGGTGGCTCACGGTCCAGTGGACCTGATCAGACCGAATCTGCTGCCCCTGGGTCTGTGTGCACTGGCTCCCAATCTCACCCTGCACCTCTCCTTGCAGCCTAAAATGGCATCTGCCTTCACCTCCCCAGAGAGTCTAGCTGCCCAAGGATGAAGTCTAGCTTGGCCCCACTCCTCATGCCTGACACCCTCGGGGAAAGCAGCACCCACCTCATTCTGAATCCTGTCCCCACTGACGACTTCTCCATCCTCCAGCTCTGAGCCACAGTTCACCCTGACTTCCCCTGGCCCACCCAGTCCCTCTCCCAAATCCACTCCTGCTCCGTCTCCCTTTGTCCTGTCCACACAGGCCTGTTTACTGGGTGCAAGTACCTGGAAATAGTTGAACATGGCCTGTTTGACATAGCCAATGTCATGAGGAGCCGCCTCTAGATTGTCGATGGAGTCAAACACTATTTTCACTGCTTGGTGTGCAATCCAATAGGCTGCAGAGAGCAGAGAGGACTAAGAAGACAGGGCAGTCTCCCCAAGTTCACAGGGAAGGACAGTCAGACCTAGACAGGGTTGGGTATTACAGAGAATTAGGTGCCCCGATTCCCAGTCTGGGGTCCTCTAATTAAACTGTATCTGATCCATATAAGGGAAAGCTGGAGGGGGAGACAGAACAGGTGGAGGTGTGTCACTTCCGCTCCCATCCCCTAATAAAGACCGGGTCAGCCAGCTGCCCCTCAAACCACTGTCGTCACTGCCAGGAACTAGACCATAATGGCCTTCATGAACACGTACACCTGCTACCTATAAAGAGGTGACGGTGGAAGGAGTTTCTATACCCCTTTCCCGCTAGCAGACTAGCATGCATCTCATAACTTCCATGGCCTTAACCTTCATAGTGTCAGTGCCCTCCAAAGAACTCCAAAGGTCAACACAGGTAAGCAACAGCTGTTATGCTGAGGCATGAATCTGAGTCCAGGGTGCAAGTTACTGCTGAAGAGCGGGGCCTGCCACTAACCCAGCATTTGCATCTCTATGATCTCTTAGTCATTACCCTGTGCTCAGATTCAGGCGCTGTCCCCCCAAGAGTCCCCAGGGGTCTTCAGGCTGAGGGGAGAGGAAGATGGGGAGTAGCAGGGAGGGAAGGTCCAGGACCCTGGACAGGCCCAGTCGGCGGGAGCTCACCTGAGCCCTCATCTCCCATCATGTGGCCCCAGCCGCCACAGCCGCTCTCAGAGCCGTCGGGGTTGATGAGCCTGCAGTTGGAGCCTGTCCCAGAGATGAGCACGATCCCACCTGGGAAGGGCACAGGAGGCTCAGCGTGGCTGACTCTGCACAGAGCTCATAGCTTCTGACTGACCAAAGGACGGACAGAAACCAGCCCAAGCAAAGGGATCACCACCCAACTTTGGGGAGAAAACCCAACCCAGCTAGTTTCCTGCCTGAAGGTGGAGGGCCTGGGTCTCAAAAGAACTCCAGTTACATAGAGCCCTTCTCCAAAGAGGAACCCAAGTCTGTGTCTCTGTGCCCAGCCAGGCTTCAAGTGACTACCTGCTTTACTGAGTCCCTGCCATGTGCCAGGGGTTGTGTGAGACCCTGTTCACACGGTGCTACTCATTCAAGACCCTAAACCACCTTAAGAATACAATTATCCCCATTTTCTAGATGAGGAAATTGAAATTCAGAGAGTTCTGTAACTTCTCCAAGATGGTACAGCTGGCAAAACAGGCCATCTCATGATCCCATAGCTTTTACATTCCCAACAGAGTGCCTCCCAGTCTTTTCAGCACTGGCTGCTGTCCCCAGCTAGCTTCATCACCGCGTGGCCCATTCCTCCTCTGCAGTGGACTCCTGTGTTTGACTCCTGTCTCACTTCCCATGAAGATACCCTTCCTGCCCTCCCTCCTCTGCCCAGTCCTTGCTCTAGCAAGCTTCTGCTAACGAAAGGAGTGGGGGCCATGGTGGAGGCTGCTCCCCAGACATTTGCAAGTCAAGTTCTGCAAGCTAAAGGGGCTTCCCCAAGAAAACCGGTTCTCAACCTCACCCCTCCCTCCACCTCCTCACCATCCGGCGTAGCTGTGGCGATGGAGCCGGCGGCATCGGTGGTGATTAAGTAGCTTTCACTCAGGTAGGGAAATCGGTCCCTCAGCTCCTCCAGCAGCATCCTCACCGCATCCTCCTGATCCCCACCGCTCAGGGATAGGCCCTAGGCCACGCGGGAGGTGAGTGAGCAAGCATAGGCCCAGACCCAGCTCCTTTCTCAGCCCCCTCCCCTCCTGATGATTGCCCCTGCTTGCTACAGCTGGGCCTTCCCCGTTCATGCAGCCCAGTCCTCCTTCCTCCTTCCTCCAAAGGCTGAGGCTGCAAGAACTGGGACTGAGCATGGACAAGACAAGGGATTCAACACCACCAGGTTTGGAGCTGGGAAGGACAACAGCGCCTTAGAAAAACCGGGCAGAGGACCGAGCGGAGGAGAGAGGAGCTTGGTTTGGAATGCATGGTGTTTGGCCATGCCTGCAGGACATCTCACGAACACGTCCAGGGAGAAGCCAGAGCTACAGTGACCTGAAAGTAAGCTCTGAGCCAGGAATATTAGCTAACATTTAATCAGTGCTCATGCATCAGGCTCTGTGCGAACCACTTTGGTATGTATCATGTCATTTTACTTTCCCAGCAACTGAGGTAGCTACTGTTATCTGCACTTCCCAAATGAGGAAACTGGAGGCTTAGAGAAGATAAGTAACGTGCTGAGGGTCACCTAGATTTTAAGTGACAAAGCTGGGGTTCAAACCAAGGCCTCAAGGCTTTCAAAGCCCTGTGCTCTTCCAATCCTGTGGCTTGTAGGTGACAATGCAGCCACAAGAATGTACATGTTTTTTCCTCCCCTGTGCTCTTCCAATCCTGTGGCTTATAGGTGACAATGCAGCCCCAAGAATGTACGTGTTTTTCCCTCCCTTGTGCTCTTCCAATCCTGTGGCTTGTAGGTGACAATGCAGCCACAAGAATGTATGTGTTTTTCCCTCTGCAGTCACCAGACTCCTCAAGTTCAAACTCACTGTCTCAGCGTCGCTGTGACCTAATTCCCAAGCGCTACCCAGACTCACCAAGCTTCGGAGAGGAACCAGAGGATCCACCCCTGCTTTCCGTTTGGCCCTGTTCACCATCTCATTGATCCTCTCCACGCACTTGTCTGTCCCGATCAGCTGGCCCCAATCAAGGGAAAGAGGCGTTACAAAGGCGTGCATGACCTGTGTTGCCCCAAAGGCTGCTAAGTGAGCCCCCAGCCACCACCTTAACAGGAGTTACAGAGAATAAAACCACAATCAAGCCCACTGGTCCCCTCAGTGTGGCCTTTACCCAGTGGTTTGTGCTGAGTCCATCTGCTTCTGCCAGGATCTGCCCATCCTCTGAGAGTAAAAGGACCTTGGATCGTGTGCCTCCCCTAGAGAACACAAGGGGGCACTCAGTCTTAACTCAGAAAAACCTGCAGATAACAGCTAAACCTGTGCAGTCCTTGTCACAGGCAGAGCCCAGTGTAAGGGAGATAGTTTCAGCAAACCCAGTTACCACTCCCAAACCTTTCTCTGTGGCTGAGTGATTGCTATGCTCTTGGACTTCCAAAATGCAGTTCCCATTCAGCTTCCCTCCGGGGCATCCTACACATCCTCCAAGACCCTTTGCCTTGAAACCTCTGCGCTGTGTGGCCAGCCACCACAGCTCCATTAGTTCAGCCGTGTCAGTGTTCCCCACCCCACCCACCCCGGGCTCCTCTGTATTAAAAGTGTGTTAAGCTGTTTTCCTGTTTGCCTCTCACTAGACTACAAGTTCCATGGGGTCAAGATCTGGATCATTTATTTACCCTCAACTTGGCACAGGTAGATAAAAGGAACGGCACGTCTCTCTACTCTCACAATAGCTAAAGGTTGCCTTTAGCAGCTTCAGCTGCCAAAGTCTTTAAGTCACCCTTGTGAGAGACACTGACAGATGGGAAAGAGAGTTAATACCTGCTTAAGCAACTAAATGGTCAAATGCTGGGACATGGTAGTTTGGAGGGTGGTGGTGTGATGTATGTTTCTTTATTGATCAGTACTTTTAGGACTATCAGAAGAGGACACTGAAGACCTGCTGATCAAACTCAAAGTTGACAAGAAGTTTCAAGGGGTAGTTAATGCATGAGGTGACACACTGTCCCCAAAGAACTTCTTAACAAACTGGAAAAAAGGTTTAATAGGTTACACATGAATAAGACCAGGATGAACACAAACTTCTGTACTTAGTTTAAAAATCTGCAATAGATACAGGGCAGGAGAGACTGATCATAACCATGCATGTGAAAGAAAAGACTCTGGGGTCCATGTGTCTGCAGTGAGATGTGACTGCTATAGAAGTAGTCCAAGCTCAGATTAGAAAATGCTCTAGCTCAGACAACAGCCACTCTCTACTCTGATCTGACACACCCAGATTCATAGAACTTGTCACTGGCAGGGAATTTTGGCGATCATTCTGTTCATTGCTCTTCTCACTTCACCCATGTGGTAACTGAAGCCCAGACAGGGCAAAAGTCTTGCCCATGGTGACACCAAGGAGAAAAGTTATTACAAAAGTCTGGCAGACAAGCTTCCCAGCAGGAAATATGCAAGAACAAGAGGGCTGGATCTAGTGTGAGGAGCCTTAAGTGACAGTAAGAACGGGGAGGATTAAAAAAAAGAAAAGAACGGAGGGGTTTCAGACATCAGAACACGCTAGCACTCCGACCGCCCCAGCTTTAGTCCCCGAGTACAGTCGTGTCCGACTCTTTGCAACCCTATGGACTGTAGCCCACCAGGCTCCTCTGTCCATGGGATTCTCCAAGCAAGGATACTAGAGTGGACTGCCATTTCCTCCTCCAGGGAATCTTCCCAACTCAGGGATCCAATGCGTCTCCTGCAGCGGCAAGTGGATTCTTCTCCACTGCGCCACCTGTGATGACCCTTAGATACCAGATACCTTCTGGCAAAGCTCACTGTTCCGGATTCCACCACACTCCCGCTCCCCACCCCTACCCCAACAACTTCACACCTGACACCTGTTCTGCAAAACTCTCGGGAGCAGGAATGGAAAAAAAGAGAGCTGCTCCAGCGGAACTCCGGTGGAGTGGGTCTTTCGTGCGAGAAAGGGGCGTGTTTCCCCACAAAACACAAAGGACCCACCCCGGGGTGTGGCCGTGGCAAACAGTGCCTGCAAAGTACTTGACCGCGCACCCAAAGGCACCGCTGCGCCTGCACACACTCCTTCTCCGCAAGGCCCCGCAGCCCCAAAGCCCAGGTGAGGCATGGACCAAACCCTCACTGAGGCAGGTCACCAGCCTGCCGGCCCGGCTACGGCCTTCCTTTCGCCCCCTCTCCTCGTGCCAGAGTGGCCCAGGACGCCCCTCCCGGCCTCCCCGCTCCGGACCGCACTCACCCCTCTACGCCCCCGTACAGCGTAACCATGCTGCCGCTACCGCTACCGCCACCGCGGAGTCCGCCGCTCGCTTTCCTCCCGGCTGCGATTCCCTCCCTGCAGTCCGCAGGGCACCTCTCCGCGTCACGTGAACACCGCTGCGGTCCAGCTGACTCCCGGCGCGCGTGCGTGGGGCGTGGCGCCGCGGCCCGCCCTCAGCCCTGGAGCGGCAGGTCCCGCTCGTGCACCCGGCGGGATAGTGCAGTCAGCGGCGGCTCCTGCAGCTTCCCTCCTGGGCCCTGCTTCTGGAGACGGATACGGGATCCCAAGTGCAGGAGCCCGAAAGGGGTATTCAGGCCAGACCCCACCCCCCGCCCCGACCCAGACCCGTCACCGCCTTGTTGGCCCCTCACTGCCCGGAAAGTGGTGGCAGCTCCGCCTCGCGCATGCGCAAAGCTTGGGCGCCACGTAGACTGTAGGTGAAACTGATCTTGACGCCGGTCGGGGGCGGAACCCCTTCGCGGTGTGGGATCGCGGATCCCTGCAAGTCTTAAAGAATGATCGCACTGGTCAACTCAACACATGCCAGACGATAGCAGAGTCACACCATGCGCCCATGAGTACCCACGCAGACTTTACACTTCGCTTGTGTGAATATTCGTAACCAAGAGTAACTAGAAGCTGCCTGGAGACCGAGAAAGCCCTCCAGGTTGTCCTTGTAAGCCGAGAAGGGAGCGTTCAGCTTTTGCTGTCTTACAGAGAAAGTTGGGTTCTTTGTGGAGGCTACTTGGAGGCTGTAGTCTGCCAGGCAAACTAGCAGATTTGGTAGTTTTATCAGCCCTTTGGCCTCCTCTCCCCCACCTATTGTGCGTTGTGTATCTGCGTTAGGCATGGACCTAGCCTCCGTGAACCTCCCCTTCGGCAGAAATACCTGCTTAACCATGAAGAGCAAAATTCTGGCATCAGCAAGACGACTCCTTAAAGATAACACTTATTCTTGATAGGGGGGGTCACATGGCACTTAGATCTGGATTCCATAAACTGTCAATAATATGTCATTTAATGTACAGCTGTGTTTCGAAAAATTTGTATTATTGTGCTTCGACTAATAACAGGTGAAACAATTCTTAGAGCTTTCTGAGATGCTCTTCTTGAGTTATAATCGTCAAATTTGGCTCGAATAAAATTGTCCATTTCTTTCTTAGATCGACTGATTGTTTTTTTGTTGTTGACAGGTTTTAGAAGACTTTTGTTACCTTCCAACCACCACTGAGCTCTCTCTCTTTATAGGGGTGGAGACAGAAAGGGAGGTCGGACGGGGACAATACTAGTCAGGTCTGGGAGTCAAGGCGGGGCACCTGCGCACCTCCGTGGGCATCTCCAGGCGGTTCTGGGCAGCAACTTGGGCTAGGAAGGCAGTCAGCTGCCACTGGCATCTCTTCAGGAACATCAGTCGAGGGAGAGGAGCTTTGCAGGGCAATTCTCAAGCTGCTGCTGCTGCTGCTAAGTCGCTTCAGTCGTGTCCGACTCTGTGCGACCGCATAGACAGCAGCCCACCAGGCTCCCTCATCCCTGGGATTCTCCAGGCAAGAACACTGGAGTGGGTTGCCATTTCCTTCTCCAATGCATGAAAGTGAAGTCGCTCAGTGGTGTCCGACTTAGCGACCCCATGGACTGCAGCCCACCAGGCTCCTCCATCCATGGGATTTTCCAGGCAAGAGTACTGGAGTGGGGTGCCATTGCCTTCTCCAATTCTCAGGCTAGCCTGCCCCAATTTTCCACCCCCATCTCCCGGATATGCCTGCCGATCTTACAAAAGAAGCCCAGCACTAGGCGCCTCTTCCCCCGACAGCCAACTGGATCTGTTTATGCTTTGAACATTTGGGGCATATGTGCTTTTTAAAGTGGAAAAGAGGAGTCTTTTCATTTCTTACCTAGATGGGACTCTGAAACACTTCAGTTTAACCCCTAAGAGTAATTAAAAGTAGAGCCCTATATCATAGAGCATATCTGAGAGACGGGTAGGATTTTTTAAAGCCCACCTGTATCATTTACATCCATAGTACTTCAGACCTGGAAAGTGTTTATTCAAAGCACACGTTTTTAGAATAATGGAAGTAAAATATTCCGGTGAGATTAAACTGGCAGGATTTTTGAAGAGGAAATTGTAGACATTTTGAAAGAACTGTTCCTTTTCATGCCTTGGATCTAGAGCCTTCAGATCTATGTATATGATAGTATTCAAGTTTCCCTTTATATTTCTTGTTAGAAAAGGAAGCACAAGAAAGGTCTGAATATAAGAATTGAGTTCACCATTTGTTAGTGGATGACCTTGAGCAAAGTACACAGAATTGCTGATGCTTTTCCTCTATGAAATGGAGATGTTGAACAGCAACCTACTCAGACTTACACGGAATTTATATATCAAAAGGGTTGTGGAAATCATAAAGTACTACATAGATCTTAACTAATTTTTATTGGCATTGCTAACTAGTGTCTGCTGTCCAACAAAGTAGCCACATGTGACTATTAAGCACTTGAAATGTGGCTAGTCCAAATGAGACGCACAGTGAGTGTAAAATACAGGACAGCCAAGATTTAGAACCAAGACAGAATATAAAAGTATCTCCTGTAATTTTTACACAAGTGACATACTGATATTATTTTGAGATAGTGAATTAAAATGATTTGTTATTAAAATAAATTTTGCCTGTCTGTTTTATCTTTTTTTAATATAGTTACTAGAAATTTTAAAAATTACATATGTGACTCACATTTCTACTGCGTGTGCATGAATGTTAAGTTGCTTCCAACTCTTTGCAACCTGATGAACTGTAGCCCACCAGACTCCTCTGTCCATGGAATTCTCCAGGCAAGAATACTGGAGTGGGTTGCCATGACCTCCTCCAGGGAATCTTCCCGACCCAGGGATCGAACCCACATCTCTTACGTCTCCTGCGTTGGCAGAAAGACTCTTTAACACTCAGTTCAGTTCAGTTGCTCAGTCGTGTCTAACTCTGCAACCCCATGAATTGCAGCACGCCAGGCCTCCCTGTCCATCACCAACTCCCGAAGTTCACCCAAACTCATGTCCATCGAGTCGGTGATGCCATCCAGCCACCTCATCCTCTGTCATCCTCTTCTCCTCCTGCCCCTAATCCCTCCCAGTATCAGAGTCTTTTCCAATGAGTCAACTCTTCACATGAGTTGGCCAAAGTACTGGAGTTTCAGTTTTAGCATCAGTCCTTCCAATGAACACCCAGGACTGATCTCCTTTAGAATGGACTGGTTAGATCTCCTTGCAGTCCAAGGGACTTTCAAGAGTCTTCTCCAACACCACAGTTCAAACGCATCAATTCTTCGGTGCTCAGCTTTCTTCACAGTCCAACTGTCACATCCATACATGACCACTGGAAAAACCATAGCCTTGACTAGATGGACCTTTATTGACAAAGTAATGTCTCTGCTTTTGAATATGCTATCTAGGTTGGTCATAACTTTTCTTCCATGGAGTAAGCATCTTTTAATTTCATGGCTGCAATCACCATATGCAGTGATTTTGGAGCCCCCCAAAATAAAGTCTGACACTGTTTCCACTGTTCCCCATCTATTTGCCATGAAGTGATGGGACCAGATGCCATGATCTTCATTTTCTGAATGTTGAGCTTTAAGCCAACTTTTTCACTCTCCACTTTCACTTTCATCAAGAGGGTTTTTAATTCCTCTTCACTTGCTGCCATAAGGGTGGTGTCATCTGCATATCTGAGGTGATTGATATTTCTCCCGGCAATCTTGATTCCAGCTTGTGTTTCTTCCAGCCCAGTGTTTCTCATGATTCACTCTGTATAGAAGTTAAATAAACAGGGTGACAATATACAGCCTTGACTTACTCCTTTTCCTATTTGGAACCAGTCTGTTGTTTCATGTCCTGTTCTAACTGTTGCTTCCTGACCTGCATATAGGTTTCTCAAGAGGCAGGTCAGGTGGTCTGGTATTCCTGTCTCTTGAGGAATTTTCCACAATTTATTGTGATCCACACAGTCAAAGGCTTTGGCATAGTCTTTACCACTAGCATTGTGCTATTCTATATCCTGTCTCCTAGCCATCCGGGCCAGAGTATTTCAAAGTTGTTAAGTACCTATTTATGAAATAGGATTGATTTAAAGAAGAAAACTGTGTTGAATAAATGACTATACATTTGTGTTGTACATTAAAGTTCTATAAAGTTATTTTATGTATCTTTATCTCATTTTATCATTCCAACAACCCCATGAAAATAGCAGATTTCTAACCACATATTAAAAATGAGGAAACTGTGAAATCAAAGTAATTAGCCTAGGCTCACACAAATAAAAGATGTTGCTTAAAATGGGTGTGGGTAGTTACTGTAATGGGAAGGAAATAAAGATGTTGCAATGCAGACAAGTGTTAAGGACTGTATAGCTTTGCAGAGGTTTAGTACCCCTGTGTACTGGCCTTGCAACGCCCCAGCAGCTGCTCCTGTGATGCTCACAAGATTGGTAAAGTCCTCTAAGAATCTGCAAGCCAGTTTCATTCTCTGTCTTCTCTACTTAATCCCCATGACTCCAGGGAGGCCATATTTCCTGAGGAGTGGGGGAGGGGTCGGGTAAAATAGGTAGTGGAAAAATATCTTACCTCCCAAATCCACTTATGATTTTGGAACAGGGGGTTTGAAGATCCAAGATACTCAAAAGGGTATGTTGACTTGGTTCATGAAAGCACAACCACATCTGTTTTCACTCAGCATTGTATTTCCTGGGCTAACTTCAGTATCAGGCATATAATAGGAGGTCCATGAATGGTTTCAAGAGTACTTATAAACTATAAAGCACTGTACCACAAATATGAGAGGTAGTAAATACTACTGTGAACTAGAGACGGAAGCAAGCAGATTCTGCAGCAGAGATGTTTTGCAGAACAAACTGGGGAGAGGAAGACGTTTGGAGAAAATAGAAGTGAAATTGTGAACTGGGGAAGTGGGCGCTGTACAAGTAGTCAGGGGGCCTCAGAGGGATCGAGCCCTAATGTGTCCTGCATTGGGAAGTTACCAGGGCACGTGTGACCTTCAGCATTGTGCTTTAGGATAATTAATCTGGCAGGTTCCTTATAGCAGGACAAGTGGGAGGGAAAAGCCTGGAACAGGAAGATAATCAGAAAGCTGGGGCAGTGACTCAGTCAAGAGATGAACAAGGAAGCGATGAGGAGCGGAGATGAGGAGCGGGGCAGAAGTCAAGGGGAGGGATTGAAGTTAGGGTGGGGATCATGCTGACCTTGTTCTTTGTTGTTCTAGGATGAGAGCAGAGACAGGCTGGAGTTGGCTTCTTACAGGGAAAGAGAGAGGGGTGAGGGGGTGCCTTACTAAGGGCGGAGATGGGACTCTGAGGCTGGTAACTGGAAAGCAAGAGCTCTTCCACACCTGTCGGTCCACCAGGAACAATCCAGAAGGGGTGAGGTGTCCAAAGAAGCAAGTGGATGATTGTACACAGTCTGCCCTTCAAGTCTCTTCTGCCTTGATCTGAAGTGGTTCTGAAAGGGGGGCCTTAGGTCAAGCCAGCTATCCCAGAAAATCAGGCTGGTTTTCTCCCTCTTCTTAGGCACAAGGGTGTTTATATATGCGTTTATATGCATGTTTTAGCTTGTATTGATCTATATGTAGATATGTATATATTTACATGTTTGTATTACTTACTTGTATATGTTCTAAGTGACTAAATTCATCTATAAGGGCATGTATTTGAGATTGTATCTGTATACATGTTTCTGTATTAGTGTATGTACAGAATTAGCATTTCAGTTCTCAAAGGAACTTAAGCAGTCCTGCACATCTAGGTCCCTCTGAGTGGCTGCATAGGTATACAAGTGTAACTTTGCCCATTGTGCTGGAGCTGGCCCGCACTAGCTCACAAAGAGCTAATTGTGCATATTTTTCTAACTGTTCAGTGATATGGCATTAATAGCTCTCAGTTACCACGGTGGGAGTATTTACAGCACAGAAATCAGCAGCTGGTACCAATCACATTGTTGTTATTTTTATTTCCCAGAAAGCTGGCTGTTAGACCTTTAGCAGCACACACTGGATAGATGTTTGCCATCTGTGAGAGCAACGGTGGTCTCTGGTCTGTGTACCCCAGTATACAAGTACATACATGAAAGTGTGTCCTGCGTAATTGGTCCATTTTTTATAGACTACAGACTTAGGGGTTCAAAATGCACCTGTTTTCTTACAACTAAGCATAATTTCTGTCTCATCCCTCCACTGTTAATCAAGCTGCTTACAGGAGAACTCAGTGATTTCAGGTTTCGGTTTAGACTGACTGACCTCTCGTCCTTCCTCCTCTTGGTTTCCCACACTTGTGTCTAAGGGCCAGCGGGCTGTGGGTAAGGGCAGCTCCAGGCATCTGCTGAGATCTGAGGTTTTCCCATCAGGGTCTTTCCTCATTTGCATCCAGTCTCCTAACAGCTCCTGAGATTCCCTCGGCCCAGGAAGCGTTCAGTTTCCCAGAGCACACTGCCATTTTGGAAACCTATCCTCTTGGCAGGTGTCAGGGCAGGCTCCTTCCCTCTTCCTGGGCACCTGGACTCCCCCTGCAACCTGCTGCATACAGGAATCACAGGAGAAGAGAAGCAGCATGGCATCCCCTAACCACAAATCCCTGATCTTACCAAGGCTGAAACTCCAGCGGTCCAGGGCCAAGATTTCAACCAGTTTGAACCAGTTCTCTCTGACTCCAAAGGCTTTTCCATTCTACCAGACGGGCCAAATTCTCTGTGGATTAGGAGCACTTGGTACCTGCTTTCGGTCATGAAATGAAGTGTTAGTCACTCAGTTGTGTCCAACTCTGCGATGAAATGGACTGTAGCCTGCCAGGCTCCTCTGTCCATGGGATTTCCCAGGCAAGAATACTGGAGTGGGTTGCCATTCCATTCCCCAGGGGATCTTCCCAACCCAGGTATCAAAACTGGGTCATGATGGGTGCTCAAATAATTATAGAATTCCCAGTTTCATCATTTGACTTTGCAGCAGCTGGTACCTCTCCCGACATTATGGTACAACAGGAACCCCAGAAATAAGTGTATGTGAAGGGAGGGGTGTGAGCTGAACTTCTTCTAGGAAATCTGTCACATATAAACCAGTGGTAAACATTTCACCAGATCCTGTTTCCCAGTTTGTCCCACTCCTTTATCAGGGTTTGTTCTTTCTGAACATTCCTAGTTTTTACTTGTTCCTAATCTCTGCTGCTGCTGCTGCTGCTGCTAAGTCACTTCAGTCGTGTCTGACTCTGTGCGACCCCATAGACGGCAGCCCACCAGGCTCCCCCATCCCTGGGATTCTCCAGGCAAGAACACTGGAGTGGGGTGCCATTTCCTTCTCCAATGCAGGAAAGTGAAAAGTCAAAGTGAAGTCACTCAGACGTGTCAGACTCTTCGCGACCCCATGGACTGCAGCCTACCAGGTTCCTCCGTCCACAGGATTTTCCAGGCGAGAGTACTGGAGTGGGGTGCCATTGCCTTCTCCACCCTAATCTCTAGTCTGTTACTAAGTTTTTTTTCTGCCCCTAACTCTGAACGAACTACCTTCTGCACCTATTATCCTTTGACTCTATGCTAATCACATCCTGTATCTGGTGCTTACCTGTACAGCAGTCTCATCACAGCCCACCACTCTTAGTTTTTCTCCTTTTGAATTATAAAGAGATGGCTGCAGGGCCACCAGACTGCCAGACTCAATTACTGAGTTACTGACTCCAGCCTATGACTGTTTTGGAAACAATGCAATAGGAAGAATGCAAGATCCTTACACCTTTGTTCCTCATCAGACCCGGGACTGCAAGCCCTCATCTTATATACAGCCCCTAGACTCCTTATGGAAAGGGGGCCCACAGTCCCTGAGGCATGAGCCTCCTCCACCGGCTGAGGATTAAAGGCACCTTTCTATTTCCTTCAAACTTTCTTTGTCTTTTTATTCGGCTTCCGTGGGCAGAGAAAGCCAAGATTTTGGTGGGCAACAGAAGCAGTGACAGATTTCATTGTTTTGGGCTCCAAAATCACTGCAGACAGTGACTGCAGCCATGAAATTAAAAGATGCTTGCTCCGTGGAAGAAAAGCTATGACCAATCTAGACAGCATATTAAAATGCAGAGACATCACTTTGCTGACGAAGGTCCCTCTAGTTAAAGCTATGGTTTTTCCAGTAGTCATGTACAGATGTGAGAGTTGGACCATAAAGAAGGCTGAGTGCCAAAGAATTATTGCTTTCAAACTGTGGTTCTGGAGAAGTCTCTTGAGGGTCCCTTGGACACCAAGGAGATCAAATCAGTCAATCCTAAATGAAATCAACCCTGAATATTCATTGGAAGGACTGATGCTGAAGCTGAAGTTCCAATACTTTGGCCATATGATGCAAAGATCCAGCTCACTGGAAAAGACCGTGATGCTGGGAAAGATTCAAGGCAAAAGGAGAAGAAGGCAGCAGAGGATGAGATGGTTAGGTAACACTACTGACTCAATTGACATGAATTTGAGCCAACTCCAGGAGATAGTGAAGGACAGGGGAGTCCGGTGTGCTGCAGTCCATGGGGTTTCAAAGAGTCAGACACCACCGAGAGACCAAACCACAGCAGTAACAAATCATCCCACTCATTAGCCTATGCAATCACCCAGCCTATAAAAACTCGCCACCTCGTGTTTCCAGGCCTCTTTCATCTTCTGAGATGGCCCACATTCTGTCTGCAGAATGTGTATCTCCCCCAAATAAACCTTCTTTCTCTTTACTGTGGCTTGTTCTTGAATTCTTTTCTGTGCAAAGCCAAGAACCTAGTCCCAGGGACTCATCTGAGACCTGGGAAGTGACCGTCCTCTCGTGCCCCACACCCTTTCCTACAAGAGCTTAATCAGTTAAAACAGTCCCTTTCATGATGCTCTGCCTGCCGATCTCAAAGGGCTTCAACTGGAGCCAATCCCTGCTATTTCAATACCTGTTAAGAAATTGGGAGACCAATGGTCTGGTTTGCTCAGGACTGAGGGACTTCATCTTATTTAAAAATAGGATGAGTTAGTCACTCTATGAAAAAAAAAATCACTCCTGGAGAGGAGTCCTGGGCAACTCTGTCAGTTGCCCCAGTGACCCATGACAGATTATATGGCTCAGGTGAATTTAGGAGGAGAAATGTTGAGTTTTCAGTTCAATAAAATTGTTTTCCAATAATTTAAGAGAGCAGGATTTGCATATCACTGCAATAAGAGAATGAGGTATTATTCCACAGATCAATTCAGCATTGTTTCCCAAATGATGTTTCCTAGAGAGATGTTCATTGGTACTTCCAGAACAGTGTTCCTGTGGTCCTCAAAATATTGAGTCCTCTTTAGTCTTCCTGGTCACCCTTATCCTGGAGAGTCCTGCTGACTGTCAATACACTAAGGCTCAGAAAAGCCCCAAAGGAGAACAACCAGTTTCCTCCTGTTTAATGGCTCAATAAGCAAGGATACTTGTGCTGACTTAAAAAAAAAAAAAGCACAACGTGAGAGTTACGAGTTTCTTTATTTCAGGCAAAATAAGGACTGCAGTCCGGGACTGGAGTCCGGGAGATAGCGCCTTAGATAGACCTGGGAGACTGCTCCAAAGAGGCGGGGCGGGGGGGTGGGGGTGGGGGGAGTGGGGGGGAAGTCAGTATATATGTATGATTTTTGGCAAAGGTGGAATACCCGCAATCAAGCATGTATTTTTCCAGAAGATTTCTGCTAGTCTCATGAACCCTTCACTAGCCACGAGGAACAGTGTCACCATGATGGATTTTGGAGCTTATCTAAATATGAGACACAAAAGTTGGCTCATAAAATCAGTCCTAAGAATATCTATACGAAGATCTGCTCTGCCAGTTTTCCTGGAGAACAGAGTGCCTCATTTCAGCTCTCCACCATGAACTCTTTCAGGGGAGTGTTGAAGGTCAGCAACAACACACAATTTAACCCTTATAGAGGTAGATGGCAAGCACCCATGGCAAGTGCCAATTTGTAGTTGACACTTATACCAAGGAAGTCTTATCTCACAAGAGGTATTAGGTGCCTAACATCTCTGCCCCTCCAACACACACACACACACACACACACACACACACACACATTTTCTCTTAATTCCAGTTTGAAAACTCTGGAAGAGAATATTGATCTACAGGGCCATCTATTTTATGGTCCTGGAGGCCTTTTCCAGCTCAGTGATCTCATAGGGTAATCCAGCTGGAAGGATATTTTCTATTATTCACTTTCTTTCTTTCTCTCTCTAATCATCCGCTGGCATTTGAAAGGTGGGCTTTTCAGCTCTCCAAGCCGCCTCATCCTAGATGCCCAGGTGTACGTTGTTTCCCTCTGGGTTGGAACCCCCAGCACCCTGGGACCATTTCCCAGAGCCTGGTCATCTCTGCTGGAGGCTCAAGGCCTGGAGAAGATGGACAAAGCCATGGGCCAGCCAGGTGGGCCTTGCCCTCCTCCATGCCTTCCCTTCCTCTTACCTCCTTCTCTGGGGCAGCCCAGAATCTTTCCCTCAGATACTGGCTCAGGAAGACCTTGGCTGGCCCCAGCTTTTTCTGAGTCCTAAGGAGGAAGGGCAATGTGACTTTCAGCTCTCCAGACATAGACCAAGGGCATGACGGCTTAGGAAGTGTTGCCCAGAGCCTCTTTTGGTCCTTCCCCAACATCTTGCCTCTCTCTGAGTGGTGGAATATATCAAAGGAGGCCATTGGAGTGGATGACCAGATGGGATTTTGTTGCTGTTTTTTGGGGTTGTTTTTGCAATCATGAACCCCTGAGCTGGCACACTGAGGGGTGAAATGCAGGAGAGGCATGCTATCACTCAAATATGCCCAGAGTTGTGCAATCCCCTGAGTAGGATAGATGGGGCAAGGATGTAGACAAAGGTTATATGATCTGGCCAGAGTAGCAGGAGGATCCCTCCTGAAGGAGGCAGGATTTGGGGACGGATTACAGAGTGGGAGGTATTCTAATCCCAAACTGATGGGAGACTTTGGGTCCTGGTGAAAGTGTGAAGAGGTCCAAGATAGGCTCTAGAGGCATGAAAGGTGGGCATGAGGTAGGTACCCCTTTCAGGAGGCCAAGTCTTAAGCTTTCTCATGGCCTGGGCACTGCCCTAGTCTCCACCATCAAGCCTCATTGAGAGGAACATTGTAAACCAGCTCCCACTGAGGATTCCAGCCACTGAGGAAAAGCCACTTCATCTTCCCTAGAACCCTTATGCTGGGGATGGCAAGAAGCTGGGCAACTGCTTCTACTCAATCCCCGGAAAATCCCTAGAAAATCCCTGGAAATGGGGTGCCAGGGACATCTGTATGAACCCTGATAGATGCATGTCAGCAGAGATTGACTGTAGTATTCCAGTTTGCAGGGCTTCCTCTCCCCACCCATTCCCATTAGGGGATGTGCACTTTAAGAGAAACCATGAAGGAGAGCCTCACTGAGCACTGAAGAATTGATGCTTTTGAACTGTGGTGTTGGAGAAGACTCTTGAGGGTCCCTAGGACTGCAAGGAGATCCAACCAGTCCATCCTAAAGGAAATCAGTCCTGAATGTTCATTGGAAGGACTGATACTGAAGCTGAAACTCCAAAACTTTGGCCACCTGATGCGAAGAACTGACTCATTTGGAAAGACCCTGATGCTGGAAAAGATTAAAGGTGGGAGGAGAGGGGACGACAGGGGATGAGATGGTTGGATGGCATCACCGACTCGATGGACATGAGTTTCAGCAAGCTCCGGGATTTGGTGATGGACAGGGAATCCTGTCACGATGCAGTCCATGGGGTCGCAAAGATTCGGACATGACTGAGCGACTGAACTGAACAGATGAGGGAGAGCAAAGATGGACCTAGAGATCTGTCCCTCTAACAGTGGCTTTTCAGACACTGAGCAGGTCATCCTTCACAGATATTTGGGCTTGGAGCCTTCCTCACACCCTTGTCATCACACCACATCCCCCCAGGCCAGTCCTGTGCGCTGAGCCATCTCTGCGCTGTCCCAGGAGTGCGAGGAGCGGGAGCCACCATCAGCAGGGCTCGCTGGCCCGGCCGGTCCCCCGTGGCCAGGCACGTGCGGTTCAGCGGCTGTCTGAGGCCTAAGCAGAGGGGACAGCAGCGCCTTTCCTGAGACAAGTGGGAAGAAGGTATCAGCCATGGCTGACCGAGCGGTGACCCAGGGCTCAACAGAGAGCCAATTAGCAGCCACCACAGTGGCAGTGGGCTTGCTGCAGCTTCCACGAGAAGTCCCATGTGCCACCGACGTGTCAGCCTGAGTTAGCACCAGGAGGGCTGAGTGGAGTCTGGCTGGAGGCTGCCTGCACTGCGGAGTGTGGGTTATAACACTTCCCCTGGGCTCAGGGCAGCTGGGCCAAGTGAGACGCAGGCGTATGCGTGCCTCTGCCCGAGTTAGTGTGTGTGTACACACATGTGGTGCCTGTGTACACATATGTGGTGTGTGTACACGTGTGGTGTGTGTACACATGTGTGGTGTGTGTTCGCACGTGTGGTGTGTGTACACGTGTGCTGTGTGCATACATGTGTGGTGTGTGTCCACGTGTGTGGTGCATGTTACCCGTTCATCATCCAGGACTTAGGTGTCAGTGTGCATGCATACACCTGCTCACGTCCCTTCAGCGTGTTTAGTGCACGCTTTCTGTGATTGCTTCGTGAGAGTTGAGAATTCTAGGATTGAGCGGGGCAAAGTCCCTGCCCTCAAGGGGCTTATGTTCTAGTGGGAGGGACCAAAAAGAAACAAGTAAACAACTACTCAGTGGCCAAGGTAGAGCAAAGTGCTAAGAGGAAAGGCAAACAGGAAACGGGAAGTTCTGTTCAGTCTGAGATCAGGGAGGGCCCCTTGGGGGAGGTGATCTTGATCTACAGGAGAAGGAGGCAGCTCGTGATTATTCAGAGCAGAGGGCTGTAGACAGAATGCAGAAATAGGGCCAGAGTGAAGGACCCTGGGTTCCACTGAGCGTGATGTGGCTGGGAAGAAAGGGGAGACCCCGCAGCTGGGGGATATCTGACAGGCCAGGCCTGGGAACAGCCCTCAGTGAGAACCTACTTGTCCACCTCAACTTGCTAAATCCACCCCCACTGTCCAGCACAGCCAGGCCTCCCCGGGGGGGGCCCTCAGCTCAGCCAGTGTGTCCACAAGGTGGCCAGAAACCAGAGAAGCCACTGCCCACGGAGAGAGAAGAGGGCCCCGAGCTGGCCTGGAAGCTGCATCCTCGAGGCCAGAGGTGAGGCTGCTTGTGGGTGCTCTGACGCGAGGAACCACTGGCAGATGGTGTGAGGGGACTGCAAAGAGGCTGGTGGGGACAATGGATGCCCTGGACCACGCTCTCTCAGCCCAGACTTGGGAGGCCTGGCAGGGCTGGGCCCGGGGAGAGCTGGAGGCCTCCCCGCTCTGCGCACCGCCTCCCTGCGGGAAGGGCAGGCTCTAGACCCCAGCAAAGGCGCCAGAGCTGGCTTCAGACCTTGTCTTTCATTTCCCAAACCCAGAAGCCCTGGACGGGAGCCTCGCAGGCCCAGGAGGGGAAGCTTAGCGGGCTCCGCCACAGGTGGCCTCTGGAAGAGGTTGGGTGGACGAAAGGAAAGGGAGGAGGTCGGGGAGCAAAACTGTCACCACATCAACCCAGCCAAAGGCTTGCTTCCGCTGGGGCGGCCTGACTGGGGTGTCTCAGGGTGACGGCAGGCATGGGGCCTGTGTCTGTCTCCCCGTGAAGCTTTGTCTGCGGGTCTGTGTGAGTGTGTATACTAGTGTGTATCCGGTGACTGTGTCAGCTTGGGTCCTTCCTGGTTGTTTGTGTGTCTGTGAGTGAGCCCCCCATGCCTGTATGTCTGCAGGTGGGCGCCTCTGTGGACCCTGCAGGTGCCGGCTGTGTGGGGGCCTCTCTGGGTACGTGCTTTTCTGGGTGTGAGTGCGTGAGGTGTCTTGCGGTCTGTCGCCTGTTAGCCTCTGAAATGGTAACACCCTGTTCCCTGGCGTGACCCCGAGGCTCTTGGGGAGAAGCTGCCTCCTCCACTCTCATCAAGGCGGCGGAGACAGCAGCTCTGGGGGTCGTGGGACTGCGGGGCTGGCCGGCAGAGACCTGCACTTTAGCTCTGCTTTTGCTGTTGCTATCAATGTCACCCGCTGTTGCATGGCTGCCAGCCGGGCAGCCCCCAAACCAGGCCTACACTCATCCTGGCCTCTTACTCACCTCTGGCTGTGGTCTCAGACTCCCGTCCCGGCTGCTGCCTACCCTGAAGGGGCATGGAGTGTGGTGGTGGGGCAAGGAGGCGGGTTGGCTGGATGGCAGCTCAGCTGTGTGGGGCGCTCAGAGACTTAAATTTGGGAGGAGGTTAAGAAGTAATCTAGCCCCCTGCTCAGTGTATCCATCCCAGTGGCCACAGCTGCATCTTTGTGTGTTCCTGTTGAACCTGACTCTCTCTGGCCCCTCCTAAGAGGGGACCCTCACTGAAACTTGGGAGTGGGGAGGGGAGAAGGTGGAGCTGGGAGGGGCAACGAGGGCCCTGGATTCAGAACCTCTCTAAGTGCCTCTCCCAGGTTTTGACCAGACTGGGTGGAGGCAAGGGGTCGGGGCCGGGGAGAGGCAGGCATGGGTTTCACAGACTGGCAGGGAGGGAAGGCGTCACCAGGAGGCAGTAAATGAGCCCGGTGAGGACCACAGACTCCCAAGTGTGAACAGGAGGCCAGAGAAGATGGGAGCTAGAATGGGCTGGAGCACTCAGGAAGGCTTCCTGGAGGAGGAATAGTAAACGGGTCTTGAAAGACTGGTAGAAACTGGATGGGCAGAGAGGAGGGGCAGGAAGAACGCTGTGAGTTGAGAGAGGAGGGTCTGTGCAGGGCAGGGGGATAGGTAGAAGTAGGGTTCCGGGGCTATGACTTAGTGTCTTCTGTGGGAGTGGGGGTAGGGCCAAGAAAACTTCAGGGAGAAGCCCTTTGCTAAGTAGGAGCTGGAAGGAAGGGGGGGAGGAAGAAGGACTGGGCGGCTCGCCTTACATGCAGGCCCCTCTTCAGCCAACACGCCGCTGGACTACCTGAGCAGGGCGGGGCCTCAAGGCTGCAGCACCCTGCGCTCTCCTGGGCACCTCTCCCCACCGGGGCAGCGGCTCCCATCCTGGCTGCCCTGCGGAAGCCTTGTGCAAACAGCGGGGTCTCTTGCGCCATAGGAGCACTTCAGAAACTGCCACGGCCTGGGCCCGGCCCGGAGTCTAATTCCAGTGGTCTGAGAAGTTGTTAGGCTATGCAAGTGAAATGGAGAAACCCCCGACTCTCCATTCAGAGAGAGTAACCCACCAGGGGGACGTGGACGCAGCTGCAGCTGCTGTTGGGGAACCTGGGGGCCTGATAGCCTCCCCACCTCCACACCCCGGGGGCAGTTAGGACTCCTGAAACCCTGTGTGCCTCCTACAACTAAACGGTGGGGAGGAAGCAGGGATGGGAAGGGTTCTGGGGTCTGGAAACACCAAGTCACGCCCTGCTGACCATACACCCTGTTTTATTTGAGAAGCAGGGCACATCGCTGCTCTAAGCAAAACAGAAGGTCTGTTAGGAAGGATAAGGGGCGATTGGCAGCAGGCCCTCCGCCTCCAGATCTCCATTTCCTTGGACTGGAAGCACCTGACTCTACCCATGGCAGGAGGTGACGACACGCAGACCACAAAAAGTGTGCGGAAGCAGAGGAGGCTGGCATGGGAGGCGATAGTGTCCCAGGTGAGAACGATGGGAAGGAGGGTGTGTGTGTGTGTGTGTGTGTGTGTGAGAGAGAGAGAGAGAGATATCTGGAGAGGAGGTATCCAGAGGCAGCATATCTGGTGGAAAGGCATTCTCTTGTACAGTCTTTCTACCCTCACTGGGCCAGAGAACAGGCCTTGGGCCCAGAACGTTTCCTCCCCCAGAGATAAAAAGCCCATGCAGCCTATCGCCTCATGCGGGAACATCTTTTCCTGTTTGCAGTTCAGTTTGTGCTCCTTTTTTTCTGCTTTTATTTACATCCATGGCCCTCCTGCAAACCCCCAGCTTTCATTATTTCAAACTCCAGGAAGGAGGGGCTGGGGTCCTTCTGCTTCCACACAAGAGGGGCACACAGAGGCCAATGGGCCTGCATCGGCTGCACCATCAAAAGGGCCACCTGCAGCCTGTGAGGGGCCAAGGCCCACTGCTGAAGCTGCCCTTGCTCTTTCTCCACCTGAGAAAAGGCCACTCGGGGCTCAACTGTGTCGTGATTTCCTTGGCGACTCCAGCACCAAGATTCAGGGGACAGAAGTGTTTGGACTTCTGTTCTGGTGGCTGATGCCGTGATAAGCTTTGCTATCCTCCTCTTAATTGGAGTTCCCCCTGGCACTAACTGGGCTTCCCTAGTGGCTCACACAGTAAAACAATCTGTCTGCAATGCAAGGAGACCCAGGTTTGATCCCTGGGTGGGGAAGATGCCCTGGAGAAGGGAATGGCAACCCACTCCAGTATTCTTGCCTGGAGAATCCCATGGATGGAGGAGCCATGGCATCGAGTCAGACTCGACTAAGTGACTAACACTTTCACTTTTCCTGGCTCTGGTTACCAGTCCAGGATGATCTGTGGTGAAGCGTGTGGTGCCAAGAAGGCTAGGGAGACACTCAGCCCAGTTTGCCTGTGACTGGGAGGGGAGGAGAGCTGGCTCGTCAGAGAGCTGTCTCTTTTCTTCTCGTCAGGACTCTCTGTCATGGGAGACGACTTGGAGCTGCTTGAGTCAGAAGAGGAAGACACTCTGCCTGCAACTCCAGGGCTTTGTGCTGAGTAGGGGCCCAGCGAGCGTGGATGGCTGTCTGCTGTCTGGGCTCATGGGGCTGCCTCCTCTCCTCGGAGAGAGCTCCCAGCCCTGACTGGACCTCCATCAGCCAGCTGCTTCCCCACAACCCTGCTCAGGAGTTCTTGTGTGTGTGTGTGTGTGACAGAGACATCCACAAGGGTATCAGGTGATGTTTGCGAAGTCCCAGAGTGCTTCCCTCTCCCTGACTTGTTCTTTCCTGTCATTTCCCAGCCTCACACCCTTACACATCTCCCTCCCTCAGCCCCGACCAGGCCCTCTCAGTCCTGGTAGCTTAGCGGAAGACAAGGCTGAGGCAATTAATAGAGCCTATTGAAGACTTGTCATTAGAAAGCTCCTTAACTCAGCCACCTGAGTTGGGGCCCCAGGCATGTGACAGGATGGGGGAGGAGTTCCAGGAACACCAGGCAGCTGCCTGGGTGGGAAAGGGTTGGGGGGGGGGGGCCGGCGGGGGGGGTGGGGGATGGGGCAGACAGAGAGCAGGGAAACGGGTCAGGAGGCCTAGATTATATGAGCCTGTGGATTGTGCAGACATGGAGTGGCTGTTGTTTTCCACTGTCTGTGGTTTCTCTCTTCCTAGAATTTTGCTCTGGCTGATCTGCTGCAGAACCAAGGCCCGAGAGATGAGGTGCCAAAGAATAAACCTCCTGACTACATGGACCATCCCAGGAAAAGTTTTCTTCTTGGGTGTGGGCACCGGTGCCCACGTGGAGACCCTGTATGTAACACATAGAGCAGAATGGGGTGCCACATGCCCTTAAATCATTCCATCCCTGACTCTGCTTCTCTGGGGTGGGGGAACTGGCCAGGAGAGAGACAAGAGCCAACAGCCGGAAGAGAGGACGAGGAGGGAAGAGGGGCCTGGGTCTCCAGCCTGTCCCTGCCTATCTCTGACTTCATGGTGTCCTTTACACAACAACCATTGTAGCCAAGCCAGGCAGGGGCAGCAGAGGCCCGGATGCTGATGTAGAACCTGTCTCCAATTGTGTGTAGTGTGTTTGTGAACTGGCTCTCGATTGAACTAGCCCTGGCTTTGGTCCGCTTCAGCTCCTCTGGCTGCCACTAGAGGGCGGCAGTGAACACAGCCAGGCCAGCGGAACTCGAGCTGCACTCCCCAACCTTTTCACTCCGCGTTTCCTTGCCCTTCCCAGCGCGGAGGGATGATCAGGCCCCAGCCACACAATCACTCGGACCGCAGAACCCACTAAAGGCAGTCCCCTGCCCTGGGTGCGGTGAAGGTGTAATGGTATGAGAGTGTGAGGTTAGTGAAGACGCTGGAAGGGACCAGAGGTGAACAGAGGTGGTCAAAGTCAGAACCCCGCTTTGTATTCATTACCTCCTATAAGGATAAAGGTAGAGGGACAAGAGGCAGAGCCAGGGGAGCAGGCAGCCTGCAGGGAGACAGGCAGGGCCCAGCCCACGACTAGGCAGGAGAATCACGCTGACCACAAGGGCAGGTTACTATAAGAGACCAGAGCAAACCACGTGGCTCCGGAGCCAGACTCCAGATTCAACCACCAGCTCCTCAAGTACTAGCTGTGAGACGTTAGGTGAGGCACTGAACCTCCCTCGGTTTCTCATGGAGATGGAGAATAGCATTACGTCCTATGCCAGATGTCAGTGTTAAGCGGGTTAAAATACAAATCACCCTAGAACAGTGTCTGGCACAGAGTAAGAACACTATGCACTAGAATGCATTCATAGAAACTACAAAAAGAAACAAAAAGCAATGATGGTTTTCCGAGAGTAGATCCACCTGCTGTCTAGTTTCCCTAGGGCATCCTCATGAGATATATGGGAATGGATTCCCATACTCCCGGGCATCAAATAGTAACATATGGGTTAGTGAATCAGTAAAAGTTAAAGGAGTATGTGTAACATTGGTAAAAATGTATGGAGTTACCAAGGTCTGTCAATATGTAAATCTATAAACCTTTGATTCGACAAATCTTTTCACTCGGGTTCCTTGAATTGAGCATGAGAGCCCTTCTGCTTCCTCCCATTCCTACTTCAAGAGGCTGTGTTGTTTTTTTTTTTTACATCCTGGTGACCTCCTGCCTAAGCACACGTCCCAAAGAGCCTCCTTGAGCCCTGCCCTGCCTTGTTCGGAAATCATAGTTTCTTCCTGCTATCCAGAGGAAATGTGAGTCCTCAACCTTGGTTCCCAGGGCAAGTTTTGGCTTTAAGACCGTGGGGAAGTAAAAATGCCCAGCTGTGGAATAACAGTCCTGGATCAGTCATCTGAATGCCCTTAACCTTCCCCAGCCTCATGTTTCCCTTATCTACAATTCTGGGGAGGAATGGGGGATACTTTTATTATACTTTCCTCCTTCCTTGGGAGGATAATGCTCAGGAAAATAAAAACTAAGATCAATTGAGATTTTATTGTACTTCTACTCACTGATACTTTTTTGTCTCAAATACAAAGTATCCAACAGAAAAAACTTGACCAGGAAGTTCCCCTATTGGGCCCATCAGGAGGCCAGATCACATGATCCAAGGCTAGCTTACTGACTTGTAAGGCACCATATGCTTTTCTCACAAAAAGACTGAGCAAGGACAGACAATTTGAGGCATCCTAGGAGAAGGCAATGGCAGCCCACTCCAGTGTTCTTGCCTGGAGAATCCCAGGGACAGGGAAGCGTGGTGGGCTGCCGTCTATGGGGTCGCACAGAGTTGGACACGACTGAAGAGACTTAGCAGCAGCAGCAGGTCCAGCATACTACAAACATTTACATTTTAAATTTAATTTATAAATAGGTGATACATTTACATATATTTACATAGTTCAGTATTTTAAGGATATACAAAACATGCAGGAAACACCTTCTCTTACTCTTGAACCCAGCTCCTCTCTCTCTCTCTAGGAAGCAAGCAAAGTGACCATTTTCAAGTGGACTCTTCCAGAGATAGCCCATATAAAGAAATATCTATGCAGATTCTTTCTCCTTATTCTTTGGCTTTTTTCGAAAGGAGATCCTCCTATATGGGTACATACAGAACAGTCTCGATTGTTTCTATGGCTGTGCTTCAGAATGTACCAAAACATACTTGTCCAGTTCCCTATTAATGAACATTTAGGTTGTTCTTGGGCTTTCCCAGTGCTGTTGTGAAGAGCCTTGTAAATAAGCACACAGTCATTTAAGGTCACATTTCTTATACACAGCCTTCAGAAATTCTTAACCAGGGGCATGGGGACTCCTTAGAAGTCAGCAGATATAAAATTCAGGGAGACAAAACTGAAGGACTCTAGAAACCTGGAAGGGAAAAAACTCCCTTTATTTACACTAAGATCTAACAGAAATTTAACATTTCCTTCCAATATGAATGCAGCCAACACACTCAAAATAATTGGCAGTATCTGTGACTTTCTCATCTTACATGGTTGAAGATATTTTGAAAATATTTATACTGATCCCTTCTTTGTCATTGTGGTAGTAAAGGAAAATGGTTTCTTTACTCACCACACTCTGACATCAAATGTGTGGGTTTTTTCCGCACATCAATTTTGTAACTCTCTGGACACAAACTGGGTGCCCTACAATTGCATTCATTTCTGAGACTGCCTACCTGGAGTTATTGTCAGACTCCATAGCTTTAAGACCTCGGTCCCACAGCACTTCTTCAGTTCAGATTCAGCCACAGTCCTGGGTCCCTGTGGTACCACACTTCTGTTCCACTTGGCTGCAAAACTAAGGGTCCCACATAGCCCACCTCAGATTGGATAATTTCTTACGATGGCTCACCAAACCCAGAAACATTTACTTATGTTTACCAGTTTATCATAAAGGACATTATACAGGACAGAGAAGAACAGCCATACGAAGAGGTGAGGTCTGAAGGGACTGAGTCCAGGGACTTCTGTCCTCAGGGAGTTGGGGTGCACCCCCCTCCCCTCAGGTGGACGTGTTCACCATTCCGAACCCTATACTTCAGAAATTTTTATGGAGGCTTCCTCATGATTATTAACTCAATCTCCAGCCCCTCTCCCCTTCCTGCCGGACAGAGGATAGGATTCAAAGTTCCAAGCTTCTAGGTACTTCCCTCGAGGTCCGAGCTCTCACTGCAGAGGGCCCTGGCTCGATCTTTTTAGTTGGGGAACTAAAATCCCACCAAGTCAAGCAGCGTGGTCAAAAAAATAAAAAAAGTTCCAAACTTCTAATCTGGTGACCCGCCCCCATCCTGAAGCTAACCAGGAGCTCACCCGGAGTCCCTCATTAGAACAAAAGATGCTTCTATCACTCAGGACATTCCAAGGAACTTAGGAGTTCTGTGTCAGGAACTGTGGGCAGAGACTGAATATATATCTATTTCTTATTATTCACAGGCAGGTAGTTACTAGACTTTGTTAGAACGGGTTATGTTATTCATTCATAAAGAAGCACATGTGTGTGTGTGCTGTGTGCTAAGTCACTTCAGTTGTGTCTGACTCTTTGTGACCCTATAAACTGTAACCCACCAGGTCCCTTTGTCCATGGGATTCTCTAGGCAAGAATACTGGAGTGGGCTACCATTCCCTTCTCCAGGCATCTTCCTAACCCAGGGATCAAACCTGCATCTCCTGTGGCTCCTGCATTACACGCAGATTCTTTACCACGAGCCACTTGGGAAGTCATATATATATGACTATATCACACCGTTCTCTAAAAATTTTTTGATATCTGTATTTCAGTGAATTTTTTTTTGCTTTGTAATCTTATATATTTTTTAATTCATGGTAAACTATACATAACACAAAATTTACCATTTGAACCACGTTAAGTGTACAGATCAGTGGCATTAGGTATACTCACAATGTTATGCAAGCATCGCTACCAGTCATTTCCAGAACGTTTTCATCTTTCCAAACAGAAGTTCTGTACCATCAAACAGTAACTCCCTATCACCCACTGTCCCTTCCCCCTCCAAGCAACCACCATTCTACTTTCTGCCTCTATGAATTTGATTATTTTAGACACCTCAGATAAGTGGAATTGTACAATATTTGTCTGTTTGTGGCTGGCTTATTTCACTTAGCATAATGTCCTCAAGATTCCCTCATATTGTAGTATGTGTCAGAATTCCCTGTTTTTTAAGGCTGAGTAATACTCCATTGTATGCATGTACCATTTTATCCATTCATCTGTTGAACTGTTTCCTTTCCATCTTTCGACTATAGTGAATAACATTGCTATGAACATGAGCGTGCAAATATTCCTTTGGATCTCTACCTTGAATCAGTTCAGTTCAGTCGCTCAGTCGTGTCTGATTCTTTGTGACCCCATGGACTGCAGCATGCCAGGATTTCCTGTTCATCACTAACTCCGGGAGCTTGCTCAAACTTAAGTCCATCAAGTCGGTGATGCCATCCAACCATCTCATCCTCTGTCGTTCCCTTCTCCTCCTGCTTTCAATCTTTCCTAGCATCAGGGTCTTTTCTAAAGAGTCAGTTCTTTGCATCAGGTGGCCAAAGTATTGGAGCTTCAGCTTCAGTGTCAGTCCTTCCAATGAATATTCAGGACTGGTTTCCTTTAGGATGGACTGGTTTCATCTCCTCATAGTTCCAGGGACTCTCAAGAGTACTTTCAATACTTCTGGGTATATACCCTGGAATGAAATTTCTTGATAACATGATAATTCTGTTTAATTTTTTGAGGAATATGTATTTATTTTTATGCATGAAAAGTGTTCTGAGATAAGAAACATACCAGAGAAGGCAATGGCACCCCACTCCAGTACTCTTGCCTGGAAACTCCCATGGATGGAGGAGCCTGGTAGGCTGCAGTCCATGGGGTCTCAAACAGTCGGATACGACTGAGCGACTTCACTTTCACTTTTCACTTTTATGCATTGGAGAAGTAACTGGCAATCCACTCCAGTGTTCTTGCCTGGAGAATCCCAGGGACGGGGGAGCCTGGTGGGCTGCCGTCCATGGGGTCGCACAGAGTCGGACACGACTGAAGCGACTTAGCAGCAGCGGAGGCCCGTTATACATTCCTTATCTTTGCATGCCTGTCTCTGCCACCAGACGGGGGACTTCTTGATGTGCTGCCCTGCTCTTTGCGGCCGCGCAGTTAGCCCTTGCAGAGGTGGAGTAAATTCAGCACCTAATGGATGAAGTCAACAGAGAGGGAGAGTTAGGCTTCAGGACGGCTAATCAGAGATGCCCCAGTTTCCACCTGTTCCACTTGTAGAGGTATAACCTGAGGCAAGTAACTTTCCTGGGATCGGATTAATTTCCATCCTGAACCTACAGCCTAGCCTTCAGCACCCTGCCTGGCACTCGAGAATTTTGTTCCTTTTACCTCCAGGAACAAAAGAAAGCCCTGAGCAACCTGCCTGGAGGCTTCTGGTCCGAGGCTGCTTGGGGAGGGGTTGGGAGGCCCGGGATCACGCTCCAGGCTGACGCAGGAGTGCACAGGGAGGGGCCGGAGGTTACCTTTCAAGCTCCGGTACTAGCGCCAAGTTCCATCCCTCAGGACCGGCTGTCCCGCCTCCCCGGGTTGCATTGCGGATCGTCTTCTCGGTGCAGCCCGGGGAGCCCGGCGGTCCGCGGGCGCGCGCCGCCGGGGGCAGCAGCGGTTGGCCCTCCGCGCCGGCAGGCGGCGCTAGTCTTGACCCGACCGAGGGCGGCTCTCGGGCCGGGCTGCTCTCGGCGGCGCCGCACGACCGTCCACGGGGCGGGGCCGCGGCAACGGTGGCGGCGGCTCCTTGTCGCCCGAACCGGAGCGCGCAGGCCCGTCCCGGTGGTCGGGGGGCGGGGGCGCCATGTGGTTCATGTACGTGCTGAGCTGGCTATCGCTCTTCATCCAGGTGGCCTTCATCACGCTGGCCGTCGGTGAGAGTGCGCGACCCGGCCCCGCGCGGGCTCCCGCTCCGGCATCTGTGCCTGCCGGGGGTCACATCACGAGGGCGCCGGGGCGACCGGCGAGACCCCCGCCCGGCCCTCCCGCCTTCGCAGCCCCCCTCCTGTCCCGCCTGGTCCTGTTTCTCCTCCTGGCCTCAGCAGCCTAGCTGACCGCGAGTCCTTCCAGGAGTCACAAAGTCCACCCCAGCGGTGCCCGGGAGAGGCTGCCTCAGATGCCCCTTGCCCGCGCACCGCCACCCGCTGTCGCGCCCGTCCTCGCACAGCCGGCCGCGCCGAACTTTCCCCGACCCCCTACCGCCGCCCTTTCGCCTCTGGCCCTTCGTGCTTCCTACTGCCTCTGATACCCTTTCCCCTCCTGGCTAGTTCCTACTGTTGCTCCCAGCTGAGATCTCACCTCCTCCGAGAAGCCCTCCTTATGAGGTTTGATGGTCCGGCGCGCCCTGTTCTTCCCCTAAAGTAGCACCTGTCACACTGGGATCGTCTGACTCCATTACTACTCAGCCGCCCCCTCCCGGCGCCCGCTCAGAGTTGGGTCAGGGAAGGGACTTTTGTCTGTCTTGCAGTGTGCTCAGCTCTCAGCCCAGCACCTGGCATATTTGTTGGATGAGTGAAAGAAGTTCCCTTTTATGGGCCAGAGGTTAGGTTTGTGCTGAGGCATCAAATACAGGTTTCCATTCACTTTTATGAAATCTCTTCTTGGTTGCCTTGATAGTTTTACTTGTGACTTTGGAGGGTAACACACGGGTTATTTGGTTTGTTCCTTACCTCATGGACTCATGAAAGGTTGGGTGGGACCCAGCTGCAGATAGAGGGCTGATCAGGATGGTGGGAGTGACCCTGGCTAATGTTCTCCCTGCTTGCCTTGCTCTCCTCCCCGCTCCAGCCGCCGGACTTTATTACCTGGCCGAATTGATAGAAGAATACACAGTTGCAACCAGCAGGATCATAAAATACATGATCTGGGTAAGTGACAGCTTTCCCCAGGATCCCCCTCACTCTTGACCTGCCTCAAAAGGAAGTGGGGAAAGTTTGGCCTGGGTGATGAGACCCCTGATCTTGCTGTTTCCTGAGGATACTACCCCCCACCTCCCTGCCCTGTACCTCCCCTGTGTCTGCTGCCCTGGTCCTAGGTCTTCCAGAGCTTCCTTCCCCAGTGGCATCGCTTCACTGCAGGCCTTGTTCTTGGTTCCTTAAGGTGACGGCCAAGTGCCTGTTCTGTGTTGACAGGACCATGGCTTTGCCTTTGTTTGATTATCTTCAGTGGTCTTAGCCCCTTGCTCTGTTCACAGCATTTAGAACTGAGAGGAACCTTAAGGACAGTTTTGAGTACTTGTTTGACCAAGTGACTTGTTCTAAGAGGGAGACACCGTCCCTGGCACAGTCCCTGCCCTGCTCAGGGCTCATGGAAGGGTTCTCTTCCTGAAGATACAATCCTTGCCATCGATGTCAAAGCCACAGGAGAGACTGCTGGTGATTTCTGCAGCTGCAGGAGAGGCTGGGGAGGGGCTGGAGGCTCATTTGAACAGGAGGGGTCCACTGCCTCTCAAATCCCCTGCTGTCCGCAGCCACTTTCTCTCTGGCATGACCTGGGGTAGGGAGTCAATGGTGGAAACAAGACCATAGCTGTCAGCCCTGGGTTCAGGGACCCAGCTCATAGGTGTTGATACAGGAATCAGTCCTTCATTCAGCTAACTGCCTGCCATTTGTTATGCACTGACAACTATAAGTCCTTCAGAACTGTGGTTTTCAAACTGCAGGTGTGATTCATTATTGGGTTGTGCAATCAATTCAGTAGGTCATTATCAGCATTAAAGAAAGGAGGGGATGGAAAAGACTAGAATTGAAATCTGAACTTTGATCACATATATTTGTGTGTGTTGGGGTCACAGTGGAAGCTGTTTTTCTTACTGTGGGGTGCTGTCAGACAAACTTTGGGATTAAAAAGTGCTGCCCTTTGGGAGCCGAGAGGCTAGTTGGGGAGGTCAGAACTGTGGCTGTGAAACAAGAAAAGACTCAAGCATGAAAACAGTGTTGCCTGAGTAGGCCAGGGGTTAGTGAGTCCAGGAAGGCTGCCTGGAAGCAGCTTGCTGCACTGTGCACCTCTGTTGTTCAGTTCTCCACAGCTGTGCTGATTGGCCTCTACGTTTTTGAGCGCTTCCCCACCTACATGATTGGCGTGGGCCTCTTCACCAACCTTGTCTACTTTGGCCTCCTCCAGACCTTCCCCTTCATCATGCTGACCTCGCCTAACTTCATCCTGTCGTGCGGTGAGAGGGGACGGAGTGGGAGGGACAGCTTGAGGTAGGATGTGCCCAGCTCCGTCTATGGCGCCGAAGGGGGAGGCAAACCACTGAGGTCCTCCGGGAGGCCAGGCTGGTTGGAGGTTGGGGCTCTCACATGTGAGGAACCGAGAGCCCACACTGGCTCTAGTGACTAGAATTTGGAGGGCTGGGATGATCAGAGAGGAATGACTTTCCTGGGGCAGGTAGGGTTTGGAAGATTCGAGAAGGGAAAAGAAGTGGGTCGGCTGAGTAGTTACAGCCCTAAGAAACCACTTGGCCAGGAGAAGCCCAAAGCCTTTCCCTGGCCTGCAGGCAGCGCCCCATCCAGTCATCTGGCCGAAAGTCATGATTAAGGTGAGCTTCATGGGGCTGCGGGTCTCCCTGCAGACAGCTGCCTTGGGGTTGACAAATGTGTTTGGAGGACCCTGGCCTTCCTGCCTTTGCTCTGCCACTAGTTTCTGACCTTAGCGTCTCCATCTGTTCAGTGATATTTGGGGAAGCCATTCGGCACATAGATGCTCTAGTTATTTCTGGAAAAGGTTCTAGACAGAATCTGGTAATCAGGATTGCCTTCTCTCCCTTCAGTTGTTACTGGTCATTATACCCTTTTGTCAAGATGTCAGATGGAATCGGGGTTTCTTAGAGCTGCTTTTCTATTTCTGTGAGAGAACCTGGAAAGAAACTGTCATTCACAGGAGGGCATGGTATTCAAGCCAGGACTGAGTACCTTGGTTTGATTCCACTGAAAGATTTGTTCTGTGGGGGTTGGTGTGAGGTGTCCTTTCTTGGACGCTACGCCCCTCTTGCATCTTCCTACGTGGGAGGGTGCTCTCCACTCCCCCCACCCCCCACCTACAATGGCATGCTTCCTTGGCTTCCCGATGTCACTCCCTCAACTTGCCCACTGGATGCCTGGGGGAGTTGTTCTGAAGGTCTGGGGGCATGGGGCACCCTGTCTTCCACCTTGCCCTAGAGCATGGCTAGGCCTGGCAGAGCTGTTGTCCCTGCTGTAGAAGGGGAGTGGCAAGAGAGGAGAAGAGAGGAAGGACCCGTGCTGTTGCCGGCGAGCTGTATGTGAGGGGTGTTGGGTTTGAGGGATGTCTACCCTTCACTCCACCACAACAGGAACCCCTGTGTCTGAGCAGTGGGTCCCCAGGATCTCTCTCGGTCTGCGTTTGGCTGCACACGAAGGAGGTGTGTGGGGCTGCAGAGCATACCAGTTCAGATCAGCCAGCCTTGCCCTGGGGCAGGATGAGGAGAGACCCCGTCCCCGGAACTTGGAGGAGCCCTGAGACTGCGCCGCGAAGCACCAGCAGAGGGCGCCCTTTATCCCTGAGGAGGGAGCGCCTCTGTCTGTGACAGCCTCCGCCAGTCTGGAGGGGACGCAGGAGCAAGTGCTTGGCCGTGACTTCCTCCTCCCCCACCGCCAATGCAGAGCTCTCTTCAGGACTTAGGGCCGCTCTAGACCAAGTCGTTTGGCATGGTGCTTTGGGCTGTGTAGCACTGAAGTCTCATTTTTATAACATTCAAGGAGTTTTTTTAATCTACTTCAAATTTGACTCATACACACTCGGCAGTGGGCAGATGGGGGCTCGTTCTTTCATTTTAACAGGTGGGAACCTGAGTGCTGGAGAGTAGTGTGCTTGGCCCAAGCTGTGCTCTGGGTCGTGTGTAAAGTCGGGACCAAGACTTGGCTTCCGACCTCCGGGGCCTTGTGAAGGCTAAAAGTCTATTTTATGTCCTCCCTGAGACTGACTGACTCTTCTTTCCCTCAACAGGGCTAGTGGTGGTGAATCATTACCTAGCGTTTCAGTTTTTTGCAGAGGAATATTATCCTTTCTCAGAGGTAAGAAGTCTTCAGTACGTCTTCAGACTACTAACAGACACAGCAGGGGTAAAGGGGGTTTGTGTGATTTCTTTGTGAATTGGGCTGTGATTTGAAACAGACCGTTCAGGGATAGCACATTAAAAAATAATAATATAGATGATTTTAGAAAGCTGTGAGTATGAGGAGCAGGGACCGTTTGGCTGAGGAAGAAGGGCAGTGCTGTCTCCCAGTGAGTCCTTTGGGTCTCTCAGGATCCCAGCCTGCCATCCTAAGGTCAGGAAGGGGAATGGGGTGACCTGGTCTGATGCAAACCTCACAGGGCAGGGCTGGGCCACAACCTTGAACCCTGCTGCTCTAGTTTGAACCCTGGAGAAGAACAAGGTTACTTCTCCAGGAGATACGGGTCAGTCAGTTTTGCCTTCCATCTACATCCTTCGGTTCAGAGGAGTTGCTGGTCCTGGTGACCAGGGTTCAGGGATTTGGGCCTGAATCATGGTCATCTTCAGTCTCCACCTTCCCCCACTGAATCTTCTCCATGTCTGGGGCTGTCCTGTCTCTGCTTCCTGGGCCCTGGTCCCCTTCAGAGATCCCATGTGGGGGCATCAGTGTGCACTTGACCAGCTTTCTAAGATACACAGTGACTGCTCCTGGACCGGCCTTGGCACCTCCAGGAGCAGCATCTTCTCAGTGTCTTTGTTGCCAGGTCCTGGCCTATTTCACTTTCTGTCTGTGGATAATCCCGTTTGCGTTCTTCGTGTCACTCTCGGCTGGGGAGAACGTCCTGCCCTCCACCATGCAGCCAGGAGGTGAGAAGAGGGTGGGAAGGGGTCATGGTGGGAGGACACCAGCAAGGCCTGAGCTGCTGGGGGAGCCAGAGCCCACCCTGTGATAGAGACAGTTGAATTCTGGGTGGGCAGCAGTGTGTTCACACACAGACACACACGTACACACACTCATCTCCCTGCCTATGTCTCCACAGATGACGTGGTCTCCAATTACTTCACCAAAGGCAAGCGGGGCAAACGCTTAGGGATCCTGGTTGTCTTCTCATTCATCAAAGAGGCCATTCTACCCAGTCGGCAGAAGATATACTGACCCCCTGGGGAGGGGATGCTGGCGCAGGAGCCGGAGAGTCAGGCCCCTGGGCCTCTGCAGTGGGTGGGGGCCGGGAATTGGAAGGCACCTTCCCCCAGCCCTGGCCCTCCTTCCCTCCACTCCCCTGGAAGCCCTCATCCCCACCCTCCTCAGGAGGCTCAGCTCAGGTCAAATCTGATACTGCTGGAGGCTGAGACCTCAGAGGCTGCCAGGGAGGAGTCAAGGCCTGCCTAGCCAGGAGGCCGCCACCCATCTGGGTGCACAGGAGCCAAGCCCCTGTGGCCCGCCTGCTCCCTCCTGAGATCGGTCAAGAGTTCTGGCTCAGCCCGGGCAGACAGGGCCAGGAAGCTGAAGGGCAGACAGTGATAACTGCCAGTGGGCAGATGGCCGTGGGGAGCTGTGACTTAGCACTCGCAAGAGAAAGCTTTTGCTGTTGAACTGTGATTTCTGTCCAAGTGTTGATTCCCATTTGAATAAAGATTCTAGGTGGCACTGTCTGCCTTAATACCCTGAAAGTTCATCTTCCTTTCTTCCTGCACACCTTCCACCTGGACTGGCTTTGCTGCACCAGGGCTCTTTTTCCATGTTTGGGTCTTGCCCTTCCGAAGGGACCGTTCTTGTGGCCCATAGTGGGAAGGTGACAGGGATGAAGAGCCGAACCTGGTCGGGGGCTGGGGAGTGGAAGTGGAGGCAACCTTTTTTAATCCCCTTCTCTTTCCGTCTCTTCCTTCCCTGGGGCTCTGTGACTGCCAGGCTGGGGGCAGAGAGGGGATAGTGTGGGACTGGGTTAGATTTTTCAGGAGAACATGTATAATATCCTATTTGTAAGTCTCGTCCTAGGGAAGAGGAGTAGTTTCTGGCTGATTTCTATCTCGGGCTTGAGGAGAAACAATAAAAATTGGCTTCTAGGCAGCCTGGACTGCAGCCTGTTGTGTAAGAAACTGGTGGTGGGAGAACCTGTTTGTTACTCTAAGAGCACACAGGGCCGGCCCTCTCTTCTGAGTGGTCATGGCTCCTAGGAGGTGATTGTCTTCTAAGAAGACAGGCCAGGTCCTGGGCATAGGGCAGCATTTGTCGACCTTGCACTCCAACTCTAGTGCCTTCCAAGTACTCAACAGTATGTATGGGAATGAAGTCCCCATGGGAGCCATTACCGGCATGTCCTATACCTCACAGCAGAGCAGGCAGGTGCAGAGATGGACTGCACACCTCTGGTACCTTTCAGCCACTGGGAAGACCTCTGTGCTTGAAAACCTTATTTCTACCTCCTGCCTCCAGTCCCACCATAGCCCTTCATTTTCTTGGCTTTAGTATTCCCTTTCTCTTAAAAATAATCAGCCTTCCCCTTTCCTGGGGAGGAGCAGCCATTCTGGCCTCCTCTCTGGCGCTGAGTCTGCCAGGCCCTTCTGTCCTCTGCAGACGAGGCTGGCCAGCAGCTGGCCTTGCTGTCTCTTGCTGGCTGTTTCTCTCTCACTCCAGTGGCGACTCTGCCTTTCCACTCACTCCACTGCTCGTGTTCCAGGGGTTGCCAGCAGCCTTGTGCTAAGTCCAGCCGACCCTTTTCACATCTCTTTCTGCATCTCTGCAGCGTTGGGCAGGTTTCATCACTGCCAGCTTCCCAAGCCCTTTTGTGGCTGGTTCTCCCTCTCTGCTCCCTTCCAGGCCAGTGCAGGCTCCCCCACTCGCCCTGTGCACAGAGTTCTGTCATGGGTTCCCTGGAGGAGCTTGTCCCTGCTCATGGCTTCAAGGCATTGAGAGCTGACCTCCAGCCCCGGCATCCCTTTTGGTCCTGTCAACCACAGTTCTGCTGCCTTTGGGCACGCAGACAAATCTTGTGGCCCAGATAGCATTTGCTGCTGTCCTCTGCAAACCTGCCTTTTTTGGGTACCTGCTTTGGCCCGAAGAGCACTCAGGAGCCCAGCCAGACACCTGCTTTCTCTTTCTGCCCGGACATCTAACAGCTGTCAAATTTACCTTCCTAACCTCTCTATGTGAGCCACTCCCATGGTCATCAGCTTTCACCTGGATTATTGTGACAGCCTCCTTTGGCTTCTCTGTCCCACAGCTGGAGTTGTCTTTCTAATGCATAGTTGATCCAGTCACTCTCTGGCTTACAACCTTCCATGGCTCTCCACTGCCCTCAGGATACTAAGTCCAGACCCCTTAGCATGGCTTTTGAGACTCGTGGTGTCTTGGTTCCTGCTTGCCTCTCTGGCCTTGTCACTAGCCACTTTGCACTCTGAATTTCAGCCTCCTGTATCCAGAAATGCCCCGTTGCTTCTCCTTCACTCTACTCACCTGGGTACCTTCTCTGTCAGTTCTCAACTTAAGACTTCACTTCCTCCAAGGAACTCTGAATGTCCCGTCTCCCCCCAGCACACCACACAGATGACTGGTCTTACTTGCCTGCTGACTGCTCTGTCTCCCCACTAGACTGTAAGCTCCTTGAGGGCAGGGACTGTCCAGTTTTTGTATCAACAGCGCCTAGCTTGGCACCTGGCACATAGAAAGTACTCAATAAATGTTTGTTTAATGAATGATTTGCAGTGTCGTGTACAGGGGCTAGCAGGGGATCCAGGCGAGCTTCCTGGAGGAAGTACAGGTGCTTTCAGTTTCCATCTGAAGCCACAGGACCTCCCTCCGTCCTCCATATAGAGACTGCCTCTATTTCTCTGAACTGCAGAGACCCCAGTGGCAACTGGGATGAAGGAAGACCAGCGTGGCAGGAAAGCCAACGGCAGGGTGACACTCTAGCCTTCCTCCTCCCTGTTCTGGAAAATTTAGAATGAGGCTTAGAACCTGCAGCTGCTGCTGCTAAGTCAGTCCAGTCATGTCCAACTCTGTGCGACCCCATAGACGGCAGCCCACCAGGCTCCCCCGTCCCTGGGATTCTCCAGGCAAGGACACGAGTGGGTTGCCATGTCCTTCTCCAATGCATCAAAGTGAAAAATGAAAGTGAAGTCGCTCAGTCGTGTCCAACCCTCAGCGACCCCATGGAGTGCAGCCTTCCAGGCTCCTCCGTCCATGGGATTTTCCAGGCAAGAGTACTGGAGTGGGGTGCCATTGCCTTCTCTGAGAACCTGCAGACTTAATATGAACAAGAGGCAGAATTTCGAAGTGGTCCCTCATCCTGGAATCCTCACCCCTGGTGAGCTCTTTGGGGTGGGAGGGGGAGATGGGGACACCAAGGTGTCACTTTTCCAATGCCAGGGCCCAGAACAGAGGGACCCCCAGGCTGAGCCTTGGGATACTGCCCTAACTTGGATCTCCTGGGGGAGATTCCTTTGTGGAGAGAAGGGGATCTGGGGTCTGTGGGGGGAAGAAGCTGCCAGCCTTGAGCTTGAGAGTGGGCAGCCTGTGGGCACTCCCCCTTCCTCTGCATCCACATAGAATCACCACACTTCAGCCTTCACTGAGCAGTCTCCAGTGGAGAGGCTACCAAAGTAAGTTTAAGGGAGGGGTGGTTTAGGGGAAGGCAGAGCGGGGAGTCCTTGATGGGCTCGCACAGCCGCCAGGAAGGCCTCATCGAATGTCTCTCGCAGGTTCATGCTCAGCGTGTCGGTCCAGAAGCTGCTGTCACCCAAGTGCCGCTTCCGGGGCACCTCTTCCATAGTGACAGAGCAGAAGCCCTGGGGCACCTTCATTCTGTAGGGCCGTACCGAAGGGTACAGCTCGCGGATTACCACTTGGAAAGGCAGCCGCGGCACAGGCGCCACCTGGCGGCCGGCCACCGTGCGGAGGTCCGCGCCACCGTGCCCGTCGGACCTCACCTCCACGAAGCAGCGGAAGTCGCGCTCTGGCTTGGGGTTGGGATGCACGCCCAGGCGGACACCCTGTGGGTAGCCGATCTGGGCAGTGGGGGACCTGGCAGGGTTGCTGCTAAGATTCCACACCTTGGGCCGCCTGATCGTGGGTGGCTTGTAGGTGGGCGCAGGCGTCACCAAGGGCAAATTGGGCTGCTGTATCTGTTGCAGGCGCGCCTCTGGGGAGGGGTGGAAGCTCGTGGGAGGCCACAGTACCCCGACCTTGCAGGTCTTGGAGAGGGCAGTGGCCCGGGGCGGAGCACGGGGCTCTCGCTGAACGCTGGGTGTTAGGGACTGGTCTTGGAGTAGCAACTTGTGATGGAGCCACTTCTTGAAGTCAGCTTCTCTCAGAATTTGGTGCTCCTTCTGCAACATCAGAAAGCACAAGATACTTCTGGACAGCTGCTCCCCCTGTGTTTCTGTGAAAGCAGGCCCTGTGGCTGTAACCCTGGAAACCTCAGGTCTAATTGAGCAGATACCTTGCTGCCCTTTGCGAGCCCAGAGTCTGATGAGAGAAATCCCTGCTTTGTGGGAGCCCTTGTTCTGATGAGGAAAATACTGCCTGGAGGGGCCCCTGGCTCATGTGACAGAGCCTTTCCCACAGGAGAGACCTCCAATCAGATGGAGACTCAGCCTCTGCCCTAGGTGAGGTCTCTAGCTTGAGTGGGGAGACCCAAATCCCTGCCCTATGGAAACGCTTGAGGCTCCTGCATCCCCCATAAAGGAGTTCCCAGCCTGCCTTAAAAGTTTCTGGTTTGATGGGGGGGGGGGGGGAAGGCAAATGAGTGGTACAAACTTATCCTTGACCCTGGAAGGAGAGAACAGAAAAGTCTCGAAGGCCAGCAACTGGATGGAGCGAATCTGAGCAGGCTTCTTGGAAGTGGAGGCCTTGAGCAGTCAGGGTAGGGAGAGAGACAGTTGGCTGGTGCTCCAGACTGGATGGCGATGCTCTCTGTCCTTGTTTCCACTAGAGCTGAACCTTCACCTTGTCACAGAACCACCCCCTTCCCCCCTCCCTGTCTCAGTGTCTCAGTTCCCAGACTGTTGCTAAGGAGTCAGGTGGTTTGGAGACTGACCCAGCTCCAGAGGTAGGCCCCCTGATTAGGCTAAGCCAATCATCATAATTCCATCAGCCTTGCCCCAGACTTCAGTCAGTCAGCACATGGCTTTCCTTGAGCTCTAGGGATTGGAACAAGAATGCACAGGTGATCCAATTGAGGCCAATAAGAGATAAGGGGAAATCTTCAAGGGGCTTCGGGGAAATTTTAGAGACACAGGAACAGATGGGCTTTGCCTCCTCTGGATACACACACGACTGTGAGAGCTGGGTGAACCAACAGAGGGTATGACAGGGAAAACGAGAGGAATGCAGCTGGAACAGAGCTGAAATACCAGATTTTGCCAGCCCCAAAGCCCTCCCCACCCCTGGATCCGCTTAGGAGTCCCAGCATCTTCTTTTAGAGTTTCCTGGTTCTTGCATTCTGTGTAGCTATACCTAGTATTTAAATCCTTTACTCTCCTTTTCTGCCCCAGTCAAGGTCTGACATTGATCTGGGCCCCTGCCAAGTCTCTAGCTTGTCAGCCTCCAGCTCACATCTGATTCCTCGTCTGTTCTGAATTTGCACTTCCTGACGTATACCATGCTCTCATGGGCCCCCATGCCCCTCCACAGGGCTGTCTGTTCCTTCTACCAGGTCAGCTCTTCCTCGATTGTTCATATAGCCAACCGCGCCCACCTATATAGACTCTTCAGCATTATCCCTCCGGCACCCTCCTAGAGCTCCCTCCTCAGAGGAGGGGGAAGCTCTTTCCAGATGGGACCACTTCTAGCCACTGTTCTAACTAACCGCACACGGGGGTCATGCTCACACACCTGGGTCACAGCTGATGCCCAGCGCCCCTGCCCGCCCTCCCCCTTACTTGATACTCAGTCAGGTAGTCCTCCTCCATGAGGGCCAGCTGGTCCTTGAGCCTCTTCAGTTTCCTCATCTCATGGGCAAAGTCCTTCTTGTCCCGTTTCCACATGGCGTCTTTCAAGAACCTGGTGCCAAGGCGGGGTGTGTCATTCCTTCAGCTTCACCCTGGGCTGGGAAGACTGGCTGCTGCTGAGGGCCTGGGTGGGGCTGGGGGAGCCACCAGAGATGAGGTGAGCAAGATGGACCACCCCCCATCTGGCTAACCACTTCCCTGGCGGTGAGAGAGGAAAGTGATCACCACCTTGCCACTGAAGGGCTAGGACCTCGAGGTAATGCTAAACCCCAGGGTGAGGCCCTGTGGAGAGCCCCAGGAATAGCATCTTGGAGAGGGGTTCCTCTCCACAGACTCATCCTTGGGTGAGGGCCCTGGGGAAGGGTGGCGGCAGATGGGGGCAGTTCTCACCCCTCACCGGGCACAGACTCGGTGGTTCCATATCTTGCAGTAGTCAATGGGCTTGCAGCCTGTGGCATCTCGTGCGTGGACGTTGGCACCTTTCTGCACCAGGAATTTGACACAGCTCAGCAGGCCCTCGCGGGCTGCCAGATGCAGAGGTGTGGAGCCATTGCATGTCTGACTGGAGGGCCCCGCCAGGGAGAAGAGGGGAGAAAGGAAGGATGAAGGGCATCAGATGGGCAAACCAGCTCCTAGGTCTGCCGTGCCGCTAGTCCACTGGGTGACCCTGGCATGTCCTTTCTCTCTGTACCTCAGTTTCAGCTGTTGAAGGAGGGTTTGGACTAAGTGAACAGCAAAAGTCTGATTATGGAGTATGTGACCATGAGGACCTTACCAGAAGGAGAGCTGGGTTGGCTGGAGTGCAGAGACCATGAACCTCATCTCCACTTTAACCACCCAGGCCTCCTCCCCCTTCCCTACGCCTGGCCGTGGCCCACAAGGCCTGCATGACCAGGGCCCTCTTACCCCCCAACTTCATCTTCTGACCTTGCCCCATTCTCCCAACATGGCCTTTGCACCTCTGCCTGGAATGATTTTCCCCGGCTCTTCACCTGGCCGGCTCCTCTCAGTCCTTTCCTTAGAGGTAACTGCCCATTCCCAAATAGGTCTTCTTCTTGTCCCCTTTACTCACAGCTCCATTACCCTTCATAACTGCTTACCACACTCTGTCATTTTGTTCATCTGTTTGCTAGTTGACTGGCCACTCCTACATTAGTATGTCAGCTTTAGGAGGGCAGGGACCGTGGCTGTTACATTCACCGTATTCCTCAATTCTGGCCCAGTGCTCAGCACCTTAGATGCTGGATAAATATTCTGAATGAATGCAGTCTCCTCTAAGCCATCCATTCACTTTCTCAATTATCACAGTAGTCTCATGTGATAGGCATTGTCATCCACCCAAATTTCAGTTGAAACTGAGGCAATAGTTCCTAAACGCTGCTGCCAAATGAGAAACAGCTGGGGCTCTTTTGCACCTTCAAAGCCTGGGCTACCTCCCAGGCCAATTAAATGACAGACTCCTTTGGACTGAAACACAGGCATTGGTATTTTTGAAGCTCCCCAGGTGATCTCAGTGTACAGACAGGTTTGGGAACCAGAGCACTGAGACTTAGGCTTGAGTGACTTGCCTGAGGTTTTTCTGTCTGCTGGCAGGCAGCAAAACCAGGACATGAAGTAGGTCTGCCCTCTTTCAAAGACTCTCAGCCACTACCACGTGACTGCTTCATGTGTGAACGAGTTCCTGGCACCCCACAGCTCCTATCCCTCTCCGCCTTGACTCCTCCTGCCTGGAAGTGGGGTTCTTATCTGCCCAGCCTGCCAGCCCCTCTCCCTTCACAGGCTGGACTCACGTGTTGAGGGCCGCCCCTTGCTCAATCAGATAGTGAATGCAGGGGAGGGCCATGGCCTTGTTGTCTCCATGGATGACGAGGTGCAGAGGTGTCTGGCCATTGTCGGTGGCCAGGTTTACGGGAAACTTGTACTCCTCCACCAAGACCTGCAGGCATGCAAGCTTGCCCCTCTGGGCTGCAAAGTGGATGGCAGTGAAACCCTGCGGGGGCCAGAGGAGACGGAAGTGGTTGAGCAGGACTGGGCCCCGGGTCCCACAACCTAACCTAGAGAGGATTTCTTGGGATTAGCCTCGCCTCTTCTCTGTGCCCACAGGAATCCCACGGTTCCCTTTCCCACTCCCTTATCTCGCTCCCCACAAATTGCCCTACAGACAGTAGGAAGGTGAATTAGAACCGTCCACCCAGAAGCGCCACTGTCACTCCTTGCCAGGTAACCTCTGTGTGCGGAGCTCTTTGTAGGGTGGAGAAGACTTCAGTTGCTGCCCCTGCACGCCAAGGCCTTACCTTGTCATCGGCCACGATTTCGCCACAATGCCGATTTAGACAGAACCGCAACCATTCCAGGTTGCCCAATGAGGCCGCGAACAGCTCGTAGTAGCTTCCTCCGATCGCCCTCTGTTCCCACTCCTCGGCTAGACTCATGGAACTGGAGCCGGCGCGGGGAGGAAGGTGGGCGTGAGCCTAGAGGCCGGCCCAGGGCGCGCCGGGCGGCAGGACGATGGTGAAGTGACAGTCGTCGGGGCCCCCGGGCACCTCTTGGGAGGTCAGCCCGGCCCGGCCTGAGTCCTCCCCTCCCCGCCCCGACGCCCGCACATCACGCCCGCGCCCACCTGCGCCGCCGGACCGCCAGCTCTCTGCGGGTGGTTGAGCCCTTCTTTGCCAGTTGGAGGTGTACGTCCCCGGAGAGGTACTGCCGCCTGATGGGTGCCGCCGCCCACCTGACGAAGTGCCAGCTCGCGCAACGGGCGGAGGCGGAGGCCGGCGGACGCTCTCCGACCAGAGTCGTGGTGGAGGGGCGGGACCTGGGCACCTCCCTGGCCGGGTCACCGACCAGCTGGTTACCCGCTGCCACGGCCCACACGTCCTGGAGACTCGGCATCTCAACACCCCCAACACGGAAAGACGAGTAGCTTTTGTTTCTGATTATAAAATTAATAAGTGCTGATTGTAACAAAACAAAACAGAAGGGCAATGAAGATATTAAAAATCACAACCCCATTATCCACAGAAATCATGATCTATTTCGCTATATGTATGCATATCCTATACGTGTTCCTGCCTCTTTTCATTCAGTCTTATACAATGAATTAGCTTCCGTTGTCAGTCCACATACTAAACGTGAATTATGACGCAACCAAAGACCGGCATCATAATGGATGCGCTGCCATTTCACTTGTGATATCTGGGGCTTCCTGGTGGCCCAGTGGTAAAGAATCTGCCAGCAGTGCAGGAGACGTAGGAGACGCAAGTTCGATCCCTGGGTCAGGAAGATCCCCTGGAGGAGGGCATGGAAACCCTCTCCAGTATTCTTGCCTGAAAGAAACCTCAAAGACTGGCTTTAAAAACTACCTCCACAAAGGCACCCAAGTTTAATTGAATTAGACCCTAGAGTAATGTATGCCCTAGAGCAACGAACAGAGCAATAAGCTGACAATTAGTGGAGCCTAAAAGTTGGGTATGATGCCAGCAGAGGCAAGCCAGTTTAACAGAGAGCTCAGGGAAAGAGACAGTCTCAGAGCGTTCTGCTATAACTCCTGCCATCTTAGAGTTATTGTGCATATATCCAGGGCTGCATCCTCTGAGCAGCACATCAGAGGCTTCACAAAGGAGGGGGGGCGGAAATACCAAGATAATCCATCCAAGTCACTAAAGGAATAAGCAAGCAAACAGCAACAAACAAACCTTGGGGAGTGAGTAAGTGAGTGAGTGAGTGAAAGTCACTCAGTCAGGTCTGATTCTTTGTGACTCCCATGGACTATGGCTTGCCAGGCTCCTCTGTCCCTGGAATTCTCCAGGCAAGAATATTGGAGTGGATAGCCATTCCCTTCTCCAGGGGATCTTCCTGACCCAGGGATCAAACCTGGGTCTCCTGCATTGCAGGCAGATTCTTTACCATCTGAGCCACCAGGGAAGGGGCGAGAAAATCAGTATCCAGAGTTGCTACAATATATTACTTTAGAAGTCCAGTTCTCAACAAAAAATTATGAATACAAGTAAAAAAAAGTAGGGGGGAAAAGCATACAACAGAAATTGTCTGTGAAAGGACACAGATATCAGATATAACAAACCAAGATTTCAAAGCAGTTATCAGTATCTTCAAAGAACTAAAGGAAGCCGTACTAAAAAGTAAAAGTAAGTATGCTGATGTCTCACCAGAAAAGGAATATCAGAAAAGAGAAATTATTAAAAAAAAACAAAAATTCTGAAATTGAACAGTACAATAACTGAAATGAAACATTTACTAGAAATTCTCAAGAGTAGATCTGAACTCACAGAAGAAATAATCAGCAAACTTGAAGATAAGCAGTAGCGATTATGCAATTCCAAGAACAGAGATAAAAAAGAGTGAAGAAAAAAAGACACATATATATATGGGACATCACTATGCACACCAAGATACACATAATGGGAGTACCGGGACGAGAAGAAGTGAGAGAAGGGAGCAGAAAAATTACCTGGAGAAGTGATGGGTGAAAAAGGCTAAGCTACACATTTAAGAAGCTCAACAAATGGAAAGTAGGAAAACATAAAGAGATTCACCCAGGCAATCATACTAAAAATTCTGAAGACGAGAAGAAAATTTTGAAAGCAACAGAGAGAAAAGTGACTCACCACATACAAGGGGATCCCACAAAGATAAGCAACTCATTTCCCATCAGAAATAATAAGGCCAAAACACAGTGAGGTGACATATGCAAATACGGAAAGAGAAAAACTATCAACCAAGAATCTTATATCCAGCAAAACCATCTTTAAAAATGACGACAAAATAAAGACATTGCTTACCCTGCTTGCTGCAACTAGAGAAAGCCTAGTGCAGCAGCAAAGACCCAGTCCAGCCAAAGATAAATAAATAAATATTTTTAAAAAAATTAATTGTATAAAACAATATATAATTGTATTGTTGGGCCTATAACATTTAGAACAATAACAATAACAACACAAAGAAGGTGGATGGGAACAAAGCTGTATGGAGTAAGAAAATAAGTAAGTAAGATTTTTAACTTGAATCCACAGAGATTCAAGAGAATCTTGAATGAAGAGAACCAGAAATGGTAAATTAGAAAACAAGTATAACAAAATCTGTAAATATATACTGTTTTCAGCTTCTTTAAAGGACATAAAATTACCTAAAGCAATAATTAACAATGTATTGTTGCATATGTAATATATATACAAATTGTAATATGTATAATAATATTACAAGAAAGTGGAAGAAAAACAGAGATATATAGGATATACAGGATATAGAGGATATCCAGTATCTCCTTGAAATTAAATTAATATAAGTCTTAGATTCTGCTAAGACGAGATGTATATAAGTCCTAGAGAAAACACTAAGAAAATAAAAAACAAAAGTTTAAAACATCAACAGGATTAAAATGGTAGGCTACAAAAAATTCACTTACTGTAAAAGGAAACATTAAAGGAGGAATAGGGAAACAATAACAGCAAAGACTTGACACACACAAAAGTAAAATGGCAAATGTGCATCCCAGCATATCAGAAATAATATTCAATGTGAAAGGATTTAATAATCCAATCAAAAGACAGAAATGATCAAACTGAATAAACATCAAGATGCAACTATATACTGCCTACAGGAAGTATACTTTGGATTCAAAGATACAAATAGTTTGAAAGTAAAAGGAGAAAAGGAAAGAAAAAGTTGTATTTTGCAAGCAGCAACCAAAAGAAAGCTGGAGTCATTCTACTAGTATCAGACAAAATAGACTTTAACAAAAAAACTAGCGCTAAAACTAGTACTAAAACTAGTACACTTGCCTGGAAAATCCCGTGGATGGAGGAGCCTGGTAGGCTGCAGTTCATGGGGTCGCTAAGAGTTGGACACAACTGAGCAACTTCACTTTGACTTTTCACTTTCATGCATTGGAGAAGGAAGTGGCAACCCACTCTGGTGTTCTTGCCTGGAGAATTCCAGGGATGGTGGAGCCTGGTGGGCTGCCATCTTTGGGGACGCACAGAGTTGGACAAGACTGAAGCAACTTAGCAGCAGCAGCAGCAGCGCTAAAGAGGGACAATTCATAATGATAACAGGGTCAGTCCATCAGAAAGATATACCAGATATGCAGATATGCAATTAACAACACAGCCCCCAAAATATGAAGCAACAACTGACAGAACTGAAAGAAGAAATATACAGTGTAACAATAATAGTTGGAAGCTTCAACACCCCACTTTCAATAGTGGATAGAACAAGGAGACAGAGAACAACAAGGAAACAAGAAGACTTGAACGACACTATAAATCAATGGCTTAACAGACATCTATAGCACTCTCCATCCAAAAATAGCAGAGTACACATTCTTCTCAAGTGTACACGGAACATTCTGCAAAATAAATTTTGTCTATAAATTAGGCCATAAAATTAGCCTCAGTAAACTTAAATAAATTTAAATTATACAATTGTGTGTTCTCTGTCACACAGGAATGAAATTAGCCATCAATAACAGAAAGTTAAGAAATTCACAAATATATGAAAATTAAGAAACAAACTTCCAAATAACAAATGAGTCAAAGAATAAACCAGGAGGGAAATTACTTTGAGTGAATAAAAACAAAGGCACAGCATACCAAAACTTACTGGATGCAGCTAAAGCAGTGCTAACTGGACTTTTAATAGCTGTAAATGCCTAGGTTAAAAAAGGAGAAAGATCTCAGATAAATCTAAAATTCCACCTTAACAATGGAAAAAAAGAGCAAACTAAACCCAGAGCAAGTAGAGAAAAGAAAGATTAGAGTATAAATTAATAGAATAGAGAATAGAAAACAATAGATTAAAAAACCTAAAAGATGATTCTTTTAAAAGATCAATAAGACTGGCAAATCTTTACTAGACTGACCAAGAGAAAAAGAGGGAATAATTAAATTACTAAAACAGGAATTAAAGAGGGGTCATTATTACAAGCCTAACAGAAACAAAAAGGATTACAAGGGAATACTATGACCAGTCATTTTCCAACAATTTATATAGCTTAGATGAAATGGGCAAATTCTTTATAAAAATTTTTTTTAATTAAAAAAGATTTTTTCTTTTTGGCTGCACCATGCAGCTTGTGGAATCTTAGTTCCCTGACCAGAGGCTGACCCCAGGCCCTTTGCAGTGAGAGCATGGAGTCCTAACTGCTGGACAGCCAGGAAATTCCATGAAGTGGACAGTTTCTTAGGACAAAAAGTACCAAAATGGACTCTGGAAGAAATGAAAAATATAAATAGAACTATAACAAGTAAAGCGATTCAGTTAGGAATGATATACTTTAAAAAACTTAAAAAAAAAAACCTTAAAGAGAAAATTCCTAGTTTAGACTTGGTGAATCTACCAAACATTTAAAGATGAATTATTACCAATTACTTATAAACTCTTCCAAAAGTAAAAAATAAAAGATCAAGGAATTCCAACTCATTCTATGAGGTTGTGTGTGTGTGTGCACTCAGTCACTTAATTGTGTCTTATTCTGTTGTCCCCATGGACTATAGACAACAGCTCCTCTGACCATGGGACTTCCTAGGCAAGAATACTGGAGTGGGTTGCCATTTCCTATTCCGGGGGTCTTCCCGACCCAGGGATCAAATCTGAGTCTCTTGCGTCACCTGCATTGGTAGGAGGATTCTTTACTGCTGCACCATGAGGTTAGTATCACCCTTATACCAAAATCAGACAAAACATCACCAGAAAAAAAAACATCCTACAGACCAACAGCTCTTGTGAATATGCAAAAATTCTCTACAAAACACTACCAAACAGAATCTAGTAATATGTAAAAAACATTATACACCATGACAAAGTGGAATTTATCCTAGGAAAGCAACATTGGTTTAACATCTGAAAATCAATTAATGTAATTTATCATATCAATCGAATAAAAGACAAAACCCATGATCATCTCAACAGACCAGAAAGAACATTTAACACTGCTTCCCCCCCGGTGGCCCAGTGATTAAGAATCTGCCTGTCAGTGGGTAAGGGACAAAGTTTCAATCCTTGGTCTGAGAAGATCCCACATGTCTTGGGGCAACTAGGCTAACTACTGAGCCTGCCCTGTGGAGCCTGTGAACCACCCACAAAGAAGGAAGCCAGTGTGCCTAGAATCCGTTCTCCACAGCAACAGAAGCTACCACAATGAGAAACCTGTGCACTGCAACTGGAGAAAGCCCGCATGCAGCAACGAAGACCCAGCACAGCCATAATAAATAGATAAGCCTTTAAAGAGTGTCACAAAACTTTTAACAAAATTCCACACCTAAAGTACTCAACAAACTTGGAACGGAAAGAAATTCCTCAATCTGATAGAATATCTCTGTAAAATCCACAGCTAACATTATACTTAATGATGAAAGATTGAGTTCTCTTTAAGATCTGGAACAAGACAGTGATGTCTGCTCTTTCCTCTTCTAGTCAACATTGTATTGAAGTATTATAGCCAGGGAAACGAGGCAAGGAAATGAAATAAAAGACATCCATTCAAAAGAAAGAAGTAAAACTATCTCTACTAAGATGATATGATCTTGTATATTGAAAATCTTAAGGAACTTGGTCTTGGTAAAAGGATGGACATACAGATCTATGGGATAGATCTGGAATCCAGGGGAGAAAAAAACCCTCATATTGTAGATTGATTTTTTAAGAAAGTGCCAAGATAACTCAATGGAGGCGAGAATAGTCTTTTCAACCATGGTGCTGGGGCAACTGAATATCCACATGCAAAAGAGTAAAACTTGACCCCTGGTACCCTCTTTGTACCATGACAAAAACTAACTCAAAGTGAAGGAAGATATAAATGGAAGAGCTAAAACCAAAAAACTCTTAGAAAAAAATTTTAAGTGTAAAGCTTTGTGCCCTTAGACAACTGGTTCTTAGATATGACATCAAAAGAAACAAACGGGATATTATAAATTAAAATCCTCTGTGCTTCAAAAGATGCCATCAAAAAAGTGAAAGACAATCTACAGAACTAGAGAAAATATTTACAAATTACTGATTAAAGACTTGTGTCCAGAAAATAGAAAAAACTCTTAGAATTGAACAATAAAAAGACAAAAAAAAAAAAAGGAATCCTCATTTTAAAATGGGCAAAACATCTGAACACACATTTCTCCCGAGAAAATATACAAATGGCCAACAGCACACGAAAAAATAATATGCTCAGTATCATTGGCCATCAGGGAAATGCAAATCAAAATCAAAAATGAGATGTCATTTCATGCCCACTAGGATGGCTATTGTGTCAAAAAGACCCAATATCTGCACAGCTACATACAAAAGAATCAAACTGGACTCACACCACATAAAAAAATAAACTTTAGGTGGGTTAAAGACTTAAATGTCAGACCTGAAACTATTGAACTCCTGGGAGGAAACAGGCAGTATGCTCTAGGACATCAGTTTTAGCAATATTCTCCTCCGGCAAGGGACACAAAATCAAAAATAAACAAATTGGGTCTGCATGAATCTCAAGAGCTTAACACAAAAGACTGCTTTGAATGGGAGAAAATATTTGAAAATGATAAATCTGATAAGGAGTTAATATGTAAAATATACAAAAACTCATACAACTCAACATTTTAAAAAAAGACATTTTCCCCTGATCATAAAATGCTGCATAGAGGACCTGAATAGATATTTTTCCAAAGATGACAGATGGCCAACGGACACATGAAAAGATGTTCACATCACTAGATATCAGGGAAATGTAAATCAAATTCACAGTTAGAGCTCACCTACAGCTGTCAGAATGACTAATTTCAAAAAGACTAAAAACAACAAGTACTGGCGAGGATATGGAGAAAAGGGGACCCTCAGGTACTACTGGTGGGAATGTAAATTGGTGCAGTCAATATGAGAAACGGTACAGAGATTCCTCTGAACATTAAAAACAGAACTGCCATACAATCCAACAATTCTACTTGTGGGTATTTTTCTGAAGAAGACAAAAACACTCATTCAAAAAGATATGTGCAAACCTATGTTCATTATTTACAGTCACCAAGATATGAAAGTAACCTAAGTGTCCATTGACAGATGGATACAGGTACGGTATATACATATATATACACAACGGAATGTTACTCAGCTATAAAAAAATAAATCTTGCCACAGCATGGATGGATCTAGAAGGCAATACGCTACGTGAACTGTCAGAGAAAGACAAACAGTGCATGATTGCCCTTATATATGAAATCTAAAAAAACAAAACAAACAAGAAAACAGAAACAGACTTTAACAGATACAGAAAACAAACGTGGTTGCCGGGGTGGTTGGGGGTGGGTGGGTAGGGGAAGATGAGTGAAATACATGAGGAGATTGAGAGGTACAAGCTTCCAGATGAAATAAATGAGTCACAGAGATGTAATGTACAGCATAGGAAATATAGTCAATACTATTGTCATAACTGTATATGGTGACAGATGGTAGCTAGACCTTCATGGTGATTATTTTGTAATGTATAAAAATATCGAGTCATTAGATTGTACATCTGAACCTAATATAATATTCAAAGTTAATCATACTTCAATTTTAAAAAGAGAAAAGAAAACTGTTGAGGACTTCCCTGGTGGTCCAGTGGATAGGAGTCCACCTGCCAATGCACGGGGACATGGGTTCAGCCCCTAGTCTGGGAAGATCCCACAGGCTGTGGTGCAGTTAAGCCTGTGCACTGCAACTACTGAGCCCACGCTCCAGAGCCCCCAAGCGGCAACCACACCAGCCCTCAGCCCTAGAGCCTGTGCTCCACTACAGGAGAAGTGAAGTGCAAGTCATGTAGCCATGTCCAAGTCTTTGTGACCCCAAAGACTGTAGCCTGCAGGCTGCTCTGTCCATGGGTTCTCCAGGCCAGAATACTGGAGTGGGTAACCATTCCCTTCTCCAGGGGATCTTCCCAATCCAGGGATCGAACCCAGGTCTCCCACACTGCAGGCGGATTCTTTATCATCTGGCTGCCAGGGAAGCCCACACAAGAGAAGCCACCTCAATGAGAAGCCTGAGCAGTGCAATGGAGAGTAGCCCCCATTTGCTGCAACTAGAGAAAGCCCACACAAAGCAGTGAAGACCCCGTGTAGCCAGAAATAATAAATAAATAAATAAATAATTTAAAAATTTCTAAAAAAAATAACTTGAGGATGTAAAGAAATTGGAACCCTTTTACACTGCTGTAAAGCCACCAACACGGCGGCTGCGCCCGGCGCACTAAGCGCAGCCAAGAGGAGTTACCCCACATCCGAGGTCAGGGGCAGCGGCCAAGAATGCCGGGCTGCGACGGCGCAGGAACAGCTGAGAGGAGCTACCCCACGTCCGAGGTCAGGGGCAGCCAGGAGGAGCCACCCTGCACCCGAGGCCAGGGGCAGCGGCCAGGAGGAGTAACCCCACATCCAAGGAGCTGTGGCTGCGCAGGCCCAGGAGGGCCTAGAGGAGGTATCCCACGTTGAAGGTCAGGAAGGGCCATGGTGAGGAGATACCCTTTGTACAAGGTAAGGAGCAGCGGCTGCGCTTTGCTGGAGCAGCTGTGAAGAGATACCCCACGCGCAAGGTAAGAGAAACCCAAGTAACATGGTAGGTGTTGCAAGAAGGCATCAGAGGGCAGACACACTGAAACCATACTCACAGAAAACTGGTCAATCTAATCACACTAGGACCACAGCCTTGTCTAACTCAATGAAACTAAGCCATGCCCGTGGGGCAACCCAAGACGAGTGGGTCATGGTGGAGAGGTCTGACAGAATGTGGTCCACTGGAGACAGGAATGGCAAACCACTTCAGTATTCTTGCCTTGAGAACCCCATGAACAGTATGAAAAGGCAAAATGATAGGATACCAAAAGAGGAACTCCCCAGGTCATTAGGTGCCCGATATGCTACTGGAGATCAGTGGAGAAATAACTCCAGAAAGAATGAAGGGATGGAGCCAAAGCAAAAACAATACCCAGCTCTGGATGTGACTGGTGATAGAAGCAAGGTCTGATGCTATAAAGAGCAATATTGCATAGGAACCTGGAATGTCAGGTCCATGAATCAAGGCAAATTGGAAGTGGTCAAACAAGAGATGGCAAGGGTGAACGTCAACATACTAGGAATCAGCGAACTAAAATGGACTGGAATGGGTGAATTTAACTCAGATGACCATTATATCTACTACTGTGGGCAGGTATCCCTCAGAAGAAATGAAGTAGCCATCATGGTCAACAAAAGTGTCCGAAATGCAGTACTTGGATGCAATCTCAAAAACAATAGAATGATCTCTGTTCGTCTCCAAGGCAAACCATTCAATATCACGGTAATCCAAGTCTATGCCCCAACCAGTAACGCTGAAGAAGCTGAAGTTGAACGGTTCTATGAAGACCTACAAGACCTTTTAGAACTAACACCCAAAAAAGGTGTCCTTTTCATTATAGGGTACTGGAATGCAAAAGTAGGAAGTCAAGAAACACCTGGAGTAACAGGCAAATTTGGCCTTGGAATGCAGAATGAAGCAGGGCAAAGACTAATAGAGTTTTGCCAAGAAAATGCACTGGTCATAGCAAACACCCTCTTCCAACAACACAAGAGAAGACTCTACACATGGACATCACCAGATGGTCAACACCGAAATCAGATTGATTATATTCTTTGCAGCCAAAGATGGAGAAGCTCTTTACAGTCAACAAAAACAAGACCAGGAGCTGACTGTGGCTCAGATCATGAACTCCTTATTGCCAAATTCAGATTTAAATTGAAGAAAGTAGGGAAAACCACTAGACCATTCAGGTATGACCTAAATCAAATCCCTTATGATTATACAGTGGAAGTGAGAAATAGATTTAAGGGCCTAGATCTGATAGATAGAGTGCCTGATGAACTATGGAATGAGGTTTGTGACATTGTAGAGGAGACAGGGACCAAGACCATCCCCATGGAAAAGAAATGCAAAAAAGCAAAATGGCTGTCTGGGGAGGCCTTACAAATAGGTGTGAAAAGAAGAGAGGTGAAAAGCAAAGGAGAAAAGGAAAGATATAAGCATCTGAATGCAGAGTTCCAGAGAATAGCAAGAAGAGATAAGAAAGCCTTCAGCAATCAATGCAAAGAAATAGAGGAAAAGAACAGAATGGGAAAGACTAGAGATCTCGTCAAGAAAATTAGAGATACCAAGGGAACATTTCATGCAAAGATGGGCTTGATAAAGGACAGAAATGGTCTGGACCTAAAAGAAGCAGAAGATATTAAGAAGAGGTGGCAAGAATACACGGAAGAACTGTACAAAAAAGATTTTCACGACCCAGATAATCACGATGGTGTGATCACTCACCTAGAGCCAGACATCCTGGAATGTGAAGTCAAGTGGGCCTTGGAAAGCATCACTACAAACAAAGCTAGTGGAGGTGATGGCATTCCAGTTGAGCTGTTTCAAATCCTTAAAGATGATGCTGTGAAAGTGCTGCACTCAATATGCCAGCAAATTTGGAAAACTCAGCAGTGGCCACAGGACTAGAAAAGGTCAGTTTTCATTCCAATCCCAAAGAAAGGCAATGCCAAAGAATGCTCAAACTACCGCACAATTGCACTCATCTCACATGCTAGTAAAGTAATGCTCAAAATTCTCCAAGCCAGGCTTCAGCAATACGTGAACCGTGAACTTCCCAATGTTCAAGCTGGTTTTAGAAAAGGCAGAGGAACCAGAGATCAAATTGCCAGCATCCGCTGGATCATGGAAAAAGCAAGAGAGTTCCAGAAAAACATCTATTTCTGCTTTATTGACTATGCCAAAGCCTTTGACTGTGTGGATCACAATCAACTGTGGAAAACTCTTCAAGAGATGGGAATACCAGACCACCTGACCTGCCTCTTGAGAAATCTGTATGCAGGTCAGGAAGCAACAGTTAGAACTGGACATGAAACAACAGACTGGTTTCAAATAGGAAAAGGAGTACGTCAAGGCTGTATATTGTCACCCTGCTTATTTAACTTACATGCAGAGTACATCATGAGAAACGCTGGACTGGAAGAAACACAAGCTGGAATCAAGATTGCCAGGAGAAATATCAATAACCTCAGATATGCAGATGACACCACCCTATGGCAGAAAGTGAAGAGGAGCTAAAAAGTCTTGATGAAAGTGAAAGTGGAGAGTGAAAAAGTTGGCTTAAAGCTCAACATTCAGAAAACGAAGATCATGGCATCTGGTCCCATCACTTCATGGGAAATAGATGGGGAAACAGTGACAGACTTTATTTTTTGGGGCTCCAAAATCACTGCAGATGGTGACTGCAGCCATGAAATTAAAAGACGCTTACTCCTTGGAAGAAAAGTTAGGACCAACCTAGATAGCATATTCAAAAGCAGAGACATTATTTTGCCAACTAAGGTCCGTCTAGTCAAGGCTATGGTTTTTCCTGTGGTCATGTATGGATGTGAGAGTTGGACTGTGAAGAAGGCTGAGCGCTGAAGAACTGATGCTTTTGAACTGTGGTGCTGGAAAAGACTCTTGAGAGTCCGTTGGACTGCAAGGAGATCCAAACAATCCATTCTGAAGGAGATCAGCCCTGGGATTTCTTTGGAAGGAATGATGCTAAAGCTGAAACTCCAGTACTCTGGCCACCTCATGCGAAGAGTTGACTCATTGGAAAGACTGATGCTGGAAGGGATTGGGGGCAGGAGGAGAAGGGGACAACGGAGGATGAGATGGCTTGATGGCATCACCGACTCGATGGACGCGAGTCTGAGTGAACTCTTGGAGTTGGTGATGGACAGGGAGGCCTGGGGTGCTGCGATTCATGGGGTTACAAAGAGTCAGACACGACTGAGCGGCTGAACTGAACTGAACTTACATTGCTGGGGGATGTACCATGGTGTAGCCACTTTTGGAAGTAGCTTTGCAATCTGGTAGTTCCACAAATGGTTACACAGAGTCAGTATCTGACACCCGCCTATAAAAACATACATCCACACGAAAACTTGTATATGATTGTTCATAGGAACACCATTTATGATAGTGAAAAAGTGGAAGCAACCATGTGTCTATATATGGATAAGTAGATAAAAGGTGGTTCCATACTGTGGAATATTACTTAGCAATAAAAAAGAATGAAGTACTGACACATACTGCTACATGGATGAACCTTGAAAATATGCTAAGAGAAATCAGCCAGACAGAAAAGACCACATATTGTATGATTCCATTTATATGAGTTGACCAGCATAGGCAAAGCTACAGAAATAGAAAGGTTAATGATTACCTTGGACTGGGGAAGGGGAAGGGGGAGAAGAGGGGTTTGAGGAGCGATAACTCAGGCTATAGGGTGTTCTAAAATTGGTTGTCATGATGATTGCTCAGCTCTCTGATTACACTAAAAGTTGTTGAATTGTACAACTATAAATAGATAAATTGTATGGTATGTGAATCATATCTCAATAAAGCTGTTAGTAAATAAAAACAACCCTGTGCCCTGTGGACACCCAAAAGCTTTCCCTAAAATGGCTATAAATTGTCTTGGGGATGGCAATTTTATTCTCAGGCCCTCCTTTGGTGTCAGCTCTTTTTTTTTTTTTTTTTGATGTGGATCATTTTAAAAGTCTTTTTTGAATTTGTTATGATATTGCTTCTGTTTTGGGTTTTTTGTTTGTTTGTTTGTTTTTGTTTTTGGTGGAAAGGCATGCAGGATCTCAGCTTCCCAACCAGGGATTGAACCTGCATCCCCTGCACTGGAAGCTGAAGTCCTAAGCACTGGACTGCCAGGGAAGTCCCTGGTGTCAGCTCTTGATCCAAGAGTTCCGGCCTGGTTCCATAACACACTGACCCAGAAATGGGACACAGCCTTTTGCTGAGTATCTACCTTCCCATCTTTCCCTGCCTTTTAGGAGGCATTCATGACTTCACTGTAGATGGGACAGAGGAGGCAGGAAGGGAGGGCATTACAGAAGAGTGGGCAGTTTTCAAAGGAACATCAGTATCCTGGTTTTTAGGATGCTCTTCAGCCATTTCTTAACTGGGGGCACTTTTCTTCAGGCTATCTCCCCAGCAACTCCCCTAGAGCAAACCAAATTCCTTTCTGGCATATCTTAGGCAGACATCTTTTGTGGCCTTGAGACTGTGTTTTCTATGGCCCATGACCTCACATTCCTAAGATACCTATCAAGATACTTTTTAAGGAAGATAAATATTTCCCTAAGAAGAATTATGTTGTTATTGGTTAAGACACTAATGTGTTCTTTCTTTTTAAGGTAGAACAGTTTCAGGAACCTCACGAATCTATCACCCTCAGCTCCAACAATCATCAATGTTTTACCAATCTTGTTTTTACATGAGATAAATTCTTATGGGATGGGGGCTACTTTTAAAATACAAATGCTCCTGTCAGAACAAGACAAGAGAATACAGGCTTAACCACCTTCTGGTTCTCAATTCGGGGACTCCAGGGAGAGGACTGGAACGTGGGAGTGGCCTCCTCTCTCCTCGTACCCGTGGCGGGCTGAGGGAGGGCACGGAGTTGGTTAAGGTGTGTGGACCATGAGGATGGGACGGAGGAAGGCGGTCCCTGGACCCTGCGCCGGGGCCAGCTTGCGGGCGGGGCTACAGCGCAGTGTCGGCTTCGGGGTCCGGCGGCGCCCCCTCGCGGGAGTAGAACTCATCGGTGATGTTCTGCGGGATGCGCTTCAGCATTTCCTTGGGAAAGATACGCAGCAGCTTCCAGCCCAGGTCCAAAGACTCGAACACCGAGCGTTTCTCGTAGGGACCTAAGGACAGAGTTGGAGTGTCAAGGGTGTGTGTGTGTGTGTGTGTGTGTGTGTGTGTGTGTGTGTGTGTGTGTCGGAGTACGGCGGTTGCTGCCTGAAGGCCCCCAACGCGCCTCACCCTGGTTGATGAAGTTCTTCTCAAACTTCTGCAGGAATTCCAGGTAGAGCAGGTCCTCGGCAGTGAGCGCCTCCTCCCCCACCACTGCTTTCATGGCCTGCACGTCCTTCCCGATGGCGTAGCAGGCATACTGGGTGAGGGGGGTGGGAGGATCAGCAGTCACGGCAGGCGGACCGCAGGAGTCCCGTGTTCCCCCATCTGACTGTGCCTCCGGGAACCCCAAAAGGGGAGGGATCGTTGGCCAGAAGAAAAGTTCGTGATCCAGCTAAGGCTCCAGCCTCCCGGCCTCTGAAACCAGCTCCCCACCAGCCCATGGCTCACTCCTTACCAGCTGGTTGGAGACATCTCCATGGTCCTTTCTGGTCATGCCCTCCCCGATGGCGGACTTCATCAGCCGCGACAGGGAAGGGAGGACGTTGATGGGGGGGTAGATCTGCGGGGAGCCGAAACAGGGAGTGGCAGAAGCAGGGCCGAACTTTCCCCTCCTTCCCACCTCTACTTGTCTTCCCTCCCTCTGTGGTTCTCCTGAGACTGGTCCTTATTCATCCCACAGAAAGATGGGCTGGTCACACCCCGCCCCCTTTATCTCCCACAAATCCTGGGGCTTGGGTATCAGTTCAGTTCAGTCGCTCAGGCGTGTCCGACTCTTTGCGACCCCATGAATCGCAGCCCGCCAGGCCTGCCTGTCCATCACCATCTCCTGGAGTTCACTCAGACTCATGTCCATCGAGTCGGTGATGCCATCCAGCCATCTCATCCTCTGTCATCCCCTTCTCCTCCTTCCCCCAATCCCTCCCAGCATCAGTCTTTTCCAATGAGTCTACAGGTGTCTAAATGTGTGTGCCTAGAATGGAGGGGGAAGTTCGTGAACGTCTAGCTATTTCAAAACTTTTGATTATTATTGAGATGAAAACGAGTTGAAACTTAATAGTTCTTAGTTGCAAGGAAAGAAGCTGCCAAACAAAGAGGAAACAGTTATGGGGGTGATCTTTAACCTCAGATGGGACAGGCATATTATTTACCACCTACTTATGTCAGCTACCTATTGTTTTTGTTCAGTAAAGCAAACTACTGGAAAGAAAAGAGAATTGGCATTTATTTTGTATCTATGATCTGCTAGATTCTTTCTATATCTATATATACTTTTATACTGTATACTTTTTTGTTTTGGTTTTTTTTTGGGGGGGGGGCTATACTAGGTGACATGTAACCAAGTACTGAAACTGTGCCCCCTAGCAATGGAAGCATGGAGTCCTAACCACTGGACCACCAGGAAATTCCCACCAATTTATTTTGTTCTCCACATGCAACTGTGTGATACGTATTATCATTCCCATTTTACAGATGTGGAAACTGAAGATTAGAGAGATGAAATGATTTTCTAAAGATCCCACAGCCAAGGAGGCTGGACTCCACCCAGACTTGTCTTCTGTCTGGGGACCAAACTGTCTTCGTGGGGATTAGCTCCTGTTTGGGGTTAGCCTTGCCCGGCCCCTCCTCACTCACTAGAGGTGAAGTGCAGTGGGAAGCGGCACACTGGTTATTAGTTACTGTCTTTGGAGATGGTGGAGAGAGTTGGAGAGGGGACGGTACCTGTCTGTTATGAAGCTGTCTGTCCACGTAGATCTGTCCCTCTGTGATGAAGCCCGTCAGGTCTGGGATTGGGTGGGTGATATCTGCAAGGAGAAGCATTGGCATCAGTATAGGTGGTGCTCAGGTCTCCACCCACACAGGGCCATGTAGGTTCTTTTTTTTTTTTGCAAGGTTAGTTGACTTTATTTATTTATTTTTTTGTATAATACCTTTATTTTTTAATTTTTTAAAATGTATTTATTTATTTTTTATTTTACTTTACAATTCTGTAGCCATGTAGGCTCTATTCCCTCACAGGAGTGGGTGACAGGTGGAGGCAAGGAAGGGACAGTGCCTACCCTGCCGGAGGAGTGGCGCTACTGTTCATCTACGGAAAGAAGCATGGGTCCTGTCAGCGTCTGGGTGGGACGGGAGGCAGGGGACTGCAGGGGCAGTGGGCAGGGAAGTGGCTCACCGTCATTGGGCATGGTGAGGATGGGGATCTGAGTGATGGATCCACCCCGGCCCTCCACGCGGCCCGCCCGCTCGTAGATGGTGGCCAAGTCAGTGTACATGTACCCGGGGAAGCCTCGGCGCCCAGGCACCTCCTCTCTGGCAGCTGAGACCTGCAATACCCGTGGGCCTTGGGGTAAGAGAATGATACAAGGAAGGGGCATGGGGGGTTCCGCGACCACGAGGAATGGGGTGGGGGTGGGCCTGTGTGGGCCAGCTCTGGGCTCATGACTAGGGGGGCTGAGCCCGACCCCCCTCGCCAGCCAGCTCACCTCCCGCAAGGCCTCCGCATAGGAACTCATGTCCGTCAGAATGACCAGCACATGCTTCTCACACTGGTAGGCGAGGAACTCTGCCGTGGTCAGTGCCAGGCGCGGGGTGATGATCCGCTCGATCCTGCAGGCATGGCCAATGGTTAGAGGGCCTGGAGGCCAGGCCTGTGCTCCATTTAGCCCCCGTGCTGCGTGGAGAGTGAACTTGGAAGCTGGTACAGTGCACAGCAGCAGAGGACTGGGGAAGATGAGCCCTAGACCCTAGCTCCCAGGTCCAGGCCATGGTTCCTGGGAGACTGGGCCCTCAACCACATCCTGCTGTTCAAGGTGGGAACAGGGACAGAGGCTGGGACAGGCAGGCAGGGAGCTGGGTGAGAGGGCCAGGCAGGGCCCGGAGGGCAGATGGCGCGTCAGAGCTCAGCAGCTGGCGCTCTGCATATCCCTCCCCGAGGGCACCTGGGCTTGGGTCAGCCAGAAGGCTCCCACTCTCTGTGTCCTCAGGGTTCCTTCCTTCCTGTTCCCCTCTCCGTTCCTGAGCACATGTGCGGGCCATACACTTGCCTGCCTTGCAGCACCTTCCCCGGTGAGTGCTCTGGGGCCCTTCCTCCCGCTCCAGACACCCAGACCCCGGGCCCTGTGCCCATGGCACTTTTCTTTAGGATACCATTTGGGCCTCCTTCACTCTGCTCCCTAGTTTCTAGAGTACCTTCAGCTCCCAGGACAGTTTTTGGTTATTGGTTAGGTTATTAGTATTAGGTTTTTTTTTCTTTCATCACCCAACCTACAGATTTAAATTCACATTTTCTCAACTTTTAAAATGGCAGTTTTCCTAAGCAAATGGTTTAGGGAAATACCTCTTTAGTGGTGACCTTGTGGAAGCAAGTCTAAGATGAGGAGCCCTGACTTGGGGCAGTGGCTGGAGGCAGGTTGTAGGGAGGGTGGATGGGCTGCAGGCGGCCAGCAGGCGGTGGTCTGGCTCTTGCTATCTCCTCCTGCACTGTCCCCACCTCTTCCCCAGCCTCAGTTTCCCCATCTGCACAATGAGGGGTTGCTCTCCCAGCTCTGGCGAAGCCTGAGACCTGGGCTGCGGGTCTTGGAAGGGGGCAGGGCCTGCTGCCTACAGGTAGTGTGGGTGCTCACGTGGGGTCGTTGGCCAAGTTCAGGAAGAGGCAGACATTGCCCATGGTGCCATTCTGCTCAAAGTCAGACTTGAAGAACCTGGCTGTCTCCATGTTCACCTGGAAACACAGCAGGGAGGGCTGGAGGTGGGGCCAGGCCCATCCCATCTCTTCCAGTAAAGCCTATTACTATACGATAGTATAGCTACTACCAGCTATCAGTCAGTGGGGTCTCATCAGAACCCCAGAGAGAGGTTCAGACGTCAGGCTGAGCTGCTCGGTGTCACCCTGATCCTCACCTGACCCGCTAAACCTCTTGTTCCTCTGAGGGCCCCTGGGTTCCCTGTCCCGAAACCATCTTTTCTCCCCTAATTTCCTCCTTTCCCAGCTGCCCCAGAATCCTCTTGGGGCTGCTGTGGGGGACACACTGCCCAGCCCTCATTCACACTCTTGCCTCTCCCAACAGACAGGCCAAGTTCTCAGCGAGAAGGATAATGCCTCCCGCCTTAGACTGGGTATGCCTGGGGCCAAGGGCCCGCCAGCCGTCTACAGAACTTGCCAGCTGTCCAACCTCTCTTACCCCCATGGCTGCAAAGACGATGGCAAAGTTGTCATCATGATAGTCCAGCACGGCCTTGGACTTCTTCACCAGCCCAGCCTGGCGGCAGATCTGGGCCGCAATCTGGGGACAGAAAGAAGGACATCAGAACTGGAGCCTGAGCCGGCGCCTCCGGGCGCCACTGAGACGTGTGGACAGGGCGATGCTCAGTCCGTCCTCCTGCTGAGGCCTTAGGTGGGAGGGACCCAAGGTCACACATGGAAGGGCTACCCTGGGTCCTACAGCCGCTCCCAGGGGAGGGGCCGCCCCAGCCCAGGGTGCCTGTCATGAAGAGCAGGGTGGAAAAACAGTTGCAAAGAACAACTACCTACCTCAAATTTGGGGCAACTAGGTCCTTCAGAACCCCCTGTCCCCCCACCTCATGCTGGGATGTCTCTGGGGCTGGTAGTGTGTGGGGTTACCAGATCCAGGATGAGCATGTGTGTAGGCAGAAGGCAGGGACACTTAGACCTGTGCAGCCCTGAGGCCCGGAGCTGCCCCAAGACAGCTGCCGGTGGCCCTAGCTCCGCTGGCCCCTGCCCGCTCGGCACTGGAGGTGCCCTTGCTGGCCCACGAGCTCTGGCCTCTGCTCCTTCCCTTCCCCTTGGTGGTGCCTGCAGGCCCCACGCAGCCCTCACCTCATTGTGGGGGAGCCCAGCTGCTGAGAAGATGGGGATCTTTTGACCACGGGCAATGCTGTTCATGACGTCGATGGGCGAGATGCCAGTCTCGATCATCTCCTCGGGGTAGATGCGGTCGTGGGGGTTGATGGGCTGGCCTGGGAGACGGCAGTCACAGGCCCTGCAGGAGGGTTCAGGCCCTTCCCCGTGCACCGCCCCCAGCCCTGTCCAAGTAGCACTGCAGGACATAATTTTCTTCGATGATGGAGACGTGCTCTAACTGCGCTGCTCAGAATGCAGGCCTGGCCACCTGTAGCCACTGAGCACATGCCATGGGGCTGTGACATGAAATTTTATTTCATTTGAATTAGTTTGCATTTAAATAACAACCACAGCCCATTGCTCTGTTGGATGGTACCATCTAGGCACGTTAGAAGTGGCAGAGGGTCTTGGGCATGTGGGGAATTTGCACAATGATGATGGCATTTTATAGGAATGGGACGTGAAATGCTGCTGGCCCGGGACAGGGAGGCCTTTGCTGCTGTTGTGTCTCACCTGATCCGCCTGTTGGTCTGACCAGTCCTGGGGGTGAACCCTGGGCAATATCTGAGGCAGAACTTCCAAGTGTGAGGTGACACAGGCTGTGACTGGGGTGGGAAAGGTGGCTGGAAGCTGGGTCCTGAGAGCTGTCCAAAGCCTCACTTACCATTGATATCCAGGAAGTCCTCTGCCATCACCACTGGCCCCTTGTCAATGGGTTTGCCTGAGCCGTTGAAAACCCGACCTGGGGGTGGGTGAGGGGGCTTGGAGAACGCTCAGGACCAGCCCTGGGTCTCGCACTGCTGCTCACCCTCCACACCACCACCAGCTCCCACCTGTCCCTCCTGTCCCAAATGTCCCTGTCCCCCTGCCCTCAGCCCTCCGTGACCCCCAGGGAGCTGGCTACGTGACTGTCTCCTTGGGGGCCTTTCCTCCTCTCCTGGAAACCTTTACAGGCCAGACCTTGGCCGGGACAATGGCTCTAATTAAGGGCGTGTTAGAGCTGGAGAGAGGAGAGAGCCAGCGATGGCAGATCTTGGGCGAGAACTGGGGGGTGCGCAGTTCACTCCAGCCTGACCCCAAACGTCCTCGTCCTCTAGTTTATGGAAGTTGCCTTCTTCATGTACTGAACACCCAGGCCCTGAGTGCGGGCTGGGGGTCAAAGAGAAGGCACAACCTCCGACCTCCCAGGGCTCCAGGGGAGGCAGACAGGTAGGGAGGCAATGACAGCATGGTCTGTTAAGCACTTGGTCAGGGACTCTGGACTGGACGGACAGAGGGGCGCTCCACCCCCCAACCCTACCCCTCACCCAGCATGTCCTCTGACACTGGGGTCCGTAGGATGTCCCCTGTGAATTCGCAGGTGGTCTTCTGGGCATCAATCCCAGAGGTCCCTTCAAACACCTGCAGGATAAGAGGTTAGTTGCTTTAATGGGGGGTTTGCTGGGGAGAATGGGGCCTCCCACTCTAGGCTCCCTTTGTGTCCAGCTCTGGGAAAGGTGCTTTCAGGGAAAACAGGCCATTTTCTGCCTTTGGAGTTTATGAGAGTGTGGACACTTTGTGGGTTCATTCATTTATTCAACCAGAAACATCTTAGTGACACCACTTACCTGCACAATTGCTTTGGTCCCAGACACCTCGAGCACTTGCCCACTCCGCTGAGTCCCATTGGGGAGGGTGAAGTTGACAATCTCAGCATACTGGGCAAACTGGTAGGAGGGGAGAGCAGCCCAGAGTGACAGTGAGGCCAGACAGTGAGACAGAGAGACAGTGAGACACTTCTCCCGGTCTCCCCCTCAGCCTTCCCCAGCCTCAAGCACCTTTCTCCCATCTTGTGCCCAGACACTCTCGGAAATGAACTTGAGAGACTGGTTAAATGGAAAGCTTGAATTCTGTTTGCAAGGCCGTATACTTGGGTGGGTAGGATCACTGACTTTAGAGTTGGAAGACCAGAATCAGAATTGAAACTCTGACACTTAGAAGCTGTGTGACCTTCTGGAAGTTACATGATGTCTCTGAGCCTTACTTTCCTCATCTTTAAAGTGGGAATAATACCAACTCCTCTTTCATAGGGCTGCTGTGAGAAGGAATATATACTATACAGTAAGTCATTATCTGGCACTGGGACCTTGTAACAGCTCAATAAAATGTAGTAGCTATTATGGCTGTTTAGGTCTCCTGAGCATTGTTTCTGCCCCGTGGACTAATGATGAACACACTGGCAAAGTGCTCTCCTTGGCTCCCACGTGTCCCTATCTACCAGTGGCAATCTTTCCCTAGTCACATAGTCCTCACAGTCTTCAGGAATAAAAAGAAATCAGGCAATCACCTCTCTTTCGGTTAAGATCAAGTGAGGTATTCATTCTCAGTGTTAGAATCAGGCCTGTATCTGGAATATATAAAGAAATCTTACAACTCAACAATAAAAAGACAAATACTGGACTTCCCTGGTGGTCCAGTGGTTAAGAAGCCGTGCAGGGGACACAGGTTTGATCCATGGCCCAGGAGGATCTACAAGCCATGGGGCAACAAACCCTGTGAGCCCCAACTATTGAAGCCCGCACACTACAGCCCGTGTTCTGCAACAAGAAGCCAGAGTACTGCAACCAGAAATGAGCACCTGTTCACCACAACTAGAGAAAGCCTGTGTGCAGCAATGAAGACCCGGGGCAGCCAAAAGCTCATTTGTTAATTTAAAAAAGATGAATATGCCATTTTAAACTGGCAAAGGATCTAAATAAACATTTATCCTAAGAAGATATACATATGCCCAACTAATTCGTCATTGAACTTGCCTGGTAGCTCAGCTGGTAAAGAATCTGCCTGCAATGCAGGAGACTTGGGTTCAATCCCTGGGGTGGGAAGATCCCCTGGAGGAGGGCATGGCAACCCACTCTAGTATTCTTGCCTGGACACTCCTCGTGGACAGAGAAGCCTGGCTGGCTACAGTCCCTGGGGTCACAAAGAGTTGGACACGACTGAGCGACTAAGTAAATAGCACAAACCAGTCATTAAAGAAATGGAAACACACAGTGAGATAGCACTTCACACTCCTGACTCTAATAAAGACAGATAAGAACACGTGTTAAGGCTGTGGAGGAACTGGAATGCTCAGACACTGATGGCGTGAAGGTAAAACTGTGTGGCCACTTTAGAAAATAGTCTGGCAGTTTCTAAAAGGTTAAACATAGAGTTACAATATGACCCAACAATTCCATCCCCAGGTGTATACCCAAGAGAAACGGGAACACATATCCACATAAAAACTTGCATGTGAAGGTTCATCCAGCATTATTTATAATAGGCAAAAAGTGAAAATAACCCCAAAGTCCACAAACTGATAACTGGATAAACAAAGGCGGGATATCCATGCAGTAGAATACAAGTCAGCTTTCAAAAGGGATGAAGTACTGATACAGGCTACAGCATGGATGGACCTTGAAAACATCACGCAAAGTGAAAGAAGCCAGACACAGCAAGCCACAGGGGACGTGGCTCCATTGACAGACTGGTCAAATCCACAAAGCAAAAAGACCAGTGATCGCTGGGGACTGGCGGAGAAAGGACTGGGGCGGCAACCAACAGGAGCAGGGCTTCTCTCCGAGGCGATGAGAATGTTCTGGAATCAAGTAGTGCTGACGGTTGCACAAGTCTGTGTATAGACTAAAACCCACTGAACTATACACTTGAAAAGAGCAATGTTTATAGTATATAACTTATAACTCAACTTAAAAAAACGATCAGTCTTTCCCTCCAGGATCACAGATGGGCGGGTGGAGGGCCACCCAGTGGGAATTCCCAAGCTCTGCTGTCTGCATGTGCTTCAGGAGCCGAGTTCTAGAGCAGGCTGCGAGCTGAGCCGCAGAAGCTGGGCTGAGGGGCAGCCCCTCCCCTCTAACCCTGGTCCTCAGCTCTGGTCAGCACCAGGAGAGCTAAGCCCTCCGCCTGCACCTTCTGCCAGGGGAGGTCCTGGAGAGAGTATACAGTGTTGCCCAGCATCCCTCAGCTTGCTGCCCATCCATCTTGCTTCCTTGATTCACTTCAGGGAATGTCATAATCATAATCCAATAAAAATAAACGATCAAAAGACAGCGCCGCTCCATGCAGTGTTTCTAATATTCTGGGAAATTAAAGCACTGCTTTAAATTACTCCTTGGACATTAGACGAAATCAAAAGTAAAATGACAGGAGAAATAAAAAGGACAGCACTTCATGCCACAGCTGACAGCAAGCTGTACAGTGTAGCAAAGTAAGGTAGAAGCCGATAACAAAAAGACAGTGAGAAAAAACTTCCTATGTTTGGAAATTTTGAAACATTCTAAATATCAGGTTAGAAAACATTTAGCACTAAACAAAAATGAAAAATGTTTTTCAACATATATGCGACACATTTAAAGTTTTAAATGCTTATATTAGAAAAGAGAAAAGGCAGAGGTAGTTTTGAATGTATGCAACGTGAAAAGTCAGAAAAAAGAACAGCATTAACATTCCAAATAAAGTTGAAGAAATAATAAAAGGGCAGAGATCATTGAAAAAGAAACAGATACATAATAGAGAAGATCATCAAAGCCAAGCTGGTTCTTTGAAAACTTAATAAAATAGACAGATCTCTGGCAACACTAAGAAAAAAGACATGAGTAAATGTTGCAATAAAAAAAAGTCAAAATTAGCTGTACTAATACTATTAAAAAATAATTTTAAACTTAGGAATAACTTCATGCAGCATTTCAGATCTTAAATTAAATGAATAAATTTCTTGAAGAATACAAATTAAATCCAATTAAAAATGAAATAGAAAGCCAGGATACACCTATAATCTTCAAGATATCAGACACATAACTTAAAATATTTCCATGAAGAAAACACGAGTCCCAGATAATTAGTGAGTTCTAACAATCAAGAAGCAAATAATTTGAAACTTACTTAAGCTCTTCCAAAGACTGAAAGAAAAACTCAAGTCTTAATTCATTTTATGAGTCAAGGATAATCGATACAAAATAAGATATTAATGGGAAAATTATAGGTAATCTCAATCATGAACATATATGCACAAATACTAAGCAGATATTAGCAAACGAAATCCAGCAACGTACCAAAAAAGACCAAGTTACAAACAAACCAAGGAATCAAAGAAAAAATTAAAAAAAAAAACAAAAAATGAAGATAAATGCACATTCACACAAATAAAAATTAAAAAGACTAAGCTAGGATTATTCCAGGAATTCAAAGTTAGTCTAATATTAGAAAATCTACTAATATGTTTACCTTATTAATGAATTAGAAGATTAAAAAACACATTATTTCAACAAGTTTTAGAAAAAGTTAAAACTATCCACAATTGAAAACAAAAACAAACAAAAAGAACAAAACGATTTTTTGAAAACAGAATAAAAGGGGAATTCCTTAACCTTAAAAAGTAGCCTCAGAAAACTTATAGAAAATAATATAATGTATAAAACATTCCCTTTAAAAATAGAAGCAAAACAACACTGCCTGCTATCATCATTCCATTCAGCTTTATTGGAAGAACTAACAAAAGTAATAAGATGGAGAGAAGATAGAGATTAGAAGAAAACAAAACTGTAAAATGAAAAACTCCCAAACCCCAAATCTAATAGATAGTATCCCTGAAGAAACTATAGACTAATTTCTCTTATAAATACAGAAGCAGAAATTATAAATAAACTATTGGTCAGTCAAATCAAATAGTATATTAAATAAAAAAACAAGTATGACCAAGTAGGGTTTATTCCAGCCACGCCAGCTTAGATCAATCAACCTTTGGGAATCAGTCAACATTTCACAACATTGTTCATAATAATAGGGAGTTTGTGAACCTAAAAGAAAAATCACATGGGATTATGTAAATAGAAGCCGAAAGGCTTTCGATATAATCCAGCAGTCGTTTTCTAATATAGTTCTATGTAAAATAGGAATGGAAGGTAACTCCTTGCCTACTAGACTATTTACCAAGCCAGCATCAATATCTTTGTAAATGGTAAAATGCTAAACCCATTCCATTTCCAATAAAATCAGTAATGCACAGAGAGAGATGCTTATATCACCATTGTTACATAATATTGCTTTGGAAATTTTAGTTTATATAGTAAGACCAAAAAAAAAGTTGAAAAGTATACTAAACATAAATAATGATCTGTTTGTTTTTTTATAATTTTCTTTTTTTTAATTATTTTTTAACTGAAGAATAATTGCTTTACAGATTTTTACTGTTTTCTGCCAAATATCAACATGAATCAGCCACAGATTGTTTTTTGAAAGGTTCAGAAATGTTGAAGAAAGGCTGTGGAAACATTCCAGATTATAGAAGGCTAAACAGACATGATGATTAAATGTGATAGCCAGCCCTAGACTGAATCCTATTCCAGAGGGAGAAAAATGCTATAAAAGACTTAGTGGGCCAGCTTACAAACTGGAATATGGATTGTAGATTAGATAAAAGTATCAGTGTCAATTCCGTGTAATAACTACTGTGGTTATGTAAGAGTATATCCTTATTCTTCAGAAGTACACACTAGAGTTTTGGACATAAAGTACCCTCTAAAGCTCTAAAGAAAATAAAAACAAAAACACATACACACACACATACACTCAGACCAAATGCTAGAACAAATAGGTATATGGACATTCCTTGCATTATTTTTATTTTTGAAACTTTTTATAAATTTGAAATTGTTTTAATAAAAAGTAAAATTAAAGTATGCCAATGGAAAAAGAGACATGATTCCCTTTATTTGCAAGTGATATTGTATATTTAAAAAACCTTGAGAGGAGCTAGTTAAAAATGAAAACAAATAAAAACAACCCCACCCAGAATTAATAAGAAAACTTGGCTATATATAAGATAAATATATAACAATCAATCTCAGATTATTTTCCATTATATGTTATTATAAGATTTGAATATAGTTCTCTGTTATACAGTAAATCTTTGTTGCTTAGCTATTTTAAGTAGCTTGTACCTGTTAACCCCATTCTCATAATTTATCTCATAATCTGAAAAATAAAATAAAATGGAGTCACTCTTGGTTTGTGTTCTCTTCATTAAGTTTTATAGCCATAACTTTTCTTCTGTGTGTGTTTGCTATACCTCAATTAAACTTAAAACAAAACTGAATCACTTTGCTGTACATCTGAAACTAACACAGTATTGTAAATCAAGTATGCTTCAATTTAAAAAGAGTGTGTTTCTCCCCAAAAGAATCACTGAATGTTAAAAAGGATCATTCAACAAAATGTATGCAAAAAGCAAAAAAATAATTCTCTCTCTTTTCTATTCCAGCAATAAACAGAATAGGAAATGGAGAGAAATATTTCATTCACAACAGGGTCAAAACCCATGAAATATCTGGAAATAAATTTAACAAAAAAAAGTACAAGATAATAAAATCTTACTAAAGGACAGAAAACAAGCCCTGAACAAATGGAGAGCAACAGTGTTTTCCAAAACAGTATGACTTACTATCATAAAAATTCAAATCCTTTTCAAACGTATAGAAATTCAATGCTTCCCCAATGGATTGTTTCTCCTGGAAGTAAAAAATGATCTTAAAATCATTTAAATGTTTGACAATATCCAAAAGCAGTTATGGAAAAGATTGGGAGTGGAGGACTTGCCTTGTCAGATATTAAAACATGCTCTAAAGCTACTGAGGTCAAGTGGTCAGTGTTGGTGTGAGGAAAACAGAGATGTGGGAAGGCTACAGTTCAGAAACAGAGCCCAGATTTTGGGAGATTATTAGAGAACAAATGTGGCATATTAGTTCACAGGAGAAAAGAATCTATTGTATGAATGGCTCTAAGATAACTGGGTATCTACTCCTATTATAAACACAAAACAGACTCCAGGCATATAAAATTTTAAATATAAAACTAAAACAAAACACCAGAACTTTTCTTCTTTCCCTTCTTACGGAATAATCTAGCTAAAAGCTGGATAAGAGAAACATCTTTAAGCAAGATAAGAAATCCAGAAGCCACAAATAAAAAATAGAAATCTTTGATAACATAAACATTTGTAATTTCTGGATGACAAAGATACCATCAGCAAAGGTGAACAATAAACAAAGCGAAATGTACAATTCAATGCATTGGAAGAGTTCACAGAGAAGGAAGTGAGACGTCAACAGAGAAAGACTCAACTCCCCCTAGTCATCGGGGAAGCGCAGCTAAAAGCAAGACAGAACTAGTCTTAGCTATTTGGCAAAGTTACAGGTGAACACATTCAGGGATGAAAAGATGCTAGAAGTGGGTCTTCTCATGTATCACTGCCTTGCTGGACAAGCAATTTTGCTCCAAGTTGTCAATATCTATATAAAAAGAAATATGCACTTTGAATCAGCAGTTCTATTTTGGAAGAATGTATCCTGCAGCAATAAAGGCATCCATATAAAAGGTATATATATTGCTGTACCATTTGTAACACCAAAACCTGGAAACAGGCAGAATGTCTATCAGAAAGGAAGTACATCACAGTACGTTCATACCACAGGAAATCCAAACCACAGTCACTATCAAAAAGGATAACTAAAACCTACCACATGGAGGAAATACTCCACACATTTTAAGAGACTAACAAACACCAACATTCATATTTAGCATGCTTATATTTGCCCACATATAGCAGGATCTTTACTTGGTTATCAAGAGGTTGGGAATACAGAGGTCAGGAGCAAATAGTTAACTTTGTGTTTTTAATTTCACTAGTTACAAAAAGCATGTTTTGTGTGTACACATAATTAAAATGTAAAAAAAAAAGTTGGGGGGACTTCCCTTCATTGCAGGGGGTGGGGGATTCCATCTCTAGCCGGAGAACTAAGATGTGGGAGGTGCCCCGTGAGGTCAAAAAAAGAAAAAGAAATGGAGACATATTCAAGTACAGCGATGTGGCTGTCACCATCATTACCATCGTTATATTCCCTGCTGTGCACAAGCCAGTGACCGTAAGCGCCAGGGAAGAGGGGTGGACGGCTCAGTTCCCCAAAGGGGTGTGAGCAAGACGGGGTCCTCTTTCCCAGGGCACCCCTCTGGGGTGGAGCCTGAGACCGGAGGCTTCCCAGCTCTGACAGTAGCTCTGGCTCGCGCCCCTCCTTGTCCTCGGAAGAGAACGCCAGGAAGGCGATCTTGCTCTCCCCTCAAGCACCCTCAGATCCCGCGGAGTGGGGACCCTGAGAGAGGGAGCTCGCTCCAAGAAGAGTGCTCTGAGGTCCGCTGAGGGGACCGGCTTTGGCTTCGCGACCACAAGAGGGAGCCCGAGAGCAAGGACTAGCGGGGTGGGGGCCGGGAAACCGGGGAAGCGCCAGTTCTGGCTCCTTCCCCTCTCCTGCTCTCCGCGGGCCTGCGTGGCTCTCTCGGAAACGGCCACTGGCCTCTTTGTCTGTGGCGCAGATGGGGGGCTGCTGACCTCAGGAGGAAGATACTGGACAGAGCCCCGGCCCGAGTGGGCCCCAAGGCAACCACGCAGTGGGCCCAAGAGAAGACAGGCAGCTGGGTGATAAAACCGATCTTTGCATGTGTGGGGCGGGGCGGGGTGGGGGCGGGGGGGGGAGCGTGGGGGTGAGGGAGAGGGGAGAGGAGCTGGCGCGCGGAGTGTCCCTGAAAGATGAAACAGAAGAGACAATGAACTTTAAGCAGCAGGAAGGTTACAGCCAGACAGAAGGAAGAGCTGTCAGAAGCATGGGGAAGGCATGGAGAGTACTGTCCAGAATCCTTTAGGAAGAGAATGCCAGTTACTTATTTGCGGGGAGGGGTGGGCTTAGCCACTTAGAGCAGGGTATGCAGCGAGAGAATTCCAGTGTACAGCAATGAGCTTGGATTTCTACCCTGTTTCCCAGCCACAGCCCTGATTCTCTCAGTTGGTTACTAAAAGGATTGCAGGGAGTGTGGACAGTTCAGTGCAACCCTCCTCCTTTGCTGCAGATTCAACTCCGACCCCAGCCAGCCAGGGGGCCGGCACAGGGGCCTGGAAAGTTCCTAGCAAGCCTGGCAGGAAGTGTATAGGGTGTGCTGCCTGCCCGACCTCTGCCCCTGACAACACCCAGTGCAGTCTGGGGACTCCTCCTTGGAGACTGTTGTCTGAGCTGATACACACAAGCTTTTTCCCTGAAGTTTGGGAGCTGCCACAGACATCTGGAACCAAATCTGGTAGATAATGTGAGTCTCAAATAAGGGCCAGTTGGAAACACAGAATATAGGCTAACAAAGAACCTCCAGAGCAGCGGTTCTCAGTGAGGTCTGGCCCTCCAGGCAGCAGTAGCCACTGGGAACGTCTCAGGAATTCACATTCTTGGGTCTCAACCCAGGCTGCTGACTCAGAAACCACTGCTCTAGTGAAATCTCTCTAAAGTATTCCAGGCAGGTGGACGTGAGATATCCAGACTCCTGTTTAATGCTTACAGAACCTGTGCACTTGTGTACGTGTGTATGAGTGTACGTGTGTATGAGTGTACGTGTGTGCGTGTATGAGTGTGCTTTTGTGAGATCAGGTCTTGGAGTGTGGCTATTCAAGAATCTAGAAGAGTCCATTTTATACTTGACAAAGCAGAGATGTAGCATTTTCTGGGTCACAGACCCTAGAAAATCAGATTAAACTGTGGAAACTATGCCCCTCCCCTTCAGTGCACAGGCATATGACTATTTCCTTCAAAGGTTTGTATACAATCTCCAAGCCCTTAGTACCTGGCCAAGAACTTCATATTTATTTTTTGCCAAGTGGAATCTTAGTTCCCTGACCAAGGATCGAACCTGGATCGCTGCAGTGAAAGCACTGTATCCTAACCGCTGGACCACCAGGGAATTCCTAAGAAAATTCTTCCCACCAGCAATTTTTCCTTTTGAGGAAGATGGAAGCAGAAAGCGTTATTGCCTGTGTGATTCAATTTGGGCAGAAGGTGGCGCTATAAAGACAGAATTATGGCATTTTTGCCCAAGCAACTCTAGAACAAGGGATGTGAGACAGTGGAGACAGATGCATAAAGGTGCCTTCTCCATCTCCTGCACTTATGAGGCTATCAACTGCTGGTTCCTTTCCTTCCCTCTGTAAGCCCAGGGTTCTCTGAGTCTCTCCATCACCCAGTTACTATGTTCTGCAAGAGTTACAGATGCATCCAGGAATCTCAGGATCATAGCCTGGGATCTATCTCCAGTTTCATAGTCCAGCCCCAATTTACAGTTGACAATGGGTGTCTGTATGGACACTGACTCTCCTTACCACGCAGCGTCCTGGAGAGACTGACAGGTAGGGAGTGTGATGGAGGTGGGCAGGGGAGCAGGAGATTCACTGACTATTTAATCAGGCATATCAGCATATCCTAGCTCTTCTTGAGGAGGAATAATAACAGTACATTTATCTGACTTGATCCCCACGACAGCTCTATTGTCAGTTAATAGATGAGGAAACGGGTTCACAATCCTAGACAGATGGTTCTCAAACTTCAGGGAACATCAGATCACCTGAATGGCAATGAAAAAAAGCTTCTGGCCCCACCCTCAGAGTTTCTGTCAGTCTGGGGTAGGGCCCTAGAATCCGTATTTCTAACAAGGTCCCAGGTGGTGCTTATGCTGCTGATCTAGAATTGACAGGTAGTTAATAGAAAGGGGGGTATGATCTGGGATTAAAATTCAGGAAGTCTGAGTCACACTGTCTGACCCCATCACACTTCTTTCCAGGACATCCCCAACACTAATGGGCCCAACTGTGATGTCCATATGAGCTCGGAATCTGTTTTCCAGAAATGAGTAGGTCTGATCTTTTTAAAAGGGCCAGATTTTGACAGGCCCATAATCAGTCCCGCTCTTAAACTCATTCATTCATTCACTCACCCTTCCTTTGAACAAACTGAACAAGCATGATGGGCTGGGTGTTCAGTAAAAGTGCAATGTGCAGCTCTGGGAGCCCGGGATTCAAAAACACCATCCAAGTCCAATTGTGGGGGTTAGGGAGAAGATTTGGTCACCACATGTGGCCAGCTGGTGACCAAATGCCTTGATGGATGCTGCTGGCAAGACAGCACACAGAGTCAACAGCAGGGACAAGCTCACTGTCCAGAAGGCTAAGAGGCTTCCAGGAGAAGGTGAGTCAGAAGAAGCGATGAGGAAAAGGTTGTTGAGAAGGCAGAGTATGTGCAAAGGCCTGGAGACATCAGTGGGAGCTCCACACAGAGACAGTGTGGGTTTCTAAGTGGGGAAGGGAGGGTGATGAGACGTGGAGAGGTGTGCAGGACCCTACCAGATGGAGGGTCTGTATGGTGAAGGGATGGGGAGCCCTAGTGAATTAGGAGTAGGGGAGGGAAGGGGTTGTGACTGCATGGTAGAGGATGGGAGGGCACCAGGCTGGGGACCCAGAAGCCATGGCTATGAGAAGGGAGCAGTGGGTGGGAGAATGCTGAGAGACTGGGGTCCAGGAAGGGAGGAATCAAGGATGGCGCCCAGATCCAGTTAGGGTGTGGGTGACATGGGGTGGGAGACAGGGGTGGAATTAACAGTGGGGGAAGCAGAGTGACCTGGGAGCTTTGCAGGGCTCTTTGTGTCTCGAGAATCCCCAGCCTCGAACTCAGAATACTTCCAGTATCTGCCATGGTCCTGCAGTTCCCAGGGACACCAAATCACCCACACCCTCCACCATGAGGCATACTTCACTTTCCACTCCAGCTGCTGGCTCCCAACCTGAGGTATTCCAAAGACCTTTGAAAACCTCCAGGTCTGGAGAAAAGTTAGCTGCTGTCCCTCTGCCTGCCACCTCCTCCTCTTCCCTTTAAAGAAAATCCCTGAGCGACTGGTGGGAGATTCCTGCCTTGGGAGAAGTTAGATACAGCCATTCTACTGGTGAAGAAAGAGGTGTGATAGCCCAGCAGGCCCTGCTGAGGGCTGGTAGGAGCAGGTGTCTTAAAGGCCAGGGTGGGCCCACAGAAAAAGTGGAGGAGGAAACCCTGGGTGACTGAGGGTGGGAGGATTAGGAAGAGTGGGGTGGGCACCTGGGAGACCCCTAAGGGCAGGGCAATTTAGAAGAAATCAGTGCAGGGGCAGTGAGCACTAAGATTTAATTGTCCCTGGGAAGAGATGGAAATCTTACCTTGACCTGGTCCAGCACCACCAGGGGCCCATTGACGCTGCACACAGTCCTGTAGGCTGGGGGGAGGGTGGAGGCGGGTGAGGGTCTCATACTGACAGACAGACAGACTCACACACACACACAGAATCATCCTCTGCCTTCCCTCCCTCTAAGCACCACCCCCACCCCTCTCGGGACCCAGGCCATCAGGATCATTAGCTGTGACAGGGCCAGCCACCATTGCTGTAAGGGTCATGCCCCTGTCCGCAGGGCCCCCGCTGTCTCGGACACCTGCAGAAGGCTGGGGGAGGGCCAGGGCCAGGGCAGAGGCCTCCCCTCCCCTCCACAGCCAGCCAGAGGCCTTTCTTATCCCTGAGGCCGCTCTGGCCTCAGCCCCCACCCACCCACTCCCTTCTCTCTGACCCACAGCATTTCCGAAAGCTGGAGATTCGATAAGAGCTGCCCTCTCTACCCCCCGCCCCACCCCTGGCAGGACCACACTCCTCTTCATCACCCACACTGACTGGGCACTCTGTGTGTGAGTGGGGTGGGGGGTCCAGGCATCAGGGAGAAGAAAGGCCAGCAGGGCCCTGCTCCTCCATGAAGCTGGGTTCATCAGGTGCCTGTGGGGGAGGGGAGAGAGCCGACCCACAGGAGAGGACGAAGCAGACTGTCCCCATGCTGGTGGCTGGAGAGACCCGAAATGGGAGCGTGAGCTTGGCTCACAGGGAAAGACTGGGCAGGACATCATGAAATATTTTCTGGGTCCAGTTCTGGGGACCCCAACAGGGGAAGCGTGGACCGGCAGGCAGGAAGCTTGCTTGGTTCTGTGAGGGGCTAGCTGAGGGCCCCCGAGCCCCATCCCTTCCCCAGCCTCCTTTCGAAGTGCCAATGAGACAACCGGGCGGAAGGAGCCTGGCAGGGCGGGATTGTTGGGGGTGTCTTAGAGGTCGCTAGGTCACTTCCAGGCTGGAAGGGCCTCCGGTGGGAGAGGAGTCCAGCCCTTTTCTCAACAGGCCAGGAGGATGGGGCCCAGAGGAGTGGGAAGCCTGCCCAGGGTCACAGACTTCTGTGGCAGAGCAGGGACTGGGCTCCCCCACCCACCTCGTGCTTCCCATCAGACCACATGGCTCTCAGCCACCTGCTCTCATGGTTCCAGGAAGCTGGCTGCCCAGCTGCTCCGCCAGGTGAAGCTAAATGCCCCAGCCCACGTCCTCCCTGGTCTAACGCTCAGTGGTCAACCCCTTATTTTTGTGAGATCTAAGTTCCTTTCCCAGGGACTTGGGCTAGGAAGACCAAGTATGCCAGAGGACCTTTGCACAGATGTTTGCCTGGTTCTCCTGAGCAATTAGGAAAACTCAAGAAAGAGAAGTTCTTCTTGGACTTGGGCCCCGAGCCAGGGCCCTCCCTCACCTTCCTGCCCTCAAACCACTACCCACCTGAACCATCCTCTTCTTTTCCCATCTTCCATCTTAGCCAGGCCCACCCCGGTGGCACCGGGAACCAGGCTCTAGAGAGGGCTGCGCCCTGGAGTCCCCGGCCAGCACTCCCTCTCTCTGTGGCCTTCCCATCAAGCAAGCTCTGGTATCTTCCCTCTTAAAACCATGCCCTCCACCCCAATCCTCGTCCAGCAGTGATGATCAGCCCAGCCTCACACAAGCCTAGCTCCATTGCCCTCTCTTCCTGCTGTCAGGGAGGATGAAAGGGGTGTGGCTTCGTGGAGGCACCCCACACCTCACACTCCAGCGTGGCTCTGCCCTGGGAAGGGATGACAGCCTGGATGTGTTCCCCTCCAAGCTCTGCTTCCCTCCCTCTCTCCCTTCATGCCTGACCGTCAGAGGCCTTCTCAGTACCAGGCTATGCAAATAAAGGAGGCAAATAAAACATGGAGCCTACAATTTAAAAGGGGCCAAAGTGGCTCAGATGGTAAAGAATCCCCCTGCAATACAGAAAACCCGGGTTCAATCCCTGAGTTGGGGATCTTCCCCAAGTGGGTATGGCAACCCACTCCAGTGTTCTTGCCTGGAGAATCCCATGGACAGAGGAGCCTGACAGGCTAGAGTCCATCGAGTTGCAAAGAGTCCGAGATGACTCAGAATTAAGCACAACACAAAGAGGAAATAATTGCCAACTGCTACAAATGGAAAGAGCAGGGGGGTGGGAATGGGCTGGAGGAGGCAGCTTGCAGGAAGAGCCATTTGAGCTGAGGCTCCAAGGTCAAACGGGGTCATCCAGGCAGCCCTCAGAGAGCTGGAGGAAGGGCATAGCTGGCCCAGGTGAGGAGGTCCTGAGGCCCGGAGAAGGGCATCGTGGCTACCGGGCACAGGCTCACTTTCCCTGTGAAAGAGGATGCATGAAGGCAGGGGTGCCTGCAAAGGCACAGAAGACCTGGCCTCTGGAGGGGGAGGACAGAGGCTGTGGCATCACCCTCCCCACCAAGAAAATCACCCAACAGCCAGACATGCCCTTCCTGGCCAGGTGGCATTTTGCCCACATCCTCTGAATCACCAGGAGTGTGTGGAGTGGAGAGGGCTGGGGAGCCCAGCAGAGGGAAGGTGGGGGACTTCGAGGACAGGGGACAGAGGATGGGGCAGGGAGACCCCGCATTTCCAGGGAAGTGCTGGCTGGCGTCTTACCGCCTGTGGAGAAAATACCAAGGCCAGCCTGAAGAAAGATGAAGGAGGGGAGCGTGCAGGGAGTTGGGGGTGCAGGAGAGGAAGAGTGCTCCCACCAGGTCCAGAGATCCCCAGGGAGTCATTTCTAACTCTCTTTCAATTTCCTCCCTTTGTTCACAGCTGGCTCCCCCCAGTTTCACATCTTGGTGATACCCAACAACTCTACCTGCGGAGGGGAGGAGTGGTGATGGTCACAAAGAAGGGAGTGATCTGGGTGTGGGTCTGGGGGAGCCAGGCAACGTGCTTGCCTGCGGCGGGGCTGGGAGCTCCATCCGCACTTCTCAATTCCACACAGTATGTCTCGAAGTTCCAGCTCATCACAGCCCCATCCACAAGCTCCCTTCCCAGGCTTCTGGCAGGCCTGGAGCTGGGCTCTCATTGCTGACCGAATACAGCACTGGGGGCGTCCCTAGTAGCTCAGCTAGTAAAGAATTTGCTTACAATGCAGGAGACCCTGGTTCAATTCCTGGGTTGGGAAGATCCCCTGGAGAAGGGATAGGCTACACACTCCAGTATTCTTGGGCTTCCCAGGTGGCTCAGCCGGTAAAGAATCTGCCTGCAATGTGGGAGACCTGGTTTTGATTCCTGGGTTGGGAAGATCCCCTGGAGAAGGGAACAGCTACCTACTCCAGCATTCTGGCCTGGAGAATTCCATGGGGGTCACAAAGAGTCAGACAGGACTGAGTGACTTTCATATGGCATAGCCTGGACTATTCATTGCAGATAATCCAGTTATATGGCCATTTCCATCCAGCCTCTGGTGACTGGCTGCCTTCAAGGCCTCGCCCTTGACTGACCAGGTCCTTTCCCTCTGAAACCCCACAGCTAGCACCCAGGAGAGAGTCCTGCTTTCCAATTTGTCTGTTACTTGAGGCAGATCGTGTCTCTCCCCTCAAACTAGGGGTGTCTCCTCTGTTGGACTAGACAGTGTCTTTTCTTAGAGCCTTTCTGGTTTGGACACAGCCAAGGTGGTGGCTGTGCAACAAAGGTGTCCTTGATTGGAAGCCAGGCCTTTTGTCTGCACCCACGCCCAACTCTGACTGTGTCCATTGCATGGAGTGGCAAACTGCGGCCCAGGAAGTCGACTGATTTCTCCTAGGGCCCACCACAAATCAAGACAGTGTCTGGTGATGCTCAGGCCTTAGAGCCCCTACCCCAGCCCCGGGGCATGCCCCTGACCCCGGAGGTGCTGCTGGAGGCAGGGGTTGAACCAGAAGACCCCTGAGGGGCACAGGCCTCCAGAGACTTTGCAGACACTCCCTCCAGCTGCTCTGTCTACCCCCTCTCCATTGTCCCAGCTGACACTTCGGGTTGTTCTCCGGGCTGCGGGCCCCTGCCTGCCCCCACCTCCCCACCGCCTTCCCCGTCAAAGGCTCAGCGGGGCTCCGCTAATTAGGGCTGGCCCGCCACACCTGCAGCGTCCTGGGAGCGGACTCAGGCGGGCGCCCATGCGTGAGGCCAAGGTGGGGGCAAGCCTGGGGCAGCAGGTCCTGCACCTCCTCCCTGATCCCCGCTGGAGGGATTAGGGGAGGGCGGGCAGGGGTTGGGAGGGTTTTTAGAATCAGCCCAAGACCCTGAGCAGTGGAACTCTCTCCGTGTCACCTCCCTGGCCCGGCCCTTCGGTCGAGGAAACCAAGGCGGCCAGCGGTTGGCACTCAAGTCCCTAGGCGATCTGACCTGGCTCCAGCCCTCCTGCCAGCTGGTTCGTCCTAACCTTTGCCCCGGCTGTGTGCCCCGACCTGTCTCCCTACCATCTTCTGCCCCACACAGTCAGCTAAAGCCCCAGGTCACCTCCTCTCGGTGCAGAACAGCTCTAGCTCCGAGGAAGGCGGAGGGGTGCCAGGGTGGATACTGCCGGGTCCCTCCCCATCCTGATTCCACCCCACTCTCCTTTCTGACCCAGTCCCCTCCCTCAGCCACTGCAGAGAAATCACTTTTGATGCCTCAGGCCTCTTTAGTCCACCTCCTCCTCCGGGAAGTCTTCCCCTGGACTCATCATCCCCACTCTTGGCCAAGTGAGCTGGGTGGCAGGGAACCAGCTGCCCCACCCCCTGTCCCCTGGCCCTCTGGTCCCCCAACTCTCCTCCTGGGCTCTTTGTGTCTCCACAGGAAGTTCTCTTGCCTGGAAGTGCTTAGAGTTCCTAGGTAGGGGGAGGAGGGCAGAGACACAGGAGTCCAAACCCCCAGGGAGAAACAAACCCTCAGGCTTCTGAGGAGGAGCAGGGAGTTGGAGGAAACTGCAGAAGCACGCTGAGGAATCCAGCCTCCCTCGGGTGGGCTGCCGGCCGGCCCGGGCCCCTGGGTGGGTGCTGGGAGGACACTGGTGTGCGGCAGAGCACAGGAGTGGCCTTTGTCATCGCAATAACATCTTTAACGCAGGCGAGGAGTGAGGGGCTCACCCTGAGCTGACCCGTGACTCTGGGTCGGCTGTTGGGTGTGAACACAGTTGCCTGGGTAGGGGCCCCATGGCTTGGACTGGGGGGATGCTGCTGCCCGGGCTTACAGCCCCGGGTCAAACCTCCTGGGTGTTGCCCGTTGTGCCAGGGCTTGTCGACTATAAATAAGCCGGCTGGGAGGGGACTGGCGGGAGGGGATCCTGGGGTAAGGTTGCACCCTGGGAGGGCACATTCCAGGAAGGAGGAAAGGGAATCAGACCTCAGACCCAGCGCTACTCAGCACCCAGGCAGCTCTCCCATTCTCACAGGGGGAGGGGGAGGCCATCACAGGGCCTGGACAAAGGTCAACCAACTCTGCTCAGGTCTCCAGGTCTGGGCTTGGACCCAAGGGGGCCCTAGTCACTGCACATTTCTGGGCCTTGATGACCCCAGCTTTGCCCTAGGGGAGAGTCCGGACCTTCATCTTCCCCGGCCGCCATAGCACCTCCGTGATAAATCTGACCCCACTCAGCTTCTCCTTGGCTGGGGTTTTCCACGCCCCTCAGTGCCCCCACCCGGAGCTGCTCCCCGAGCCCTGGGCCTGGTCATTCTGCTCCACTCTCTGCTGTCCATGGTGTGGGCGTGCTGCACCCCAAACTCTCAGCTGCCCTGGTGGGGCTGGCTGGCTACAGACGGAGGGGTGGCTGTGTTAGGCCAGAGTCCCCCCATACACACCCTCTTGGGAGCCTCTGGCTCCACTTAGCTGGTGCCGGCCAGGCCGGTTTACTCCAGTGAGCTGGGTGTCTGAGAATCCAGTAATTTGCCATACCAGACCAGGGAATGTGACCTTGGACAAGGGAAGATGATGGGCGGGGTGGTGCGGGCTTCGGCCCTGGGGCCTTACCAGGTTTTTGGCCCCAGACATCTGGACTTGGCCCACATCTGCAGGACAGGCTCTGGAGCCACCCCCAACCCCCCTTAGAAGCTCACAAGGGTCTGCCCAGCACCTACAGCCCCCACACCCGACACCTGGGTGTGGATCCCCCTCCCCACCGGGAGGGGATCCTCGGGTAAGGTTGCACCCTGGGAGGGCACATTCCAGGAAGGAGGAAAGGGAGCCAGACCTCAAACCCAGCGCTACTCAGCACCCAGGCAGCTCTCCCATTCTCACAGGGGGAGGGGGAGGCCATCACAGGGCCTGGACAAAGGTCAACCAACTCTGCTCAGGTCTCCAGGTCTGGGCTCCACTCTCCATGGTGTGTGTGGGCCCTTCTCCCAGCCGCTCACACACAGGCGTGTGACGTCATCTGACCACAGTCATCCATGTTCTCCCTGTGGGCCCACATGCTGGCACACACACCCCCTCACCTGAGTGTACAAACATGCACACACTGTCTCACACATTTCCTTTCTCATGGTACACACTCTCAAGCTGTCACAATCATATTCACACACATATATCATCCAACTGGAGATGGGAGTACACACACCCCCCAGGCACAGCCCTTCCCCAGAATGCACACACCACGAGAGGACACACACGGGGTCACACGTTCTCCATCCTGAGAATGCACACAACTCCTCATGCTGAGTATTCTGGGGTGCATATGAACACACCCCAAACACATTCACACAGGGGCATACATGCATGTTCTTGGGGGCAGTTGGGAGCTCTCTGTGGACCTGGGATCACTGGAAGGTTCCTGCAGCTACTCCGCTGCCGCTCCTCTGGGGTACCCTGGGCTGGGGACCTCCTCCCCCACCCCACCACTCGCCCCGGTCTTGGCCACCCGCAGGACCGAAGGCCCCTAAGGTCTCCCCAGGTCTGGGTCCTCTTCTGACCCTGAGGCTAAGGAGCAGGGCCTGAGGACGCAGCAGTCTACCCGACCACCCGGGCTGGGGGTCATACTCACTGACGCGGGGGTGGGTGATGTAGTTTCGGGTGACCGCCTGCACGTGTTCTCGGGCAGCGCCCAAGCTTGCACCTCCGCCAGCGAGACCCCTGGGACTACTGTCTACTTCCGCGGCCATGGCGAGGTGGCGGGCTGGGAGCGGAGTGCCTGAGCCTCCCACAACTCGCCGAGCTGGAGCTGGAGAGAGCCGGCCGGCCTCCTCGGGCAACCACCCCTCCTTCCACCCTCTCCTCTCCCAGGGTTGACTGTAAACACGGAAACCTGGCCCTTTGGCTCGGAGCCCTTCCAGATCTGGGAGGTGCCCTGGCCACCTAGGAGGGGGAGGCTGGGGGAGGGGCAGGGCGGGCTTCTCCCACCTCTCAGTCGGTTCCAGGCTCCTGACCTAGCCCTGCAGCTGGTTTGAACTCAGCCCCTTCCCCTGGAACCTCAGGTGCTGCTACAGCCTAAGCCCCTCACATCTCCTGGGCCTACCCCCACCCGGCCCCCACCCCCAAAGCCCATTTCCAGCAGCCTGCCGTCTCCTTAGGTCTCTGTCTTCCCCAAATGCCCTCTCCCAGCCCCATGCCCCCTTACCCTGACTAATTCTGGGTACCTCTTCCTCCTGCAAAATTCCATGATCATCTCTGTTTGAACACCTATAGAGGATCATTCCTGGGCCAGCTTCAGGGCCACCTCCTACAGGAAGCCTTCCCTGGATCCTCCAGCACGGTGGATTCACCACACATCTGATCTCTTTCCTATGTCATGCAGTTTTGGGGAGTTGTCTCATTGCCACCTGGGGCTGTGAGCCCCTAGGAGCTCAGCCTGTGTTGCTCATCAGACTTGTGTCTTCATAAGCCTTTCTGTCTCATAATACCGAGGGTTCCCTGAGGACCAGCTCACCTCTCTCTCTGATCACACTGTCTCACCTTATATTTCACCTCCAGGGTCCCAGGCAGCAGGTCTGCCCTGACTTTTTCAGCCCAAGGCAGAAAGTACAAATGAAGGGTCCCTCTTCATGCCTGCTGGCTAAAGAAATTGTCTCCTGGGGTGGGGTGGCGGGGGGACGAGCACAGGTCTGCTGGGCAAGGCAGCACTGGCACTAGGGGGTGGCTGCTCCGGTGACCCGCACGTCTCCTTCCAGACTCAGGATTTCCTGGCATCTCTAAACACCTTCCCAAACTACACTGCCCTGCCGTGGGGATGGGGAAGCAGAGCTAGGGCTCCCTGTCTCCCAGCATCCCTCTCTTGGTGACTCAGGGCAGTCAACCTGAAACCAAATACACTTCCCAGAGAGATTGGAGCTGACTGTGCTTGCCTTTTCTTCCTTAGAGGCAAAATCTCACCCTGCATCCTAGGACTGGAGAACCCATTGCAGGATCCTGGTCCCTCTCACAATTCCTAGTCTTTCAAAGAACTCTCTTGGGTTGGGGTGGGGAGTGGGTGTGACTTTGACGGGCAGCACTGGGCTAGATCTCTGAGGTGGTCAACAGCGCTATATCATATTTGTGGTGGTAGTTTTATGAATCTTACACAGATGATAAAGTGACATAGAACTACACACACACACACAACCAATATCAGTTTCCCAGTTTTGATACTAAACTGCAGTAATGGAAGATGCAACCATTGGGAGAAACTAGCTGTAGGGTACATAGATTTCTCTGGACTATCTCTGCAAATCCCTGTAAGCCTACAATTACTGCAAAATTTAAAAGGTTAAACAAAAGTGTCTTATTTAACCAAGAAAAAAAATTTGAAGTGCTTCACGTTGGGGTGTTTGTGATAGGCAGGTCCTCTAAAGCATGTGGGATCCTGCCTGGGTTTACCTGTGATGCCCTCTCTCTGGCTTTCTGGATCCTCGTCTCATCTTTCCTTGGTCACCCTCTCCAAGGACTTGACATTCCACCTCTACAGTACACGTTTGAAAGAGAAGCTTGCAGAGGGCAACACTTACCAACAAAAGCATGGAGTTGAAACACCTGGGTGGGAGCTTGAATTGGGAGCAGGAGTCATGTGGGTACCAGATTCCCCGGCTGTGAACATGGCCCCAGCTTCTGCCTCTCCCATCAGGGAGACCAGTAGCCTGATTACCTCCCCTGGAGGGGCAAGAGAGGGGATTGAGGCAGTGGCGTGCTGTGGGGAGTCCATTTCCCTTCTTGTCATTGTTTTCCTTTTATTTCAGTGAGAGGCACACACACACACACTGCACTCACACACACACAAGCTGCGGGACCAACGCTGTCCATTGGAGAGTCTCTGAGCTGAGGGGGTAGATGGGGCAGCGTATGTGGCTGCCCCTTCTGTCTCTGGGCCCAGGAGGCAGGGGTGGTGCTGTGCTTGGGGACTCAGTGTCACGCAGGGGATGGAGACTTAAGCGCTGGCCTTCTTGCTACCACCGCCGGGGCTGCCCACACTCCGATCCAGCCGGCTATAGGGCTCGAAGGCCGAGGAGCCCAGTTCGTAGCCAGCAGGCAGGTCCAGGAGCGGGGCAGTGGAAAAGCAGAGCACCGGCGGAGGGGGCGGCAGTGGGGGTGAGGCCGAGGTCAGCGGGTTGAGGTGTGGGGAAGAGTTCCTGGGGTCACCCAAGGAGGTGCCCCTGTGGCCTGCAGGCAGGCCCGGTGGTCCGGGTGTCAGCGCCAGGAGGCTGGGGGCCCTGGGCACGGACAGCAGCCGGCCGTGCTCCAGCAGCCGCAGGATATTGGAGGTGGCGAAGGCCTTGGACGCCGAGGAGGATGCCCGCTTCTCCAGGTCTCTGCTCTGGTCTTTCTTCTGCTTGGTGCGGCGGTTCTGGAACCAGACCTTCACCTTGGGGCAGAGCGAGGGGAGGGGAGTCCGCGAGGGAGAGGGGACGGGGGCGGGGGGAGCAGGGGTGCAGTGAGAGAGGGAAGAAGAGCAGTCACGGTGTCGTCAGGATCTTCCCGCCAGCAGCCTGGCTAGGGGACCAGGAGACCCTGGTCCCCCACATCACGGCACTCCTCCACGGCTACCCTGACCCTTGGATGGAGGGAGGGCTCAGGTGAGGTTCGCCTCTTGGCCCACACGCCTTTCACTCTTAGCCACCCCCATTTCCTCCTGTCTCACCTTCCCCCCAGCCCACCTCTGAAGGGAGCTCCCTAGCCCATCTGGCCATCCCCCTATTTGAACCTCCCGGAAGCGCCCTCCCACCCCATCATCTATAAGCACCTCTCAACATGACACCGAGTGTAAGAGGACGTGTCAGGATGGTGAGGGACACTTCCAATGGCCACATTCCCCAAGCTGGGGACAGAGCGGTGTCAAACACCCCCCATCCTAATGGAGCCACCAAAGGGCAGAGACCTGTCTCAAGGCTCCTGAGAGGAGGAGGACTTGCCCTCTGCCAGCACCAGGTGCCTGGCACGCAGCACTCCAACCCCCTCCTCATCTGCAGAAGGAAAGGAAGGCTGGGGGGGCAGGCGAGCTCAGTGGTCAGTTCTGCGGGCCCCTCACGGTGATGGGATTTCCTCCCCTCTCTGGGGAAGGACAGGGTGCTCCCCCAAGGAGGCAGGTTGGGAGTCCTGAGGAGGGACCGACAGTTGCCCCCCAGCTGGCAACGCCGTCGATTGCTGCAGCACCTAGATCCAAGTCCCCAGGAGCAGAGAGGCTCCCTTGCTCCTGGCTGGGAGGTTCCGGAAGGCTGGCAGCTGGCTGGGCAGTGTGCCAGCAGGGGACCGTGGAATGGAGGGCTGGGAAAGAGAAGCGTGGAGAGGCCCGCTGGTGTCCTCCAGCCTGGGACTTGAAGGAGAAGGGGGGTGAGGAGCAGGGCTGGGAGGCTGGCCCGGCAGAGGATTAGGGCAGAGCTGAGGCTGCTTGGGAGAAGCCTACCAGGCCCCCTGTGGGAGCAACCGACCCTCCAGCCAAGGCCTCTGGCCCTGAGGCTCCTCAGGCCCGAAGGTGCCACCCTCCCTGCCCTCCTGGCTCTGGTGGGGGAGGGGTAGCACACTCCCCACTCCTTTCTAGAGGCTTCCTAGAGGGCTCTTCCCCTGCACGTCCCTCCAGCAGTGGGTCATGCCTGCTCTGAGTGGAGGAAGGGGGAGAAGAAAAGATCTGAAATACATATGAGTTGGGTGTTTTCAACAGGATTGGATTGCTTTTCGGTAAATGAGAGTGAGTAGGGAGCTAGGGGATCTACCTGAGGCTGATTCCTGCCTCACTCACTCGCTCATGCATTCAGCAGATGTGGACTGAGCGTTCAATCCCTGGGTTGGAAAGAGTCCCTGGAGGAGGGCACGGCAACCCACTCCAATATTCTTGCCTGGAGAATCCCATGGACACAGAAGCCTGGTAGACTACGGTCCCTGGGGTTGCAAAGAGTTGGACGTGACTGAAGGTATCTATTGCGCACAGCACAGGTGCCCGGCTCTGTTCTAGGCTGCAGGATCCTTGCTATGTAAGGTGGACAGGGTCGAGGGGGAGACAGATGATAAACAACAAATACAAGCAAACAGGTGTGGCTGTCGGTGGCAGTAAGTGCTTTGAGCAGCATCTCTCAAATGGTTTGTGGTGAGGAGTCACTTTTTAATGTTTCCAATCTGTTGTGGACCAATACTTTCATAAAATACAATTAAAGTGAGTTATTAGAAAAACTGCTCTGTATATTTCTAAACATGTACTCTCCATTTCTGTATTAACTTGGAATGCACAGACAACAGCTGTGGATTGGCACTTTGGGCACTCTGATGGAGAGAAAGGGGGCACAGGAAGGAGAGGAGAGGCAGGGAGGCAGTGTCTTATCAGTGGGGTGGCAAACACAGCCCCTCTAAAGAGGTGACATTTGAAGCTGATATCAGTGAAGGGCAGTCGGGAAGGACGACTCAGCCAAGTCTGGCTGAAGGATGCGACTGTTAGTCACACTGGAATTTGATTGCTCCAGGAAGAGGTCCTGCCAGATCCTTGGGGACGTGGTTCTTTGTGTCACTGTAATCCTTTCCCCTGCTGGGAAGTCATCTGGGTTCTCAGCCAGGCACCACCCCCAGTGACCCTTGAGTTTCAGTTCCCATCTTTAAGATAAGGACAAAAATACCAGGGTTGTGGCAGAGATCAAACACGAAATCCTTGGGGCCCACACTCGTGTGAGGTGTATTGCTCACCTTCCCGGTTCCTACCTCTGACCTGGAGGGGGAGGACAGACTCAGAGGCCATGACTCCTTCCCTCTGGGCCTTGAAGATGCAGCAGGAGAGAGATTGACCGCTCCCCGCAAACACAGGGCAAGTAGGCACGAAGGGAGCGGCAGCAACGCAGCAACAGGGCGCCACCCACCGCGGGGAGCTTTCACAGGGGCCTGTCCTATCCCGTCCTGGGTGTAACAGGGAGGGGAGAGCCTGCCCAGAACAGCACCTGGTACACAGCAGGCAGTCAGTAATACATTTGCCCGAAAGTACAGGTGAATATATCTTCCCACTGGTAAAGAGTCCACCTGCCAATGCAAGAGACCTAGGAGACGGCTTTGATGCCTGGTTGGGGAGATCCCCTGGAGGAGGAAGTGGCAACCTGCTCCAGTATTCTTGCCAGGAAAGTCCCATGGGCAGAGGAACCTGGTGGGCTATAGCCCATGGGGGCACAAACAGTTGGAAACGACTGACTGGCTGAGCACGCACACACATGCATGGGTGAACATGCTGAGAATTCCACAGAATTCTACCCATATAAACCTGGCAAGTTGATTAGTCTCTCTGCGTTCAACTTTCTGAAATGGGAATAATATTACTCATAAAGTGATCTTTTTTTTTTTTCAGTGTTTTGACTGCATCGTGTGGCCTATGGGAACTTAGTTCCCTGAGCAGGGATCAAACCCACGCCCTCTACATGGGAAGCTTGGAGTGTTAACCATTGGACCACCAGGGAAGTCCTGAAAGCTAACTTTCTATCAAGATTAGATGAGTTAATGAATGTGCCTGCTTTACATTTTGAGCACGTTATTTAATTTCTGTGTGCCTCCGTTTCCTTCTCTTTAATATAAAAATAATAAAGAGCCATTCTGTTGTACTAAAAAAAAGTACACTTAACTTTTGTTCCTGGTTCTTGGTCCAGAGCTTTTTGAGGTTCATAACCAGCCCCCTCTGGGCGCACCTGGGTTTATGCTAATGAGGTGACTCAGGGTGGACCCCTGGTTTTAGAATGGGGATTGGTCGCAGAAAGACCAGACCTGTAATTAGAGGGTTGGAACTTTCATTCCCTTCCCGCCAGGAAGCATACTGGGGCTGGAGACTGGGTTATAAAGACTCTTGAACAATGACGTTTCCTCCATGAACTCTCCCCTCTATGCATCTCTTCTATACGCCTATTTGTGAGTTATATCCTTTATAATGGGGTTTCCCTGATGGCTCAGGGGGTAAAGAATCCACCTAGCCAGTGCAGGAGACGCAAGAGACATGGGTTCTTCCCATGGAGCAGGAAATGGCAATCCAGTCTAGTACTCTTGCCTGGAAAATCCACTGGACAGAAGAGCCTGTTGGGCTACAGTCCAAAGTGGTCACAAGGAGTCAGAGATGATCTAGCACAGCGTATATGCACGCATCCTTTATAATAAATACATTTGTAGAAGTAAATAGAGTGTAAAGAGTTTTCCTGAGTTCTGTGAGTCATTCTAGCAAATTATCAAATCTAAGGAGAGGGTGTGGGAACCCGCTTTGTGTAGCTGGTCATAACCTATAGCGTGGGTGTTACCTCCAGGAGTTAAGGTCAGAACCGAATTGAGCTGTATTGTTGGACATCCAGCTGGTATTGGAGAACTGGCTGCTGTTGGTGTGGGAACATACCACATAGTGTCAGAAGTGGTGTCAGAAGAAAAACCTCACACCTGTTCTACGAGCTTGTGGTGAGGGCTAAACGAGTTAGAACACATCTAGCACTTAGAACAATGCCTGGCACACAGGAAACTCTCAGTGTTAGTAATACTGTATATCATCTGCCAACTCCAGGACCAGGGGAAGAGGAAGGAGGCTGGTGAGAACAGTCAGCTGGTTGAGGGTTCTTTGCGGGTCCATGGTGTGCCCAGTTGCGTGCTGGGCTCCCCAAGGAGGCCTGAAGAGCAGACGTGCCCTTCAAATACATTCTTGTTTTGGGGAAATGCATACAGGTTGGTGCCCACCACACCACACACACCCCCACACTTTACAGGTCAAGCCATGTGGAACAGGTCTTGCAGTGACGTCAAGAAGCCTCAGGGAAGGCTTCCTGGAAGAGAAGGGACTTGGCTTTGACCTTAAAGAACAGATAAAGGTGGCCTGTACTGGCGGGGCAGGGAAGGATGAGGACTGAGGAGGAGTTTTGCTGGCTTGGGCATCTGAGGTGCCCCTGCGAAGAAAGTTTCAGAGGTGGGGAGTTGGGGGGTAAACTACGTGAGGCAAAGGGAAATTAGGCCAAACAGGAGGAGGACCCTGTGCCTACACCTCAGACCCTGGTCTGAGGGGGTCTCCCTGACTCCCTCTACGAGCTCTGTGAGGCCTGGCCACTGCAGGCCTCCTGAACAAAGCCTGGCTGTCCAGCCCAGCTGAGCTCAGCTAGAGAGAGGACCCAGCTGCCCCAGGCCATCTGCTGGGCTGTTTGGGACTCTACAGGAGTGGCTTGCAAGACAGCAGCCCCTCCCAGCCGCGATCCTGACCTCACTGCCAGGTTGGGTAGGGGTGCCAAGGCCAGGGCGGCAGCGGGCGGTGTGAGGAGAGCCTCCCCAATCCTCCCCAGACCCATCGGCTCCCTTCTCCTCTCCTTCCTCTCCTCTTCCCTTCATGCCTCCTGGTTTGGCCCTTTTGATACGTTTATTGGTACTTCAACCTCTTTACCTGTAGCTAGACTTAGAGTCTCTGAGTCTTGTTTTGACAAGCTCCAGCGTGGTTGCCCAGTATACAGGCAGCATAAAGGGGCCAGATTGCTTGTCCAAATCCTAGTTCTGGAACTTATTCGTTGTATGACCTTGGGCATAATAACCTCTCCCGGGTAAAATGGGATATTACTAGTTGCTACAATCACAGGGTTGTGGGGTCAGCAAATTAACACAACTGACTTGGAACAGTGCCGTGGCACAATAAGTATTGGGGAAGTAGTATTATTATTCTACTACCACTTTTTGTGGACTGCATTGCACGCCCTTATAGGATTTTAATTCCCAGACCAGGGATTGAACCCAGGTCACAGCAATGAAAGTGTGGAGTCCTAACCACTGACCCCCAGGGAGTTTTCCACTACTACTATCATTATTATTTAGATCTATTAGTTTGAATAATACCGCTCCAATACTTTGGCCACCTGATGCAAAGAGCCGACTCACTGGAAAAGACCCTGATGCTGGGGAAGATTGAGGGCAGGAGAAGGGGGTGACAGAAGATGAGATGGTTAAAGAGGACCGCCGACTCAGTGGACATGAGTCTGAGCAAACTCTGGGAGACAGTGGAGGGCAGGGAAACCTGGCATGCTGTAGTCCACTGGGTCTCAGAGTCAGACACAACTTAGTGGCTGAACCACCACCACCACCAGTCTGAAATGCCTCCATTCACACAGAGTAGGTGCTCAGGTTACCAAAGTCTTTCCTTCGGGTCGGGCAGACCGCTGCTAAGTGCTAAGCCCTACCTGGGTGCAGGGGGAGTTCAGACCTTTTCTCTCCAACCGGAGGTTCTAAGGCTGACTGGGATGAAGGGAGGATGGGAAAAGGCCCAGAAGGTGGAAACGAGAGGTCCCCAACCCCCATTTGTAATGCCTCATCTCTTTCCTGAACCTGTGCTCCCAACAAGCCAGCCCTGCCCCATGCCTTTCTACAGGCTCCCTCCTGTACCAACAAATACCCCCTTAAGCCACTCCCTGCATCTTGAATGTCCCTCTCTCCTATCTCTCTGGCCTTTCCTCAAATTCCATCCAAAGGGCCTGATGTGCCAGAAGTGCCCCTCGACCCCACCCCCACTGGCAAATGCCAACTTTCTCTTGTCAGCACTGTGTTTATTTGCTCTGGTTTACCAGTAACTTTAAACCTTTCCCTAATAGATGTCTGAACTCCAAGCTGGGTTTCCAGGCAGCAGCCCATGGGCCTCACACCCCAGGGCACTCCTGGACTGCCAGGGTGGCAGTGTAGCAGGCTGGCCCTGCCCGTTTACCTGGGTCTCGGAGAGGTTCAGCTGGCGGGCCAGCTCAGTGCGCTCGCGGCCCACCACGTACTGGCAGCGCTGGAACTCCATCTCCAAGCGGTAGAGCTGCTCAGCCGTGAAGGATGTGCGGGTCCGTTTGGGCCGGTCCAGGTCCAGGCCCTTGGGCAGGACAATTTCTCGGATGGTTCCTTTGGCATCTGCAGGGGTCATGAAAGGAGGCAAATTAGTTCACTAGTTAAGGATGTAACCCATCAATGAACATCTTAATTAGAGGCTGTGTGGGACTTTCCTGGTGGTCCAGTGGTTAAGAATCTGCCTGCCAATGCGGGGGACACAGGTTCGATCCCTGGTTCACAAAGAGCCCATGTGCCTCAGAGCAACTGAGCCTGTGGGCCACAGCTGCCGAAGCCTGGGCACCCTAGAGCCTGTGCCCCACAACAAGAGAAGCCATCACAATGAGATCCTGAGCACCACAACTAGAGAGTAGCCGCCTGCACGTAGCAACGAAGACCCAGTGCAGCCAAAACCACAATAAATAAATAAACAAAAAAAGAGGTAGCATGATCTGATGGGCAGCTCCTCAGTTCTGGGCCTGGCTGTGTGACCTCTGACAAGTTGCTTACCCTCTCTGGGGCTAGCCTCCTCAATCACCCAATGCAGTATGTTGTATCTAATAGGTATATGTATGTGAATGGGCCTGAGTACAAATGTCAGGTTTATCAGCCAGCCTGGGCAGAAGGGACTCACTCTGTCCCACCCAGGGTTCTCTTCCTCGGCAGAATAAGAAACAAATGTAAAGAGAAAATACCAAGTCCTCAAGAGCAGAGGAAAGGATGGTTTAGAATTGGATATGATCAATCAGATAAGGCTTACTGGAGGAGATGTCCAGAGCCAGGTCTTAAGCCGTGTGTGTGTGTGTGTGTGTGTGTGTGTGTGTGGTATGCCTGGGTGCTCTATCCACAGACTCTCCTGGGATCCCTGAAGAGGCTCGCTGGTGTCGGGGGGAGCTGGGATCCCCAGGAGGAGCCTGAGGACCACTGCCACCACATCAAGCTTCTGGACCACTGCCACCACATCAAGCTTCTGGGGTGCCTTCCAGAAGAGGAATTTCTGCCACTCCCTGTGTCCTGAACAGCCGGGCCACCCTTCTGGTCCCTGGACCAATGTCATCCATGCATGGCATCTCCAATATTTTTAAGAGAGGTTGAAAAACGTGAAGCTAACATTTGCCAGATAGTTCCACTTAAAGAAACTCAGCTAAAGCAAAATTTCCTGGAGGTGGGAGGGCAGATTATAAATATATACATCAGCCTTAAGTACAGGGGCAAAGATGATCCATGTTTGAATCACACACACTGATGGCTTCAAACCTAGTTATTAGAAAAGTTTATGTCAAAAATTAGAGTGTGGAAATATGCAGCGTCATATTCCATGTGTGTGCTCATGTCCGACTCTTTGCGACCACATGGACCATAGCCCACCAGGTTCCTCTGTCCATGGGATTCTCCAGGAAAGAACACTGGAGTTGGGTGTCATTTCCTACTCCAAGAGATCTTCCCAACTCAGGGATCAAACCCGCATCTCCTGTGTTTCCTGCCTTGGCAGGCAGATTTTTTACCACTGTGCCACCTGGGATTTACCAAACCTCCCCCAACACATGCTGTTGATAATAATAAAGCTAAACTAACAGTAATTTGCCATTACGAAGGAAGATTAGTGTCAATGGGAAACTTACCAACTCAAGGCAGCCCTGATCAGGCACAGGTAACAAAACAAAGCAAGACTCCAAGGTTGCAGGAACTCCACCCCTCTCCAGAGGGCGTACACAGTGAGAGTTTGCAATGTGGTCAGAAGCTTTAGCAGCCTTGGCCGCTCATAGTAATAGCTGACACCTCGGCAATGCGTGCTCTGGGCCAGGCACCGATTTAAGTGCTTAAACCCTCCCCATGTCTCAGTGAAGTTGGAATTGTGATTATCCCCATTTTAGAGAAGGGGAAATGGAGGAACACATTATAAGTACCTACCCAAGATCATACTGACAGTGTTTAAAAAACTCGAGAAACACCTTCATTTTACTTGATGAATACCCTCTTTTAGCAATTCTTAGTGATTCACTTAATAGGTTATAGTGAAGAGATAGGTTATAGATGTCATGGGTAGAAAATGGAATCTCCTGACAGGCTCATCACTGCCCTGGAAGATGTCGGAAAGGAATTGCATTTGGGAGGTGCTGCCTGTCAAGAGGCCCCTTGTGAGCCATAAGACTACAGAACGTAGTTTTAGAATCCCTGTTCTAGAGGGTGAACCTGAGATCTCTCCCTCCAAGTCCTACCTCCTACTAGGGCCAGTTAATGTTCCCTCCTCCAGGATGTACTTTATTTATTTGGCTGCATTGGGTCTTAGCTGTGGTGTGTGGGATCTTAGTTCCTTGACCAGGGACTGAACCCGAGTCTCCTTCACTGCAGGGTGAATTTTTATGCACTGGGCCACACAGGGCAGTCTCACTCCAGGGTGCACTTCGGCTCTTTATGGGCTCCTGGTTCTGCTCACAGGTCACACCCCTGATCTCAGAGGTTCAAACACCTTCGTGTTCTCAGTCAACCATCAGGGAGAAGGGGAGACGCAGTCATGGCCCAGAGGCTGTCCTCCCCCACCACTGGGCTGGCCATTCCAGGGCGCTGGGCAGGACATGGATGGGAGCCTTGCTCTCGGCGGGTTGGTAGAATCAGGCTTTTTTGGACAACTCAAGCTTCCCCCCTCCAATACTTTCTACATTTCAAAATGGTGGGTTAATGTTTGTGACCCCATTGTGACTGGGTCCCCTTTGCTCAGGTTCTACTGTTTCCAATTGTGAAATCAGGCTCAGAACTTTCCTCACAACACCCAATGAACCCATCTCCAAAGGCATTGATTTTATTAAAAGTATCTTGGGGGGGGTGAAGAGGAGAAAGGGTGATGGATGTCATATATGGTGCTGGAAGCTTCACATCCTCTTCTAGGTGAGCCTCTTGGAGCCCACCTGAAGCCCTGAGCTTGCTCCTGACCACTGATGTCAAACCATACAGCCCTCCCCCTCCTTTCCTCCTTGTAAAGAAGCTAACAGGGGCACTCCTGCCTCAGGGAGCAGCTGAGGGCAGCCCTCCTCCACAGGGCCAGGACCGGCAGAAGCAGGGAACAAGCACCTTTGACTTGTCCCCAGATGTCCCCAAAGTGAAAGTCTCTCCGTTGTGTCCGACTCTTTGTGACCCCTTGGACTATAGCCCACCAGGCTCCTCTGTCCATGGAATTCTCCAGGCCACATACGGGAGTGGGTAGCAGTTTCCTTCTCCAGGGGATCTTCCCAACCCAGGGATCAAACCCAGGTCTCCCGCATTGTGGACAGATTCTTTACCTTCTGAGCCGCCAGGGAAGCCCGAAGGGCTGTACAAATGAGCACATGAAGAGAGGTTCAACACCACTAGCAATCAGGAGAAAACAGATGAAAACCAGGAGAAAAATGATTACAGGAGCAAAAATGGAAAAAAGAGTGAGAGTGCCAAAGGCTGGTGAGGACGCCAGGAAACTAGACGCCGCGTTCATTGCTGCTGGGAATGCAACATGGTGCAGCCACTCTGGAAACTGACTTTTAGGAAAGTTCCCAACCTGTATTAACCATGGAACCCCAGAATCTCATTCCTGGGCATTTAACTCAGAGAAATGAAATCTTAGGTTCACATCAAACCTATGGGGGGGTATTCACAGCAGCTTTATTTGTAACAGCTCCCAAATGGGAACAATCCAGGTATTCCTCAATGGGTGAAGGGATAAACAAACCGTGGTACAACAATGACTATAGACCGACACAACAATCTGGATACATCTCCAATTAAATTACACTGAGTGAGAAAACCCAAGGCAGTCCTTCAGATTATGCACTGTGTCATTCCATTTATATTACTTTATCAAAATGACAAAGTTGTAGAGGTGGCAAACAGATGTGTGCCGCCAGGGGTTAGGGAAGGGAGGCTGTGACTACGATGATGTTTCTTGGCGTCAAAACAGTTATGAATCTTGATTGCGGTGGTGGTTATATGGACCTGTAAGTGCAATAAAATGTCACAGTACTATATACAAATAAAAAAGTGTATGCAAAAATGGGTGAAATCTGAGGAAGGTCATTAGTCTAGTTAATTATTGAATTAATGTCAATTTCTGGATGTTGATCATGTATTATAGTTAAATAAGATGTCACCATTGTGAGAAGCTAGGTTGCAGGTACATGGGGCTTTTCTACCATATTTGCAACTTTTTGTGATTCTCTTACGATTTCAAAATAAGACATTGACAACAATAAAACACGCCAAGAGGTTAGAGTGATGTTTTATTACAGAAACTGAGAAATCTGTTTGTGGAAAGAACACAATAGCAGCTGCTCAAGTGCCTCTGCATTTCACTCATAGTTTGTAAGATGATTTAGAATGATACATAAATAAATCTTTGTCATTTCAAAAGTTATGCAGTTATTTTAGTGTTTACTAGAACAAATTTACACCTATGATTTTACATACTCAGCATGAAGCTAAAAGTGGACATTTCGTTTGAAAATAGACAATATTCTTTCCACAAACAGATTTGTCAGTTTCTGTGACAAAACATCATTCTAACCTCTTGGCATGCTTTGTTGTTGTTGTTGTTTGCTAAAATATTAAGTAAATAAATGAAACATGGATATAATAGAAATGGTAATGGTGGGATTCAAATTACTGAATATTGGGAAAAATGAAATAAGGAGTATACAACTAGAGCCATGTATACAGACTGACAGTTTATGATAAAGGGAACATTCTATATGTCTAGTCTCTCAATGCAGTTAAGTAGATTGAGGACCATAAATTATCCATTTGGAATAAAATTAGGTTAAACTCATGTCTCACACCATAAAGAACAATGTTTCTAATGGAATAGAGAGCAAATTGTAGACTATAAAATGATGAAGGCATAACAAGAAAATATAAAAAGCTATTTTTATAATCCTAAGCTTGGGAAGAGTTTTCCAAGCAAGATGCAAACTTGGAGTGTAAAGGAAAAAAAAGGATGTTATTCAACTATATTAAACCTAAAAACTTTATATGACAAAAGCATTAAAACCAAGATAAAATACAAAATACACAATTGAAAATCTTTTTTTAAAGGCCAAGAAATAATATCCAGATATATAAAATACAATTAAGAGTAATTATTTTTAAAAGGGCAATAGTCTAATAGAAAAAACGGTCAAGTAATTCTTGTGAGCTATTCACAGAAAAGATATCCAAATGGCCAATAAATATGTGAAAAGATGGACACAGCTTCACAGTAATCAGGATAATGCAAGTCCAAGCAACAATGGATACTTTTTTATCTCCCATAAGATCCGAGAGACATTAGTAGATGATTAATAAAGCAAAGATGCACTGTTGGTGACTCTACACTCCCATTAGCTGCTGGTAGGACTATAAACTGTCACAGTCTTTTAAGGCTGCATTTGTCAAGTTTATAGAAGCACATAACTATTGCCCCAGCAATTTTATTTTAAGCATAGATTCATGTGCTCCAAGGTATACATAAGGATGTTTGCTGCAGCACTGTTCAAAATGTTGAAAATTTGAAAGCATCCTGAGTGTTCCCTGTAAGGGATACAGATGAACAAGTTATGATACATTCATGCCATTCATATTTTATAAAATATCATGTAGCTAAAAGAATGAGACAGTATCCATATAAACTGACATTAAGTGAAAGAAAGTAAGTAGTACTATCCCATTTACGTAAATAAAACAACTGTGTATATTCAACCACTCAACATAAATGTAAAAAATGTTAGTTGCTCAGTCGGTCCGACTCTGCAACCTCATGGACTATAGCCTGCCAGGCTCCTCCGTCCATGGGATTCTCCAGGCAAGAATACTGGAGTGGGTTGCCATGCCCTTCTCCAGAGGATCTTCCTGACCCAGGAAGTGAACCCAGGTCTCTTGCATTGCAGATAGATTATTTACTGTCTGAATCACCAGGAAAGCTGTAATAAATGCCTACTATGTGCCAAATAGTATTCTTCTGTTTGAGGATATAGAAATGAGCAAATTTGACAAGGTTCCTGTTCCCGTAGACCTTGTACTGGGGAGAAAGACAGATAATAAATTAAAAAATGAATATGTAGAGACTTCCCTGGTGGTCCAGGGGCTAAGAACCCTGCCTTCCTGTGCAGGGGATGTGGGCTGGATCCCTGGTGGGGCAACTAAGATCTCATGTGCCATAGAGCAACTAAGCCTGAGTACTGCAACTACAGAAGCTCACACACCCCAAGGAAGACCCAGTGCAGATAAACAAAACAAAACCAAACCAAAAAATCTAATACGTAATGTAATGATAAATACTGTGAAGACAATAAAACAACGAGATGTTTCTGACCTTCTCCAAATAGCTAACATCTAATAGTCAGTGTTTCTGTGCTTGCTGTTTTAGCTAGGACCAGCAGAGGAGACCGCTCATCAAAGTCAAACTAATGGATAAACCAAGGATGCTGCTCACTAGTGTTTCCAATTCCTTCCAAGCACACGGTAGGATTGCATTCATTTTCTGCCCTTTGAAATCAGATATGGCCACACGATTTGTTTTACTCAAGAGGAAGGGATGCAGTCACTTTCAGGGGACATATCAAAAGCCAGGTCTTAATTTCCCACCTCCCCTTCTCTCTACTGGGAGGTCACAGAGGCAGAAGCCAAGCTGGAGCTTCATCAGCCTGGGTTTCTGAGTACCAAGACAAGCCCCTGCCCACTTGTGATGGACTTATCAAGTGACTTAGAAATATATTTCTTTGTTAAACCTCTGAGATTTGAGGTTGTCCCTGCAGCAAAACCTAGTCCCTCCTACTGACAGAGCATTCTTCCCTGAATCGTTGCTTTTCTAGGTGGAGTTGTGTGTGTGTGTGTGGGGGCACCCGGAAGGAGGGACAGCTTAATTCCAGAGCCTCTAGGTGGGTAGGGTCTTGTTAGGGTGAAATGCATGAGTCTAAGTGGAATGAAGGCTGAGTTTTGCTGTCCTTCAGGTCTCCTCAAAGAGGGGTGAGCCTTAGGGGTACCAGGGAGAGTGAATTCCACCCAAAGATCCTTTGCCATAGGAGAGGTGGTGACTTCTGCCTGATTACAGATAGCTAATGCTCTTGACCTCCAGCACCAAAAATGACCCTCTCCCAATGCTCTTGACCTCCAGCACCAAAAATGACCCTCTCCTACTACCTCTCCCAGTAAGCCCTCTCAAAGTCCTACCCAGACTTCATCCAGGTAGCACCCAGGTAATTCCTTTACATGATAAGCTGTTAACACACTGATTTTTAAATGTAACAATGTCCTTTCTGCCTTAATCTACAAATGAAATCTAATCACTATGAAAATTCCTTATAAAAAAACCTAATTCTCCAGTTTACTGGAAACATTGAAAATGGAAGAACAGTTGAGAAAAAACGTGCAAGAATGAGGAAAGATTCTTGCATTACCGTCACTGCAAAATATATTACAAATCTACAGCAACTAAACTGGTGATGCTGGCACACAAGTTATGAAGCAATTCCACACCTATATGAGGAATTGTGATATTATCAAGATGAAATTTCAAATTAGTTGGAGGAAAGACAAGATTACTCAAGACCTGGCTTTTGGACAGTTAGTGCATCATCTGGAATAAAGTCATTTATCTCACACTGCATGCAAAAATATATACAAGATGGACTAAAACTTTAGATGTAATAAATAAATCTCTGAAAGTGGAATAAAAACACTGATGAGTTTTTTTTTAAATAAATAACAGATTTGAGTACCTAGAGAAAGAAACTGCTGCAGGATGACACAGAGTTAAAAGAAAAGTGACAGGTTGGGAGACTATTAATAATACATGCAAAACAGCCTTAATGTCTAGTACACACACAGCCTTTATAGTCTAACGAATAAAGTCAAGCAGTCTAGTAGGAAACTGAACAAATTATATGAAAGGGTTACTAAGAGAAGAAGAAATACTAGTGGCTAATAAATATGAAAAAATACACTCAGCGGGACTTAGAGAAAATGAAAGTTAGAATAGAAAAGAGATAAATTTTTTTCGGATACTTTATCAGACTGACTGGGAAAATTGTACTGGCAAAGGTGAGCGAAAATAGGTTTTCTCAAGCTCTATTGGTGAGAATACAGGTTAATAGAGGAAAAGTTTTTCTTGAAGGACAATTTCACAATGCCTAGGTAAATTTAAAAACGTATAGTTCTTTTGTTTCATAAAATTTACAGAGGTTTCTACCCCAGAGAAATATTGTATATTTCATAACGAGCCACTGTTTGTAGCAGTTTGTAAGAAGGGGTGGGAGAGAAGAAAAGCTGAATGCTTATCAATAGCAACACTGTTGATGAAGCCACAGTAGAGTCCTGCCTTTGGCTGTTATGTAGACGTGAACGAGAATGAGAATGAGGTACGTCTTCATATCCTGATCTGAATGCTACGTGAAAACAAGTTCATGTGTACAAGCCCAGTTTTATAAAGAACAAAAGGTAACAGCAAGCTGCGTCTTATGTGTGCGCATGTGCTTATGCCCACACAGAATGAAATCTGGCAGGATGGACATCTCTCTTTTCTGTTTACACTGTGGAGTGGAAGCTGGTCAGGAAGGAAAGCGTTCCCCCATCTTACTTCAGGTACTTCTTTATTATTTGGTTTTGCAAAGACTGTCACAGTCTGCAAACAGACTGTTTTAGCAGTGTGCAAAAAATCCCCCTTTCATAATACATAACTTACATATTTATGCTTTCAATTACTAAAGTAAGTCTAGGAGGTTATATCTTGGGAGTGAAGTGCCTTGGGTTGGGTAAATGAAAAGTTTTCAACTTTCACTTCATTTCAGCCTGAATTGGTTTTATAATTAAAAGAATATTTTATACTTCAGAAATAAAAAGACATGAGAGAGAAAAATAAAAGACAAATAAACTCAAAAATTGTAACATATACTGAATTTTTGTAACAAAAAATTTGAGTATTCTGAATTTATATAACATATACATTATATGTAATATATGTAATATTGTTACCTTTGGTTGGAGAAGAACTTTCTAGTTGAGAACTAAAACATAGAAGCCCCAAAAATTTGAGTCATAAAGGAAAAAAAAAAAACCCAATTCACAGCAAGGTTAAAAAAGAAGAAAAAAGAATGAAAAAGATCTGGGGATGTTTGCAACACATGTCACAGAAAAAGGGATCATTTTCTTTCTATATAAATATACTAAAATATGTGTATATTTGTATGTCTACATATGTTACATATATGTTATATATTTATGTAGTCTATAAATAGTTTACAACTATAAAAAAACAATGAGTAAGCCAATAGAGAAATGGCTAAGCATATGAATGAGAAATTCACAGAAGAGGAAATAAACATGAAAAATAAGTATATGAAAATACACTTAACCTGACTAGTAATGAAAAACACCAATTAAACAAGATTTTTTTTCACTTGGAAAGATTTTGCTCTAAAAGACTAAGTACATTCTGGGTTGGGAGGATGTGAGGGAGAAATGGTATATTTATACACAATTCCCAGGAATATAAATTAGTACATTTTGGTGTTTAGAAATATCAATCACAATTTTAAGTGTATATACTTGGATTTTAAAATTTCACTTCTAGGAACTTACCCTGTAATTATATGCATACCAGATATATGTGAAATGATGTTTATTATTCTAAAATTGTTATCATGAGAAATTTCAAACATACAAAATAAGAGAGAAAAGAGAGAAAAAAGAAAGTATAATGAATTGTGATATACCTATCCTCCAGCTTCAACAATTATAAACTCAGTAACAATCCTAGCTCTTTTATCTCTCTATAATTTTAAGCAAATCCCAGTCACCATATCATTTCATCCAGAAACATTTTTATAAATGTTTTTATAAATCCTTTTATAAGTATCTTTAAAAAACAATCACAATAATACTGTCACAATTAGAAACATTAACAACCATTCCTTAATATAATGTCTCACTTGTTTTCATATTTTTCATATTGTCTCGTGAGACTTTTTTAATAAATCTGTTCAAATTAGGATACAAAGCATTGAAGCATTGTTTGTAATTGTGAAAAAGTAGAACCATCCTAAATATCCATCATCAAGGGACTGGTTAAATAAATGTTATTATATCTGCATAATATAGTATTATGCAACTGTTAAAATAATAAGGCAGTTCTAGATTGAAAGGTATCTATTAAATGAAGAAAAGAAGTTTGCAAAAAAACCTCACTCTTGCAATCTATAACTTATTTATGTTTTTCAATGTCTAGGGAAAGTTTGGGAGATTGCATCCTGGGAGTAGAAGTGTATTATGTGGGGGAAATGAAGAACTTGCAACTTTTACATGATATAGCAAAATGGCATGGATTGGTTTTGTAATTAGAGATTTTATACTTCAGAAAACAAAAGACATCAGAAAAAAATTAAAGGACAATTTTTAACCCCCCAAATTGCAACATATATTGAAAGCAATGAGCCACTGTCCACAATACAGCATTTCTACAAATCAATAAGGAAAGGAATATTTGAAAATTAAAATGGTCACATGAAATGAATTAATAGATAGCAGAAGTGCAACTGGCCAATAAACATGAAAAGATGCTCAACTTCACTGATAGTCAAAAAAATAAAAATTAAAATGCCAGTGAGGAACTTCTTAGCAAAGATGTGTAAGATATATAATGTCTAATATGGGGAGAGGGCAAAGGTGGGGGTCTAAATTGCTAAAATTTCTTCCTCTGAAAGAACAATTTAACATCTCTCAAGATAAAAAGTGTGAACTGTGATGGCAAGACTTCGGGATACAAGCACTTTCAGGCATTGCTAAGGGGAGTAGGTACCATCTTACTGAGGACCCTTGAGCATTATCTCAGAGAAGGCAATGGCACCCCACTCCCTCCAGTACTCTTGCCTGGAAAATCCCATGGGCGGAGGAGCCTGGTAGGCTGCAGTCCATGGGGTCCCAAAGAGTCAGACATGACTGAGCGTCTTCACTTTCACTTTTCACTTTCATGCATTGGAGAAGAAAATGGCAACCCACTCCAGTGTTCTTGCCTGGAGAATCCCAGGGATGGGGAGCCTGGTGGGCTGCCGTCTATGGAGTCGCACAGAGTCAGACATGACTGAAGCGACTTAGCAGCAGCAGAGCATTATCTTTCAAATTATAAACACAGGTACTCTTTGACCCAGTAAACTACTTTCAGGAACTTCTCTAACAGATAAGACCCACGCATGTGGAAATGACCAAGGGACAAGCATATTTAATGTAGCATTGTATATAATAACAGAAGATAAGAAAAAAGCTGAATGTCTACCATTAGGGCACAGTGGTACAATGTTATACAATGGTATAACATACATTATGGTCTACCCAGTCTCTAGAAATGGAATACTGTGTATCTGTAAAAAACTAACAGAAGTTCTTTATACCCTAAGATACACTGGTAAGTGAAATTAGCAAAGTGCAGGAAAATATATATAGATACCACCATATGCATAACAAGCAAAAGGAAGAAAAAATAATGTACTGGCTGACAGAAGCATAGAAATGATTTGGAATAACATATTGGAAAGCAGTAAATAATGGCTGCCTTTGAGCCCAGTGGGAATTGGAGGATGGGGGAAAAGGATGGGAAAGAGATTTCTCATGTGTACTTAAAACAACTTTTTGATGTTTGAATCAAATGAATTACTATTTTAAAATTAAAGGAAACACATTTAAAATGTGCAGAGTGTAACTTTTTTTCCACATGAGTTTTCAATCAAGCTTTTAATGAAAAGATCATAAAATACCAATATCTCATCACTGTACATTAAGACTGCAGGCTCTGAATGGAGAGATCAGTGACCACACTTGAGGGCTGTGCACCTGCGGCTCTGACCTGAAGCAGCAATTCCACTGCTAGGAATCTATCTTTAGGAAACACTCAAGGGCTCAAAGACCTGGGCCTTGGGAGCTCATTTCTCAAGCTCTCAAACTTTCCCCGGTAACTGAAAAAAAATTAATATGTAAGTTATATATTACAAAAGTAAGATTTTCTGCAAATTTCTATTTTTCATTTGATAAAATTTATTCAATAAATATCTTTCCATCTAGAAGTGCTTCATTATTTTTAACAACTGCATTATGCAGCTATAAAATGCAGCTATAATAAAATTTTATTTAACCAGTCTCTTGTTGGATATTTAGATTGGTTTTACTTTTTCACAATTACAAAGCTTCAATGTACCAGAGGAAAACAACAGGTACATCCTTCTAGAGGATACGAAAATCCTCTTTCCTTCTCCAAAGGAGTACTGTGCAGAAAGGGAACAGTGTGAAATGGCTGGGTGGAAAGGATTGGGGGGGGCGGGGTTGAAATTTTTTTTTAATGGTATGTTTCAAAACAGCTTATGTAATGTGTATATAAGAGGGAAGAAATCTACTGATGCACACCTGAAATTAGGAATGGTGGCTATTTCTGGGAGCTTTCAACCGCCTTTTTTTTTTTTTTTTAAATCTTGAGACCGTATTGCTTTTTTTTTCTTAATTTTTTTTCCCATGTGGACCATTTTAAAAGTCTGTTGAATTTGTTAAAATAATATTTCTGTAAATGTTTTGGTTTGTTTTTTCACAGGCCACCAGTCATGTGCGATCTTGGCTACCCCACCAGGGAGGGAACCCGTATCCCCCCCCTGCATTAACCACTGGACCACCAGGGAAGTCCCCATACTGCTCTTTGAATTTAAATGCTCTACCTGTTTTGTTCCCATCAATTTTGTGAGCGTGGTCTTCTTCGCTGGGTGTCTGCCACCTGTTGAGCCCTGGCTGCCAGCAGCTCTGCAGTGGGCGGTGGGACAAACAAAACACAGCAAACCTAACTTGAATCAGCCCGTTATTTCGAGCTCCAACCAAGGAATGGAGGCCTGTGGAGTGGGCGGGGAGAAGGGCACAGATTTACCTAACTATTAATATTTCCCTGGTTGGCTCTGCAGCGGAACCTCCCCCAAGCAGCTGCGGAGAACCGGGAGACTCACTACCGCCCTCCGGGCCCTGCTCTTGCCCGGCCTCCTCGTTCAGACGCTGCCTGCCTCCAGACTGCCTCCAGGGCTCTGGGGAATCCAAAGAACGAGTTAAAAGAACCTCATTTGAGCTTTTTCAGGTTTTATATTTCGGTGGCCCTCGAAGTTGACGATTGCACAAAATTCCAAAAATAGGGCGCCGTCAACTTTCTATTTTAACAATTATTCTGTGCTCTGGCATCATCACCGTTTCATGTAAGGAACGCCTTTGTAACGTCAAAGAATAAGGAGGTCACTGCAGGCCAGATGTTCTTCCCGGGGAGGGGCGTTTCGGCCTCCTACCTAGTGAAACACGAGGTTGGTTTTGCTTCCTCTAATTCGTTCGGCAGATATTTACGGAGTGCCCACTGTGTGTACACGGAATGCGTCTGGAGAGATCGCTAGGGTTTGGCGGGTGCGGTGTCTACCTCCTACGTGGTCCCTGCGCGGAGTCTAGGGGACCCGGCTCCAGTACCCTCCTTCCTTGAATTATTCGCCTCCATCGCTCCCTTGCCACCCAGGCCCTGCCGCCACCAGGCGGGCCAGGAACCTCGCATGTCCCGGCTTTCCAAATGGTCCCTCGGCTGGTTGTCAGCGCCAGCAGCCCAACCGCGTTGGTCTGGCACGTCGTTGCTCAGTCGCTCAATCGTGTCCGACTCTCTGCGGCCCCGTGGACTGTGGCCCACCAGGCTCTTCTGTCCATGGGGTTTTCCAAGTAAGAATACTGGAGTGGGCTGCCATTTCCTACGCCACTGGCACATAGTAGGTACCCGTTAATGTTTGTGGAATCAATCAACTAGCAAGCGAAGGGCAAGATCATGGGAAAACGTGGGTGAGTTGGGTCAGGGGATTGTGCTGGGGTTGGGGGTGGCGGTAGCGTCTCACAGGCGCGCCCCCTCCCCGCCCCATCCTTGACCCGCAGCGCTCGCAGCCCTGGCTTTTCCAGGTTCGCCCACTCTTCGGCTTTGTAGGCCAGATTGCGTCCTGGCGCAGCCTCCCTTTTTTGCCGTGTCCAGTTCCACCTTGGCACCCCTAGCCGAGACCCTCCAACCTCCCTCCTGGATGCGGACGGAGCGGGGCAAAACAGGCGCACAGACGACCCGGATCCCGGGGATCCCTGGGTCGGCCCACTCTTCCCGGCGTCCTCTGTCGGAGGTTTTCACACTGGGGTACGCAACTCCTCGGGCTGTACTGCCGGGAACTCGCTACCCACCTTCCGAGGAGAGTCAGGCCGTTCCTTAGTTTATACTAAGCAAACAGGAAATAAAGACAAAATGCATATGCTTCCTATATCGTCCCCCACCTCGCCGCCCATTTAAAATACAAATCAAAGAGCGAACTGAGAGGGAGCTTGGGTTGGTTACTTCGGCCCCAGACTTGAGTCGGGCTAATTGAGGAAATGGCGTCGAGCCAACGCGAGCCTTAGAAGCCCTGTCTAGCTACAGGGGGTGCGCAGTTTGCGCGGAGACTCAACCTGTTTGGTGCGGCTGAACAAAAGTCCAGGGACGCACGCTGCAGCAGTCCGCTCCCCCCACTCCAGTTCCCAGTACCCACCAACTGTCCCAGGCTCCCGGCCCGTCTGGGTCACCCGGGGGCCACCTAGCTCCTCTGACCTTTCAGGTGCGCAGGTGTGTCTGCAGCGCGCGGGATGCCGGCAGCGGGTCCACAGGCACCCGAGTTCAAGAGACCACCCAGGGCGGAAGCACTAGCTGAGAACCCGAGGAGCCCGGAAGGCCCTTCACAGCTCCCAGAAAATGAAAGTGTGCACGCGACACACCAACAAGACGACATTTGTCTGCAGGTCTGCTTCTGGGTGTGTGTGTGTCTAGGGGGTGGGGTGGGAGCATGGATATTAAGTGAAAAATAAAGACCCAAAATGATAGGGTCCACACAGACCCGCCTTGAGAATGTGGGTCCTTCCGCCAAAAACAAAGCAAAAGGAAAAACATAACAAACATAAAACGAAAACAATCCTAGGAAAATAAAAAAGAAACCTAATACTCCCCACAAGCTCCCCAAATAAAACTAAAACCAAAACCCCCAAAGCACAATCTCCTGCATGAATCATTTAAAGCTTTCAACCGATGCCTGGGAGGAATGGTCTCGGTTCTCTCTTAACAGACTTATGCTGAGGCTCCAGTCCCAAGGTCTGCTGCCCGGAGGGCCCAGACACAGGGACTTGCAATCCAGCGGCTCCTTCCAATAAACACTCTGGGTCAGCGACTCCATTGCCAAGACATCCCATCTGGGGAGGGGGGTGGGGTGGCAGGTGTGCGCTTGTGGAGCTGCCATGCCTTGGGTGGGAGGTGCGAATGCTAGGTCCAGGTCGAGTCATCCTGGGTCGAGGGACTGCTGTAAATCCAACTGGAAAACAGGTGATTCCAGTCAACGCTGAGCCCAGACCTGGCTGCAGAAGGAGTTTGTTTGTTCTCTGGGTTGCTACTAGCTCAAGCCCCCAAAAGGCTTGGCCCCTTGCCCAGCATCTTCAAACATATCCGCAGCGTCCAAGGCTCTGCCTGGTGTATGCCATTGTGCTATTTCCACCAATACATTTCTGCAGCGCCGGTCCAGTACTGCCCTCAATTCTCAGGGGGCTAGACGCCGCTAAATTCAATCACCCCTTGCACCAAACTCACAATCACAGAGGGAATTGTTCAGCCACAGCCAGAAGCCCTGGGCAGATCCATCAGGATCCCAGGCAAAAACATCTCTGCTAGTGGGTGTTGGTGCTGCAGGGGTGAGGGGGGTAGTCATTCACTCAGTCCAAGGATTCCCGCAGTTTTCCTGTCCGCCTGTTACCAGAGGAGGGGTGCTGAGTCAGGCCCAGGGTGTCACAGGTCTCAAGTTGCAGGAGTGTACTGGGGGTGCCTCTGAACCCTGCCTGACTTAGGCCTAGGTGGCAGTGCAGAGTTGAGGAGGCCCGACTGGGGTTTTGAGATTGGTAGGTCAGAGGGACGCTTTGGGTGAGCTGGGACCAGCACTAGGCATTGTTCATAACATCTGCTGGGTGGGTGAGGCTGGTGGACGGCATTCCAGGATCTGTCCAGAAGCGCTGCTGAATTGACTCCGGGTCCATGTGAGAACCACCTAAGTGCATCTGCGTGTGCAGATCTGAGCATGGATTGTGAGGTCTGGGAGTTTGGGGTGAGACTTGTCCTCGCTGTTTTGATTGCAGGGATCCCTGCTCCACTGAAAAGGCAGTACCATTCAGACTGCAGCGAACTTGGAGCTGCAACTCTCTTTCCACCTGCTTCGTGCCCATGGCTTGTCTTTTCCAAATGTTAATATAAAACAAAAGGGTCTCCCACCCCTTTCCCTCACTAGTCAACGGGCTGTGCATGCAGAGGCGTGGGGCAGCAGAGGTGGCTTTAGGGCCCCTGTGGATGCCTAGCTGTGTCCTCAGTGGAGTGTCTGGGGTGCCTGTTGTGTGCACACCCCTGTTATCTCAGTGCCTTGCCTGTGCCCGTGTGTGGCATGAAGCAGCCTCCATTTTGAGGCAGGGGATGTAGCGGGTCGGCCTCCCTGGCTCCCTGACCCACATTTTGCAGAGGCAGGGAAACTTCGGTGATTGGTTGTGTGAGGGTTCCTTGAAGGGGATTGGGGAAGGCCGTACTGTGTGGTCTGCAAGGTGGAACTGGGCCTCCTTTCATCAGCTAGTTCTCGTCCCCTTGGCTGCTCACCTCTGAATGCTTTACACAGCCTTTGGGGCCAGAGGTTGCGGTGGGGGAGGCTTCTGAGGCTGAAGCAGTTTTAGTCTCCTTGGAGCTCCCACCCCTCTCATTCCACAAAATATTTATGGAGATCCCGCTGCTTGTTTGCAGTTTTATAGACAACATCTCCGACCCTGAGCACGGGCACTCAAGGAAAGAGCTATGCTTTCTTCTTCGTACAGATGAGGAAACTGGGTCACAGAGAGGCAAAGAAACTAGTTCAAGTTCAAAGGGCTGTAAGACTTGTATTCCAAATCAGCTTCATGTAATTCCAGCACCAGGCCTTTCTCTTACTCCTCTGCATCCTGGGACTCCCTCAGCAGGTTTGCTATCTTGGGGTGGAGCCCTCAAGGGAGAAAGGGCAGAGTGGGAAGGAGGCAGGAAAAAAGACTCAGAGAGAGTGGGGCTCTTTCCCAGAACCTTCACCCTGCCAGCAACTTAACAATGGACATGCTAACTACCTACTCTCCCCTATTTTATGGTTTCCTCCACAGGTGCTTTGGGAGGATAGATCCTCGGAGGTCAAGGGCAAAATGTACTGTTTAGAGCACACTGGAGGGACGTTCAGTGAGGGACCAGGCCGCGAACGTCCTTTCATCAGCGCAGGGCCTTTCATCTGAAAGAGCCTCCGCCTTGGGGGGCCCGGAGTGACGCAGGTGACTCTGGCTAGGAGGGATTAGCGGTAAATGACGTCCCTGATATCTGAGGCCTGTAATAACCTCCTTGTCGTTAAATAGAAAAGGACAGAGAGATTTATGTGGGCCCTGCATTTATCTTTTATTTAAGAGAATAAGTGCCTCCTCTGTACTCTCTTTCCATTATGTTGTCTGAGTGTAACGGCGCTGTGGTATTGCCTACATGAATTTGGGAAACTACACCTAACAGTGCGCACTAGCTGCCTCGCATCCAGCAGGGGGTCCATGGATTGCTTCTGGGTGGGTGGGCTCTTGGAGGGCATCATTTTGATCCTACCTTCTATGACTCAACACCTGGGAGTTATGTGTCATCCCACGCAGACACAAAATCTATTCCATCTGCATGGAGTTAGAGCAGAAGGGATGGTAGGTGGGCACAGAACTGCAACTGTTTAGGCAGAAGGAAATGAAAAACCCACAGATGAGGTGTGAGGTGGTGAGTGTCCTTAATCTGGGAATGCGGGTTTAGGAGGCTGATTTCTCTGTTTCTGGAAGCCTTGCAGATTTCCTTAACGGAACTCCAAACTGGCTGCTAACGCCTTGTACACAGGACACCCCACAGTCTATGGAATGGATCTAATTTAATCTCAAGTGCCCAAGAGGGCCACACACCTGTTGGAATCCCTGTTGGTTGGGAACCACCTCCCCATGCTCTGTCCTTTGACCCCCAGAACCTGGCCCGAACGGCACTGAGTGACTATACCTGGCCTGGAGCTTCCTGTGTTTCCTGAAGACCAGGGTCCCCGAGTCTGTGTCCAGGATGGCCACCAGGCAACTCCACACTGGGCGGCCTCCCTGCTGTACCTTTAGCCCCCATTCCCAGAGTCACCCAGACTCAGCAGCTGTGGGGAAGCTGTGAGCGACCAGGCCAAGGTGTTTCCCTCTGTGTGTGGGTAGCCCAGATCAAACTCGGGGGTCCTAGTGCTGGTTTCCCTTCCCTAGGCGGTGGCCGAGGAAATCAGCTCCGGCTGATTTCTTTCTAGGCCTTCAGGCTCGCAAGAGAAGCGATCAAAATGAAAGGGCAAGAAAAAGGCAGCGGGATTAACCGAGGGCAGCCGTTACCCTCGAGTGGCCTCTTTCCGCTGGGTCTCCCAGTCCGGGACTCTGGGATGGTGGGGGAAACAGAGCTCGGGCTTCGCCGCGGCCTAGGGACGGGCTTAAGGCAAGACCTCGGAATCCCCTTTCTTCTCCTATCTCGCTGGGCCAGGGCCGGATCCGGCGAAAGGCGAGCTGGGCGTGAGGCTGGCTTTGGGGGCCGAGGAAGCCGCAGCCTCGCAGCGTGGAAGCCAGGCAGAGCCGGGCACTCGGATTCTTGCAGGAAGGGAAGGCGAGCTCGGCGAAAGGAAATGGCCGGGAAAGAAGAGAGGAGGGCGAAGGGCGAGGGAGAATCAGAGACACGCGAGAAGCCAGGCCGTGAGAAGGCCGCGCCGAGAGCTGGCTGGGCCCAGGCGCCGCGGGGAAGTGGGAACCGCGAGAGCGAAGCCCCGGCGGGCGAGCGCGGCGCACGCCGCCCTCTGCGTTCCGGTGCCGACTCCCGGGAGCAGCCCGCGCGCCTGCGAGGCCGGGACGGGGAAGCGGGGCTGCGCAGGGAGCGGGGAGGCGCCTGGCAGCTGAGCGGAGCCGGGCCTTCTCCCGCGGTTCCGGGCGCTGGTCCCTCCTCGCCCTGACCCCGCGGAGCGCTCGTGACGCTTTTCTCCGCACCCGCCGAGAGGGTCGCGGGGCGGGGACTCGGCTCTCCGTATCCCGCACTCGCATCTCGGCCCCCGCCACGGTAACCCGCCCGGGTGAGACTGGAGAGCTGAGCATCTCAAGGCAGTGAAACGGGGCTCTCTTCCGTACCGCTAGCCGCTTTGTCCCTTGCACTCAGCTCAATGTCCAGCACACAATAGACCCTCAAAATACTGTTTTGCTGAATGAATGACTGGACGACGATCGTCTGAATGAATATAGGACTTGGGAGGTGGAGGCTGCAGGAAGGTCGGAGGCCCCGGTGAGGGAAGGGAGGGGAGTCCAGTGGGCCAGGGCTTCGAGCCGTCCCCTTACCTCGCACCAGGATGCGGCGGCAGTGGTCTGCCTCGCCGAGCCCCGGCTGCCCGTCGCTGTCGGCGCCGCTCTCCCTGGAGCCCGCAGGGCTGGAGTCGGAGGTCCCGGCAATCTCCCTGGGGCTGCGGCCGCCCGCATCAGCGCTCGAGTCTTCTGCTCCGCCGGCGTCCCCGCCGCGCCCGCTCTGCGACTCCCGGCGTGCCGGGCCGCGGTCGCGCTCGGCGCCCCCATCGCCCATGCCGGCCGCCACCGCCGCCTCCACCACCGCCTGGCCAGCCTGGGCCGGCCAAGCCCGCGCCTCCCCGCCCCTCGCGCCCCCCGCGCCCCCCCGCCCGACTCCTCCCTCTCTGGCCCCGCCCCCGCCCGGCCGCCCCACCCCTCCCTGCTGATTGGGCCCGAGTCGGGGTTCTCTGTCTCAAAGCGGCGCTAGGGACCTGCGCTAAGGGTGGGGGGGGGGGGGTCGTCGGCCCTCCTCTTCCACCCGTAGTCTAGGCGCACGCCGAGCCCTGCAGAGGGAGGCCGAGGAAGCCCTGGGGTACCGAGGAACGCCCTGCATCCCTCCTAAAGTTTATCAACTCCCTCCCCCAACCGCCAGCGTGCTCTCCTCCCCACTCCCTTCGTCCCCTGGGAAGCGCAGTCTTCGCACTCCGGCTCTTTCAGCGGAATCAATAATCAAAGTGCTCCAGGAAGGCGACCCCGGCGAGACCGAGCAGAAAACAGGAGGTTGGCCTTGCTCGAGTACTTGGCGGGGTAGGGGGCTGGGGCTGGGGGCTCAGGCCTGGGATTCAGTGGCCCCCACCCCCCAGATTCATACCTCCACCCACACTCAGGAGCATAGCCCCTCCCGGCGCTCCTGGCGGAGCAAGGCCAAGAGCGTGGTAAAAGAACCCGAGACAGCGAGGCAAGGGGACAAGGGGACGGTCTGCACTCGCGGGGGAGAAAAGACTGATTGCAGACCCATAGCGGGGTTCCGAAGCCGGGAGGGTCGAGTGAGGCTGAGACTGTGGTAGGCTGCAAAGGCCCGGGCCCCCTGTGGCTCAGAGGCCTTCGGAAGCGGGATCGCACCCCTAGACTGGGACAGAAGGTGAAAAATCTCCCTAGCCTTCCATTCCCCCATTCTCGGCCCCGCGGAGGTCTACCCTCCTCAGTCCCGAGTCCTGGCCCGCCTCGCCAGGCCGGGGAGAGGGGAAAAGCGGAGGTGACCGCGGCTGGAAGCCGGGCTGGGCTTCAGGCGGAGCAGTGGGGTCCCTGGACCTTCCGAGTCCCAAGCGCTTTGTGAGATTCCCAGGGTTCTCCTGAGTCCATCTTCTCTTTTGACAGCGCCAGTAGAGGCCAGGCCGGATTTCCCTTCCCTTTGACTCAGAAAGGGGCTTGGAAGAAAGATTGAGAGACCGCAGCGAAGATGTGTCTGCACAAGTGTGTGCCCCATCCCCTCCCCTAAAAGGCTAGAACAGCAGCCGGCTTCCCTTGTGCCCCGCGTGCAACTATGAGCGAGGGGGCGTCGGTGTGTCCAGAGGTCCGATCAAGAGCGTCTGGGGGCAGCGCCCGTGGATGTGCTGGGTGCCACTGGCTGTGGGGCGGCCGAGTGCGTTGCTCGCGCAGCCTGCAGGACTCCCGGAGCCGGAGGAGCGGGTGAGTGAGCGTGTGAGTCAGTGCCTTAGAGGATGTCAAGTGTGCATGTGAGCGGTTGAGTGTGTGTCTGCGTCCAGTCTCGAAAGTCCCCAACGGAAAGCGAAGTGGGCGGGGCGCACCAGTTATTTAATTGGGTGATTAATGGCGCTTCCCGGCAGGGTTTGGGACAGGAAAAAACGAGGGTAAAGGGGGCGGGCAGGGGAAAAGGCCTGCTGGTCCTTACTAACGGAAAGGAGGGACGGATGGAAGGAAGGAAGGAAGGAAATTCTGCTACAAGGTAATTTGGGTGGGGGAGGGGAGCGGCGCCTGGAGCCCAGGGTGTAGGGCAGGGTGTGCAGAGCGAGAGCAGCACGCACCAGCTGCCAGGCCTAGAATTTGTGGTGCCCTGACTCTCAGAGAGGGAGAAAGGAGGATTAGAGTTACAGAAGGGCTCTGGGGAGTGTAACCCAGCGGGACCCAACCCCGCTGGAAGGACGCACGCCGCCTGGTACCGGGAGTCCTGCACTTGCATTTGGTCCCCTGGAGCCTGGTGTCTAGAGGAGATGCCAAGCTCCCCTCCCCTCCCCTCCCCTCCGCACGATGGGCCAGGGCGCCTTCCTCCCCAGCCCCGGATCACGCTGGTCGCTTGATCCAGTCCGTCATCTTCGCTCTGCACGTCAGTCTTTCTTCTCCGTGATTCTCTCGTTTATTTTTATTATTCAAGTAAGACGTGTGCGGTGTAGAAAAATTCTAAGCAGAAAGCAAACATTCGGTGGGAATCTTCCCGGCCCCCAAATCCCTTCTGTTCCCTCGGGCCTCATAGGAGGAGGCCCGGGTTTCTGTTCTAAGAAAAATGGGACAGCCACCTGCTGAACCCTACGGGTTTTGTTTGTCTTCACTCTAAATTGTATTTCATGAATGGTGGCTTTCTCTGCCAGTAATTTGGGTCTCCGTTCCGGTGTCCTCTTCCAAAGTCCGCAGATGGGATTTCGGGAGTGCGCTCACTCCAGGGGCAGCCGGGTCCTTCTCCCGGAGATGCCGGTGGCTTCCCGAAGGGTCCCGTGGACCCGTGTCCATGGAAGTCGGGCCGCCTCCCCTTTCCTGTCTGCGGGTAGAGCCCGGCAAGGAGCATGCGAGGGGGCTACAGACCAGCTCCAGTCGACTCTTGGGAGTTTGAAGTCCGCTCCCGCTCTTTCTTCTTTCTTCTTCCCTCTTGGCAGTCTGAGTTCTGGCGTCCCGCAGGAGTCCCGGCCCTCTCTACCCTGCAGGCCTTGGAAGTGGGGTCCCAGCCTCAGTGATTGTGTGCGCGGGAATCCAGGGAGGAACGTAGAGCTTTTGCGCGCTGAGGCACAGTTTGTGTTGGGGGGGGGCGGGTGTGTGTGGGGGTGTACCTCCTCACCAGCCTCCTCTTCAGACCAGCAGAGACCTAGGCCGAGCCGAGCCGGGAGCCTGGGTGGCCCTTAAACCCAGGCTTTTGAACCGGGGGCTACCTAGCGCCCTAGCTCCAGCTGCTCGCCCAGAAAGCCAGTCCTGCGGGGCCACGGGGCTCCTCCCCGTGCCCTGCCGGACTGCTTGCCTCGAATCCCAGCGGAGGAAGGCTGGGAGCGCCAACACTCCGCACGGGAGATGAGGACCACGAAATAGGATCCTATACAGTAAGATCGGCCTTGCTGGGTGTGTGTGTATATGTGTCTGTGTGTGCACATGCGCATGCCTGCAGGCAGGTTGAAACACTGGCTCTGCTGGGACCCTCCTGCAGGCTAAGGGGGATGCAGAGCTCCAGAAGTTCTGAGTCTGCCTTGTGGGAATTTTCAAGGATCCCGGATTCTTCACCTGTCATTGGAGACCAGGGGGGCCATTGTCCTGCGCCTGCTGCCTTCACCCTCACCGCTAGTTTCCAGCCACCCTCTGAACATTTCATCCTGGCTAAGACACTAGGAACCCTGAGAATTTCCTCCACCTCTCTGCCCCCCACCCCACTCTTCTCGTAAAGTGATCAGAGAACCTTAGCTTGGGAGATGTGGGATGAGCTCAGAAGATAGAAGGCAGGGCGATGACCTAAACTGCTTTTTCAAGAGCTCTGGTCCCGCCATGGCTGAACGTAGACAAACCCCAGGTACTGATCCAGCCCTTCCTGGGATCTAAAAGGCCCCCACAACTCAAGGCCCAGCTCAGTTCATGCTATCAGTCTCCCTTCGGCCTCAGCAGGTCTGGGGAATTAGTGACCTAGGGTGTTAGGGGATGTGCAGGTCTGGGCACAAACTGCTGAGTCCTGGGCTGGAGACAGGTGATATTTTGCCACTAGGAGTTCCTGGGAAACGTGGTAGTTCAGGTTCTCCACTCATAGATGGAGTGTAGAGAGGATCCTCAGGAAGGGGCCACCAACCCCAGCTCCCCTCAGATACCCCTTAGGACTAGGTTTTCAGAAAGTTTCTTCAAGGAACCCCCTGAGTTGGGAAAAGAACCGCCTTGCCTGGCTCAGTGCCATAAGTCTCCAATTCCTTCCCACTCCTCACTCTGTGTCAGGGAGTGAGCCCATTCTACTTTTTCTCCAGGAACATTTCAGTCCCTCCTCATCCATCTTCTCCTTGCCTTTTGGTGTCTCAGTAGGTGAGACTGACTTCCGGAGCCTCTGTGCTGAGAGACTGGGGCCCAGTCACCTGTGGGTAAATAGTGGCCCTTTCCCACCAGCAGCTAAAGAATACACCTGCAATGCAGGAGACGTCGGAGATGCAGATGTGATCCCTGGGCAGGAAGATCCCTGGAGAAGGAAAATGGCAACTCACTTCAGTATCCTTGCCTGAAAAACCCCATGGCTAGAGGAGCTGTGGTCCAAGGGGTCTCGAAGAGTCGGACACCACTGAGTGACTATGTACACATGCACGCACCCAAGCTCAGCATCAAGCCTTTCTAGATCAGAAGTAGGGTTCTAGGCGAGACAAGGTGTGTATGTAGGTGGGTGGGCGTCAAAGCCTGGGTTCCCCCAGGAGCTACCTATACCTATCTGCCCAGGTCCCTGGTCCTCCAATGCCAGTTGGCCTGCAGCTTTGGTCTCTGGCAGGAGCATTCAACATCCTCTTCTGGTGCTCAGAGCCTGGAACCTCACAGGTTTGGTCCTGAGTCTGGTTGTTCCTCCATCTTTCATATCCCTTGGGTGCTCTGGCAGCTGTACAGGCCAGGTCTCCAGGCCTGAACCTCTGGTCCCAGCTCATCCCACTCCCTATGGCCTTGCCCTTGCTGAGGCTGGGGCCAGGCCACTCCCCCAGGTCTGCCGGGGAGCCTCTGTTGAGCTTGCAGCCAATTCAGGTGCCTTCCCTAGCTGGCTTTCTTTCCCATCTCTACCAAGCCACTTCCCTCCCTCAGCCTGTGCATCCCTCCAGCACATTCCCCAGTGCCTATAGGCTCGAGGGGTCTGGCTTCCTCTGCCCTGTCTGGAGCTCCTGTCCACCTACCTCCTGGTTTTGAGACCCTACCCAAAGGTCTGTGGGAGATCCTGGGCAGCACTTGCTCTGCCCCTAGGGAATCCAGTCACCCAGGTGATTGAATCTACTCAGCCATGACTGCTGGAACAGGGGTTCCCCTATAGCTGAAGGGCACTGGGTATCTGAGGTGAACAAGGAGGAGCATATTCAGCTGGGGAGCACAAGACCCAGCTTGTAGAAAAAAAAACCATTCATCGCTTCCTTCCCTGAACCCACCTGTACCCCATCCTACATACCTGGGAGCCAGACCTCTACACCTGCACGTGAAGGAGGGAGTCACTGTCCACCCTCAGGTAGGAAGGGATTGACATTTTAAAATGAGAGAGATGGGATATTCTTGTTTGTTTTTTTAAATAATGAGATTATTATTTTCGTAACACAATCAAGTGTATCTTTTCTAAGAAGATCAGCAGTGCTGAAACCCAAGGAGGGCAGTTCTAATGATAAGATGCTGGACAGGCACTGGGGGCAAAGCGAGGCTCTTCATATTCCAGTGCTTAGACCCCTCCTAGATCAGTAACCACCCGCAGGCTCAGGCACTGCGGTGTCATTGACTTATTCCAGGCAATGCAAGATGACTGAGGCTTGTCTGCGCTAGATGCTCTCTGAGTATTGTGCAGGGAGCAGGACCCTCAGGGTGCTAGAGGTGCCCTTTGTAGGGGTGGAGGTTACCCGGTATGGAGAAGAGGGACCCCAGGGGGCTGGGCCGGGGCTGAAGCCCAGGCGGGTTGGGGAGACCCCCACTGCTGCACCACCTTGGGAGTGCCTGTCCAGCCAACTGGCACTTTTCTCCCTGGCAGCACGTTGTTGCCAGGTCCAGACCACTTGGGTGGCTGCTGAATCCTTTTCCCCACCCCTGCCTCATCCAGTTTGGGGTCCTGGGATAGGGCCTGGACTCCTGAAAGCACCTCCTAGGCACAGCCTGGCAACACCCACCCCCCCACCCAAGACAGCACTCTCCTACTCCACTCTGTCCTCTCCTCTGCTTGGGCAGGGATCCCAGCCATCCCAGCCAGGCTGCTGAGCTCCAGGGCCACCAAGATCTTCCACCCACCTCAGTCCTGGTATATTTCACTGATGCCCTTCCCAAGCCTGTGAGTCCAGGGTTCTATCTGGGAGAGCTGCTCAAGTGGAGCTGTGGGTTTGGCCAGAATGTAAGCAGGGCCCCCTGGAGTGACCCTCATCAGATACCTACCACAAAGGGCAGTTTAGTGCCAGCAGGGAGCTCCTCCCTTGAAGGCCTTGGCCCAGGGCCAAGAAGGCTTAGGGGAGGAGGCAGAGGAGTTCTTAACACCTGCCCTGTATTAAATTATCTGGAAAACTTAGGCAAACTTGTGCTTGGCCACAACCACATGGCTTAAAATCTGGTTCCTTGAGGGCTCCCTATATTTGAAAGTCTTCCAGGTGAAGCCTTCTTGTAAACCACTGAACTGGTCCAAGAGTGGGGGAAGCAGGTGTTGCCTGCCGGCTGAGAGAAAGGCAGGAGTAAAGGTCTGGATTGGTCTTTATGTTGCAGATCTGTGCCGAGCTTAGTCGCTCAGTTGTGTCCGACCCCCATGGTCGCAAAGGCGCCTCTGTCCATGGGATTCTCCAGGCAAGAATACTGGAGTGGGTTGCCATGCCCTCCTGCAGGGGATCTTCCTGACCCCGCGATTGAACCCAGGTCTCCCGCGTTGCAGGCGGATTCTTTACCATCTGAGCCAATGGCTAAGCCCTAGTAGCAGGTCAGGGAATAAGAAATGGTTGTTTCTGCCAAGACCTCTGGTGAAGTAGGGAGAGGGGGAGTTAGCAGTGCTGGGGGCAGTTTTGTGGAGGGGATCAGAGAGGGTGAACAGGCCTGGACAGGGCACAACTGGACCCAACCTGAAGTGTCCAACTTGATCTGAAAACTCCCCCACCAGTTCAGACTCAGGATTGTTTCGGGTAAGGCCACCCAGGGGTGAGGGAGGGGGCTTGGTAGGACTGGATGGGTGTCTCGAGGTTCTAGGATAAGAAATTGGATTTGGGATTTGGGGGTCTTCTTTTCCCCTCTGCTTTCTTCCGGACAGATTCCACAAGAGTGGTTACTTGACTTCCTGCACCTCGTCCCCAGACAGTTCTCTGTGACTCTTCCTTGCTCTCTGCCCCCCCACCTGAAGGTTTTGCAGCCTTTTCCTTCTCCATTAGCTTCTTTTGTCCTTCAGGTTCTCCAGCATTCTCCCCTCTCTGGGTCATGCTCCTTGCACTGCTCTCCTCCCCACCAGGCCAGCCTCTGGAGCACAGCAGTCTCCCTCCATCCCCTCTTCATCCTTCCGCCCACCTGCTCTCCCTCTCCAGAGCCCTTATTTTCCCTCTTCTCTTTGGTCCTCCCCCTGCTGCAGGGGGAACACCCTCTTCTACTTGTCTGTCTTTGGAAATTAGGATCCTGACATGCACTCGGAGTTAAAATCAATGAAAAGACACCAGAGACTTGAGAGAGTCTTAAAAAAAAAAAAAAAACAAAAAACCTCCTTTCCTAAAAAATCCCTTCACTCCTACTATGGATCCTGATTTTATGTGGCTCATCCCCTAAGATGAGCACCTTCATTGGTTTTCTAGCAAGGGACATGTGGCTAACCTTCTGAAGGTGCGCTCCGTTCATGCTTTCACGAAATAGTCCCAGCTGTAGCGTGGCGCCTCGGATGCTCCATTTTGAAGAGAAGGAAACCGAGACCAAGATCAAACAGTGGATTCAAACCTGGGTGCTGGCTCTTGGGGCTCTGCCAAGGCAAAAATCTCTTCTCTTCACCCTTACTTCCCACTGAGAACCGAGCTCCCCCCTAAACATAGATAAGAACTCTCTGGGCCAGAGTTTCAAGGTTTCCGTCCCCCCAGCACAGCAGCCGTAGAGGCGCTTTCGGATTGCGAGGCAAAGCACCCTCGCAGGAAGCCTTAGCCTCTGTGGAGACAGGAGGAAATCTAGACTCGGAGGATGCAGGTTTTGGAACAGCACAGCCCTAACTGATGTGGACAGTGGACTTACCGCCCAGAACCCTGTATGTGCTATTTTGTTTTTGCTGTTTCTCAATAATAGCTTTACTGAGCTATAATCAGTATATCATCAATACATTTACAATTCAGTGGTTTTTGTATATTCACAGGTATACCAAAATACATGGTTTAGGCACAGCTATACAATGTAGCCATCACCACAGTAGATTTTAGAATATTTTTACCACCTCAGAAAGAAACTTTTTGGTGATTATAATTAATAATGTGCTTAGTTGTGTCTGACTGTTGGCAACCCTGTGGACTATGGATTGTAGCCTGCCAGGTTCCTCTGTCCGTGGGATTTCCTGGCAAGAATACTGGCGTGGATTGCCATTTCCTCCTCCAGGGGATCTTCCCAATCCAGGGACAGAATGCATCTCCTGCATGGCAGGCAGATTCTTTACCGCTGAGCCACCCGGAAGCCCTTATATATAATTAATAAAACTGTATTGCATATTTGAAAGTTGCTAAGAGTTGATCTTAAAAGTTTTCATCCTAAGGAAAAAAATGTAACCATATGTGATGATGGATGTTAACTACACTTATGTGGTGATTGTTTTGCAATATATACAAATATGGAACCATGTCTTTATACCTGAAACAGATATATGTCAGTTATATCTCAGTTTAAAAATGAAAAAAAAAAAAAACTTATACCCTTTAGCTATTACCCACAACTTCCCATCCCCGCCCCTCAGCCCTAAGCAAGCACAAATCTACTTTTTGTTTGATTTGGCTATTATGGAACTTTCATATATATATGAAATCATATAATACATGATCTTGTGTCTGGCTTCTTTCATTTAATGATTCGAGTTTCATTCATGTTGTAGCATGTATCAGAACTTCCTTTTTTTAAACGGTCAAATAATATTCCATTGTATGGTTATACTACATTGGTTTATCCATTCATTACTGATAGACATCTGATTGTTTTCATTTTACCTGTGTGAGAATGTGGGGGCTCCCCTAGCTCAGGGTTTCCTGCTTGGCCAGAAGAAAGAGGAATTTTTCTGAGAGCAGATGAGGGAAACTGGTGAAGCTCAGGGAACAGCCTTCCCTTGACTGTGTGTCCCCACCTAATCCATTTCCTTCTGGATGCATCGTTTCCACTTCTGGCTAAAGAGGGGAGGCCCAGGCAGGACTGGGAGGCTTGTAGGAGTTACAGACTCTGAAGTAAAGAATCAGAGCCTGGCTCTCTGCTAGGCAGGGCTGGAATCCTGGCTCTACTGAGAACTAGTGCCTAATGGGTTGTTTCACCTTGCTATGCTTCAGTGTTCTTATCTCTTAGATGGGGATAATATTAGTACCAACCTCCTGCAGCTGCTATGAGGAGTCAGCTAGTTCATGTGAACACTTTATCCAGGATCTGCCACTCTGTGGGTACTGGAGGAAACAATGTGGATGCTTGTATCATTTAAGACTTAAGGCTGAGAGCGCTAGGGGTGCTGGTGCCCACGCTATTGAGCTTCACATATTCACGTTCCAGTTGTGCCATGTCTTAGCTCCCAAGCCAGATTCTCCAGATCACCAGCCTCCTGGTGGCCTTTCCCAGGGAAGAATGAATTAGGGATGTGAGGAACAGTAGCACAAGCTGAAGGTTCAGAGTCCTCCCCAGAGAAAGGGGCTTCATGGTGGGCAGGATTCAGGCCCTTCACTCTTCCCCAGGCATTTCCAATGAGGTGTGCCTTGGAGAGTGTGCTGGCAGCCAGAGGGCTCCCCTTTATATCTTTTGACATCTTTCCAATTTGTGGGATGCCGCAATTAGAACATACCCAGAAAAACAACTTCTTAAATGTCGTTGTTAGAATAGGTTTGAAAGCATTTTGTTTCCCTGCTTTCATCAAGGGCAGCTACTGTCTTCCCTCCCCGAGTCTGTGCCTCGTGGCTGGCTGGTTGGCAGTGACTTACCGTGTTGATGCAGCTCAAGGTCATCAACCACCAGTTCCCAGTTCCCAGCACAGGGAAAGCTGAGCATCTTGGGTCAAGTTGTACCCCAAAGTGGTCATCTGTGATCAGTATTACCAGCAGGCGGGGTTCCAGGCTGAGCTTGGTAGGGAAGCAAGGAAGCACAGCCCTGCTGGCACCCCATTCAGTGCTGACCCTGGTTCTGGAGTCTCCCCTACCTTGCGAGCCCAGGGCTTCCTTACTCTGTGGGTCAGGTTGGGTCCAGTCAAGAGTGCCGTGAAAGACAGGATCACCCAGGGCCAGGAACTGTTTTGTTCTTTAGTCGCCAAGTCCAGTCTGACTCTTTTGTGACTCAATGGACTGTAGCCTGCCAGGCTCCTCTGTGTGTGGAATTCTCCAGGCAAGAATACTGGAATGGGTTGCCATTTCCTTCTCCAGGGTATCTTCCCGACCCATGGATTGAACCCATGTCTCCAGCATTACAGGCAGATTCTTTACTGGGCAGAGAGGGAAGGTGAGGCTAGAATTCTCCATCACCTGATTCAGGGTCGGAACATCTGAAGAGAAGGGCAAGGAACTGCCTGGCGGTGGGTGTTGGACTTTTGGAGCTCTGGGGGGAATGCTGGAGGTGTCCTGACTACTTGCTAAGATCCTCTCCTGATGCTGTGATTGCCCCTTAGGGAGCCTGTTCCCCTACTCCCAGATGTCAGGAATTTATACTTACTAAGAACAGTTTCCCAGGAGCTGTTGTCACACTCTGGAGTATCTTTCAATCAACAACTATTTACTGAGCTACTACTATATGCTGGTATGGTGCAAGGTATTGGGGAACAGTTGTGAAGCAAACAGAGCCAAGTCCCTGAACTCAAGGCAGGGGACCTTGGAGTTTGATCTTGCAGGGCCAGTCCACCTGGTGGGTCCCAGAGATGGGTATGCCAGCTGGCGACTAAGCACAGATTTGTTTTCCTGGCTAGAGAACCATCTCTGAAAATAACTCTCCTTAAAGAGACTCCTTAGCGCAGCCTCGGCAGCCCAAATACAATGAACGAAGGGCCAAAAAGGGAACGCGTTGCCTCCTGTTAGGTTCAGCTGGCTGACAAAACAAAACAAACAAGCAAACAAACAAAACCCCCCAAACCTGCGGACCCACACCTTGGTGTGCTTGTGGGCTTGTATTTGTAAGTACATACGATGTGCACTAATTTCATTAACTCTTTAAACAATTAGGTTTATTTTATTTTATTTTGCAAAAAGAGAAACATGAATCTGAGGGGAAAACATTCAAAACAGCACAAAAGATTATAAAGTGACAAGCAGGTGTCTTCCAGACCCTACCGTTCGAAGCCCCAAGTTGTAGCCCGGTATCAGACAAATATCAACCCTTGCTTCCTTCCCCTTAAAATAGGAATGAAGTCACTCTGTCCTCTGTTCTAGATCCTGCCTTTCCTGCTTTCGCCCGTGCCTTGGCGCTTACTCCTGGCAGCCCGGTCCGCCTTTCGCTTTCCGTGTCCTCACTGCTTGGCAGCCTCGTGTGAAAGTGCCGGCTTCCCCACAGCGTCGCCAGTATGGGGTGTTACCTGAGATTTTGATCTTCGCGGGTCTGATAGACTTCTAAAAAAAAAAAACGAATTAATCTAAGAGGAGACAAGGGAAGGCAAGAGAAGGAAAAAACATGCCCGCGACACCGGGCCGTGGCGTTCAGAGGGCGCGTAAGCGTGGGCGCCAGCGATGCGGGGCGGTGGCGGCCCGCGCATCGCCGCCTCAGAAGACCCGAGGCTCGCAGCCCTTGGCGCGCTTTAAAGCCGGGCTAGCAGAGAGTGGCGGCTGGGTCAGCGGGAATTAGCGCGTCGGGGCCGGGGCGAGGGATCGCCGCTGGGCGAGAGTTCAGGACAGGATTAGCGGGTTCAAAAGCAGGTCAGAGAGAGCTAAGCGAGGCGACGGGGTCCGTGGGAGGTCAAGGTCCCGGCAGAGGCGCGCTCCGGGCCGGGCGCGGGAACCGCAGCGGGCGGGGACTGCGCACGCGGGCCGACTAGACCGAGAAGCTGAGGTCGCAGCGCGGAGAGGCTGGACAGCCTCGTCCTAGGGCGGCCGCTGGACTATCACCCCCCTGCCCCACCCCCAACCCCGAGTGTGCGGCCGGGCCTCGGGGAATGGGCCGGCGGAGAGGTGAAGGCGGGGGTGAACCCAGACACCCGCCAGAGACATTGTCAGTGAGCACAGGGCAAATAAATGCATCTGAGCTCTCTATGCGCGCACGTGTCTGCGGAACAGGACTAGCCTATTTTTCTCTTAGATCTGTTCTTTTAAATTTTAATCCCATTTCTTTCCCTTAATTTTTTCAAAAATATTTATTTTTGGCTGTGCTGAGTCTTCCTTGCTGCCCGGGCTTTTCACTAGTTGCAGGGAGTGGGGGCTACTCTCTAGCTGTGGCGCTCGGGCTTCTGGTCGCGGTGACCTCCTGTTGCGGGAGCACGGGCTTTAGGGAACACAAGCTTCACGCGTTGTGGCAGGTGGGCTCGGCAGTTGCGGCTCCAGGGCTCTAGAGCACTGGCTCAGAAGTTGTGGCACACGGACTTAGTTGCTCCACGGCATGTGGGATCTTCCGGGATCAGGGATCCAACTGGTGTCCTATGCATTGGCAGGCAGAGTCTTTACAACTGAGCCACGGGGGAAGTCCTTTGCCTTAATTAAAAAAAAAAAAAAAAAACAACTTTCTTTTTTCCCCCTCTTTCTGGCGAGGGAAGAAAATCTCTTACGCCAACAGTTCGACAACTGTGCTAAGAAATTTTTTGCTGGGCTCTCTCCTTCCCCGCGGAAGATTTCCGTCGCCTCTGCTGCGGGACAATTGCGGAGTATCATGCCAAGTGTGCAGAGATAGACGTACAGCCCACACTTCTGTGAAGCCTGAAATGTATTAAGGGAGAGCTGGAGGGACAGCAATGCCCCGAAAGAAGTGAGTGTGGCGGGGGGGTGTGTCCTGTGAGCCTCTAAGTTGAAGTGATTTTTTTTTTTTAAGGAGGATGAGAATGTGTTCATGTACTACTTCGCTCTCCTGAAAGAGCTCCTGGATACTGATGGGAAATAAACGTGGAATACTGCAAGGTGCGGAGTCGGTGCTCCACTCTGGAATTCTGGCGTTGGTAGATAAGCAGACCACGGATGGCTCCCAGAGTCACTTGGCGGAGGTGTCCCCACCCACGGTGGTCCTGCTTTCCCCTTCCCCAGCCTCGGCCTTTCTCCTGCCCTCCCCCAAGGGCGAGGCAGCCTCGGTCGGGAGCGCGGGAGCCAGGAGGCTCAGGCGTCCGTCTTGATCTCCACGAAAGCAGCCAGCCTCTCTGGACTGGGCCCCGCTGCTTTTCCGCGGCGAAGTCTCCTGAACAGCCCGCTTCTTGGGGCAAAGTTGGCCAGTCCTTGGGGTAACGGTGGTGGGGAAGGTCGTGGTGGTCGTGGTGGAGGCGGGTCGGGGGGTCGTGGTGATGGGGGGCGGGGGGCAAGAGTGAAGGTGGCAGAAAGGGAAAGAGCAGAACCGGTGGGAAGGGAGAGAAGAGGAGAAAACTGGGTCCGCAGAGCCCGGGAGCAGGAGCCGGGGTCGCGGAGAAGGGGAAGGGGCGGGGCCGGAAACCGGGAGGCCGCCCGAACAAAGCGCAGCCGGCCCTCGGCCGGCAGTGGTGCGCGTCTCGCTGGTTTCTCCTGAGTCTTTAGATCGGGTCGGCAGATCTGCTGGTGCAGGTGGGGCCGTGCAGGCTGGGGAAGCCGGTCTAAAGGGATCGATCCCCGGAGAAGTCCCTCTCACTCAGTCAGCCAGCATTCAGCTCCGCCCAGGCGGGCTGCGGTCGCCCGTGCGGGGTCGGTGGGCAGCGGGCGAGGGGTCCCTTTCCCACTCCTCGGCCCAGGCACCCTCGACGCCTCTGGCTTTGTTCCGAAAGACCCCGGGAACCTCATCTCCCGCCCCCTGGCCCCTACTCGACCGTCGAGATACAAAATACCTCCCTCCAGCTGAAAATATCTCTGGTTTGAAATCGTATAAACAATGCCGAGAGTCTTCTCAATGCGGCTTCCAGCCTCTGCACCCTGTTCAGAGGGTTAGAGCAACGATAATAAATTGAAAGAAGGGAAAAAATATCCCAGTGCTCAAACCTAAAATCATCACCCTCATTCCTTACAAAAAGGGGAGAAAGTGTTGTTGTTGTTGTTTTCCACTGCACGCTTAATTTACATTTTACTCATGGTGAATGAATGTGTAATTTTGTGTTCAGCCTTTGCTACTTCAGGTGTCTCCTACATTATTTGTCAGATGCTGTAGTCCATATAATATGCTCTTCAATAGCCGAGAAATATTGTTGTTACTGTGTAAAATAATCATTCAATTGCTAGCTATTTTAGCGTGCCTAGTTTTGTAGCATTAAATAATGCTCAAACCAGAACGACCAAATATATGGCTTCCTGTTTCCGGGAGGATTCTTTTTTCAGGATCCTTACTGGGTCAACAGGATAGGGACATTTTCATTGCTCTTAATGCATTGTCGAATCGCTTTCCAAAGCAATCTGTACCGGCATTTATTTTCGGGTCATTGTGGGCCGGGCGTGGTGCTGGTGGTCAGGCCTTAGATCTTTTCCCCCTGTGAGGAATGGGAGCGCTGGGCTAGGGAGAAGACCGCGGTTCTTTCCCTTGCCTGGAAAAAGCCAGATAAGGCCTCACGGTGGAGGTGAGGGCCGATCATCTCAGATAGGGCTTGCAAGTAGAAATTGAGGGAAGGACAGAGTTTTGCTGGGAGTGTCGCGCGTGGGTGGGAGAGTCAGGCAAGGTGCAACTCACTACCCCTCCAACGGAATTGGAAACCCTCATCGCTGGGCATTTGCGCTATTTTTAAGGGTTGCTGTATTAAGAGAGGCATACTTACATAACCATTATATTTAGATATTGCCTGTTTTGAAAGGAGTTCACATTTCCTTATTTTAAAATGTCAATTATGCTTTAAGAAACAATTCCTTCTTTTAGCCACAGTAATATGTATCTTAAAAGCAATAAATATATTACTTGACCTTTTCCATAATAAGAATATTACATGTATTATATGGTTAATTAAAAATCATAAGTTAACATAAAATTATTGTAAAATAAACAGATTGAAGTATATACAAATTCCTCTCCTTAATCCTCCCTCAGAAGTAGTATGGCTGATAGTTACAGCGTTGCATATGCAAACTGTAAGTTTTTTGTGATAATGATTCATATTATCCCTGCTACTCTACAGACTGCCCTTAAAAAAATTATCAATAGACCATGGCATTCTTACATGTCAGTGGACCGTAGCTCTATCTCATTTTAAATAGCTGTTCACCACTTTTCTCTGCTTAGAAACTTACATAAATAATACATGAATGTCTTTTATATCATAAAATAAATCAAACAATGCCAGAATATAAAGATAAAACAAGAAACAATGTGGCTTTTTTCTGTTGTTTCCCTTCTTCATACTTGCCTATCCCACTCCATTCCTCAGAAGTGTGGAGTTTTTACATTCTTTTCTAAAACTTTATTTTAAAATAATTTCAAATTTATGGAAAAGTTGCAAGAATAGTACAAAGAGCTTCAGCATACTCATTTCTTAGCTGCATTTGCTTTATTATTCTCTTTTCCTATGTACTTATAAAAATATTGTTGAAGCATCTGAGAATATGACAGACAGTATGCCTCTTTATTCCTAAACACTGCAGTGTTTCCTAAGAAAGGAGACCTTCACCTACATAACCTCAGTATGATGATCAAAATCAGGAAATTTAACACTGATACAATGCTATTATATAATCTTCAGGTCTTATTCAAAATTTGCCAGTTGTCCCACTAATGTTCCTTATGTTATTATTGTTTTCTGCTCCAGGATCTAATCCAATATCACTCATTACACTTAGGTTTCAAGTTCTGCTAGTGTCCTTTAGTTGGGAACAATTCATCAACTTTTCTTTGCCTTTTGTAACATAGATATTTTTGAAGAATACAGACCAGTTATTTTATACACATTTTGGTTTCTTGTTTTGTTTTAAACAGTTTGAAACTTAAAAAGAAGTTGTCAAGTATAAAGATCTTACTGCATCCAGAACCAATTTGAGAATAAATTTCTGACATATGCTTTATTTTGTATTTCCAATAAACAAGGGCATTCTCCCCAATAATCACAATACTATCATCAAAATCATAAAATTAACATTGCCGTCAACTGATGAGATCAAGTTTATCAATCAGCCTGAAAATATCTCTATAGCAAAAGAATGCAGTGGAGTTCGTTTGTTGCACTGAATTTTCGTTGTGTCTTGAGTCTCTTTCAATCTGTAACAGACGGTCTTATCTTGACTTTCATGGCCAGTTATCATGTTGTAGAATGTCTGACAGTGTGGTTTTGTCTCATGTTTCCTCATGATTCAATTCAGATTATGCATCGTTGGTAAGAATATCACTGAAGTGATGCTGAATTCTTCTCATTGTATCTTAGCCAAGTGGGGTATAATATTGACTAATCCCATTGCTTTGATCAAATGAGTAAGGTAGTATCTGCTATGTTTCTCCCTGTAAAATTTTTTTCCATTGTAATTAATACATATTTTTCAGGGAGGAACTTTGAGAACTACGTATATACTTTGCTCTTATAAAATTCTCTATTCTTTAGTAATGAAAAAATTCAATTGCATTTTATTGTATTAAATGAATTATAACTTGTTACTATCATTATTTGCTTCATTATTTACTTACTTTGCAAAGTGTCCCAAATGCAATCAGTGGGAGTCCTTTCAAGCTGGCCTCTTTTTTAAAAACAGTTTATTAAGATATAATTCATATACCATACAAGTCACCTACTTAAACTATAAAATTCAGTGATTTTTAGTATAGTCACAGAGCTGTGCAATCATCCCTACAATCAGGTCTAGAACATTTTCATCACTCCCTAAAGAAACCTCATACCCTTTAGCTATCTACTACTAATCTTCTCATGTCCCAAGGCCCCAGGCAACTGCATATCAATTACTTTCTATCTCTATAAGCTTTGCCTGTCCTGGAAATTTCATATAAATGAATTGTACAATATGCACAGTCTTTTGTGACTGGCTCTTTCATTTAGCATAGTGCTTTCAAAGTTTATATACATTGTAGCATGAAGCATTATTTTAATTTTAGGAAAGCCTCTCCCAAGTGGGAGTCCCATAGCTTTTATTTTATTTTGAAGTATAGTTGATTTAAAATATTATGTTAGTTTCAAGTATACAGCATAGGGATTCTTTTTCTTTTTTTTTTCAGATTGTATTCCATTATAGGTTAATACAAGATATTGGGTAAAAACTTCATTCACTTTTAGTGCTGAGAGATATTTCATTGGATGGACATACCACAATTTGTTTACTCATACATCAGTTGATAGACATTTGGGTTGCTTCTACTTTTTGGCTATTGTGAGTATTGCTGTTATGAATATTTTAATAAAAGTTTTTGTCTATTCAGTATCTTGTAATAAACTATAATGGGAAAGAATCTGAAAAAGAGCATATATGACTTTCCTGCACACCAAAAACTAATACAACATTGTAAATCAACTGTATTTCAATTAAAAAAAAGTTTTTGTGTGAGTGTATGTTTTAATTTCTCTTGGGTATATACCTAGGGTGGAACTGCTCTATCAAACAGTTGACTCTGTTTTAACTTTCTGAGCAAGTGCCACCCTATTTTCCAAAGTGGCCGCACCATTTTGCATTCCCACCAGCGGTGTATGAGGGTCCCAGTTTCTCACATCCTGGCCAACACTTGTAATTACCTGTCTTTTTGTCTATAACCATATAGTCAGTGTTTATGGTGTCTCACTGAAGTTTTGATTTTCATTTCTCTGAAGGCTAATGATGCTATCTTTTCACGTGCTTATTGGCCATTCACATATCTTTGGGAAAATGTCTACTCAGATCCTTTGCCCATTTTAAAACTGGGTTATTTATCTTTGAATTGTAAATGTTGTTTGTACAGTCTGGATGTAAGCCCATTATCAGATATTTTTTCTGGTTCAGTGGGCTGTCTTTTCACTTTTCTGACAGTGTTCTTTGAAGCACAAAGGTGTTTTCTTTTGCCCAAGTCCAATTTATCTATTTTTTTCTTTTACTGCATTTACTTTTGGTAATGTAGCTAAGAAATCGTTGCTAAATCAAAAGTCATGAAGATTTAGGCCTATAATTTTATCTCATATTTAAATCTCATTCATTTTGAGTCAATTTTTATATGTGGTGTGAGGGAAGAATCCAACTTCATTATTTTGCTTGTGGATATCCAGTTACTCCAGCACTATTTTTGGAAAAGACTATTTTTTCTCCATTGAATTGTCTTGGCACTCTTGTCCAAAAATTCCTGTTTCTTTTTAACATGTCCTTATCTGAGCACTTCCTTACTTTCTAGCATAAAATACTTCATTTCCACTTTGTACTTCTCCATGCTCTTGCTCTTGAATCAGCCATTTCCCCAAGGAGTTCTGATTCTTTTAGTGCAAATGTCATTTAGAAGCTGAGATCTGGGTTCTGGTCATGGCCATTGCTACTGAGGGGGTTATAGCTACAAGACTCTCTCAGCGGACAGAACCAGGGGATATGTGAGCGTACCTGTAACACTTTTACACTCACAGTTATTGATACCTATACATTCACATCAATAGCTCCAATTTCAGCCCCACATCATGGGGCTCTCTCTGGTTTTCTTCTTTTCCTTATTTGTAGCTCCCCTCTCTGAAGTGACAAACCTGACTCCCAGTACCCTCATTCTGTGTATTTGATCACTTCCCTGGTGTGTAACCAGCTTCCTGTTGCCACCTTGCCTCTCCCCACCCCTGGTCCAAATGCAGGGGCCCATCTCACCCACTGGGGGTTCAGATACTCAGGACTGAACCACTGGTTCTCCCTACTCGGATCCCATCTCCCACTCTGGATCGCTGTAGCCCACACTCTGCCTGTGGACATTTGTCTTTCTGGGCCCCATCTAATGGCTTTTGAGCAGAATTTTCAGGAAGGAAGCACAGCATTATGGTTTTAGAGACCCATCTCTGTTGCTCTGTGCATACTTAATCTGTTGCTTCAGACTGCTGCGTAACACTCCGTGGTATGTGACCATCATGGTTCAGTCATCTACCCCTCCAGGGAAAGACAGCAGGTGGCTGCAACTCCCCTGCCACCTCAAATAATGCCACGGTGAACATCCTTGTGCAGTTTTCCTTAAGCATCAATGGGAAATACCCTTGGGTACCAATGAGTGAAATTTCTGGCTCATAAAATATGAGAACGTCTTAACTTGCCTAAATACTGGCAGTTTGCTGTCTGGATGGCTCCTCCAGTCCACACTAATGAGGAGGGCACACAGGTTTCTGTATCCACATATCCCTTCCACCTCTAACCTGGCATGTCTGAGTCTCTAGCTGCAGGTCTATGACACATAAGGGGATATTTTGTTTGTTTTGATGTTCATATCTCTGATTATCAGTAATCTTGAGCATGTCTCCAAGTGCTTGTTGGCCTTTTGACTTTCCTAAGTCTGTGTTGTGTTTCCTAAGTCTCTTTTCCCTTAAGACCAAAATAGATCTGACTCTTCATATTATTCTCCAGCTTTCCTCCTTCACTTAAAATATCTTGAGAATCTTTTTATCAGCCGCATGGAGGTCCCTAGCTTGGGTGACCTATAAAGTGGTAAGCCATCTCCTTATTAATGGGCATCTGGGCTCTTTCAGGAGTTTCCACAAATAAATGCTTCCATATCCATCCTTGAATACACATCTCTGCACTGTGGCAGAATTACTTTAGATGACTTTCTAGAAATGTTGTCTTTAATTTAGAATGCATTTTGAAGACAGCATATTTAGTAAAGGTTTCCTTGTGGCTCAGACAGTAAAGAATCAACCTGCAATGCAGGAGGCCTGGGTTTGACCCCTGGGTTGCAAAGATCCCCTGGAGAAGGGCATGGCAACCCACTCCAGTATTCTTGTCTGGAGAATCCTCATGGACAGAGGAGCCTGCTGGGCTACAGGCCATGGGGTCTCAAAGAGTCAGACATAACTGAGCAACTAACACAGACACACAGCAGCGTCTTCAAGTCTGTAGTAGAAACTTGGGACTCACTCAGACACAAGAGTTTGGGAAGAAAGAAGGTGTCACTGAGAAGTGCTCCTGGTTTTGGAAATGTAAAGGGACACTGAAGAGTTAGGTGGTGAGAACTGTCCCCGGGAAACAGACCTGAGCAAAGAGCCATAGTCAACCATCTTGGCCAGGGTATGGCAGGCGGTGGGGGAGGAGGTCCCCTGACAAGCTTCCTGAAACTGCCCAGCAGACTCCATCAGGTCCAGAGTCAAAGTCTCTGGCAAGAGCCATGGGAAGTTGTGGGCCCACAGATGGAAGTGCCAAATGTTATATTTTCACAGGAAGAGTGACTGTCTTCCCCATTTCCCTCTTCCCTTCATGGCTCCGGAGTGTGAAGGTAGGAAGTAGTCATCTGCCTGATCACAGACATGTTCACAATCTGAATTTCCCCTCTTCATGGGGATTGGCAGGATGCAGTTTTCTGCCACGCAGTGGGGTAGTTTGTCCATTGGATAAGGTCACCTGGCCCAGAAAGTAAATGGGAACTGAAAACCAGTCTAAGCTCATTTTCACAGAGGTGCTGCATGGGTTGGAGGGACACCTGCCTCTGAGCCAAGAGAGCCAGTGCCTCAGGCCAGACACATGAAATTATCCAGGGGAGGGTCCCAGGACCTCTCTCACCAGGCATCTCTTCCTGAAGAGTGTGTCCCTTCCCAGCAGTCCCTAAGGGAGGGCAGCCCAGGCTCTCTGGGGAGATCCCACCCCATGGGGCCTGAGTAGGGCTGGACAATGACGAGGGGAGGAGAATGTTTACAGGCTGCAGAAGGAGGCAACTGGGTTAGGAGCTTTCATCTTGCTTGCTTTGGCAGAATTGAGGAGGACTGATTATATATACCAACTTCTGGCACTTGAGTTAGAAATTAGAGATGATGCATGCTCCCTCTTCGTCTTTCTGGAATCCACAGCCTGTGACAGACAGCACAGGTAGCATTAGGTGGAGCCAGAGATGGAAGTGTATGGAGACTTAGGTGCAGGCAGAGCCCTCTCAGGTGGACCAAACAGCCAGTGTGGGCTAGACGGACCGCTGGGGGCTGGGGGAAGAGACCATCCATCCTTTCACACAGCAGGGAGGCTAGGCTGCCTGGAGCGAGCAAAGCTCTGTGGGACTGGAGTGTTAGGGTCTGTCTGTCTGATTTGAACTGAGGTCTGGGCAGGCCTCTGTAGGGCCCTAGGTGGAACCCCCATAACCTCATCCCAACTCAGCTGCTTGGCTTCTGACTAGCTTACTGAGCGGTTATTTTTACAAGGACTGGTGCTGGGCAAGGTAATACCAAGATGGCTGACTCGTGTCATCTACCCAGGGCAGCTCTCAGTGGGAGCCGCTGTGATGAGTCTAGTGAGGGGTGGAGAAGGAGACAGAAACACAGACAGGCAGTTACGATGCAATAAAAAAGTGCTGATAAGGGCTAACATTTATTAAGCACTCATCATAGGCTTGTGAGCTCCATAATGACCGAGTGAGATGGACCCTACCGCCCTGATTTAATACACGGGGGAAGCCAAGGCTCAGACAGGCTCGATAAGTTGCCCAAAGTCACACGGTGAACAGTGAGACTGAACTTCTCTGTCTCAGGGCTGTCTCCTTCATCTCTGCACCGCAGGACCCTATGCCATACGTTAGTGACAGCGGTGCAAGCTTGTAACTTAACTACTCCGGTCCATGTGTGATGAGGACGTGCGCCAAGCATGCACACTACCGCCCTGTCTCTGTCTTTACCGTCATTTTACCGTGAGGCGGGGCCCCCTTTCTCTCTTTCTCCCGCCGCCTCAGTCGGGTGGCAGCCGGTCCTGCAGCCGGAAGCCGCACGTCTGTCGCCCCCCCGGGAAAGCAGCCTCTTGTCGCCCCCTGCTGGCCGCGACGGCGCTTTCCCAGCGCCTGGTTCCCTGCTCCTGCGCTCCAGGTGGTGGGCGCCTGCTTCTCGGTTCCCCACCACAACCCCTCCTCGCCCAGGGTCCGCGGCAGCGTGGCGGGTGGGGCTTGGGGAGTCGCGGGGGTGGATAGCTCGGACAGGAGCCAGGCGCGAGCAGCTGGTCGCCTGTATGTGGTTTACTTGACTGTGCCCAGAGCCGCGGTCCACTCTCCCAGCTTCAGTCCCTTCCGAGGGGTATGCTTGGGGCGGGACCAGGGGCCCCTTAGGACCCGGAGCCCAGAGCACTGTGGCCCCGCAAGGAGCGTCATATATTCGTTCTGGGTATTGAGGGTCCAAGGATGATGGAAACACCCACTGCGACATAGTGAACAATGGCAGCCCCCACCCCCGGCCGCCCCGTGGCCTGACGTCACCGCCCTCCTCCTCTCAGTGATTAGAGGCCATTCTGAGTGTCTAGGAGGGGAGGTAGACATCGGAGTAGGTGAGGCTGAGTGACATACAGGAGAATAATTCTGGGTGTAAAGTACAAGCCTGGTGCTAGGAGGGTCGGGGTCACCAAGAGGTTGCACCTGAGCAAAGCTCCGCAGCATCTGTTGGCGCCCACCTGGTGGGCCTTCCCTATGCAGAAGGGCTGGGGAAAGAGAGATGGCGGGGAGCACTTCTGACATCTGGGTCTGCTCTGTTCCCAGCAGCAGCGACTGCTTCTTTCCAGAGCTTCCGGTCTTACATCTTGGCACAGGGTGGGCAATTAGTCCTTCAAGACCATGGGGTGACAGTTCTCTACTGTGTTTGCCAACTTAAGAGAATTGTTACCTTCAACTGAACAGATAATACATGACTGCAGGAATATGTCAGGGGAAGGTGGGTCCCCTTAAGGATCAGGAGGACAGGCTTTCCCAGACCCTTCTGTCTTGTGGGAAGGACTCTTCCTGGCCGATGGCTGTTGTCCAGAAGAACGGTCACAGAGGGGAGTCAGAGGCTGCTGCTATTATCCCTCAATCTGGCCACCTCGGACTGTCGGTTTCTGTGGCTCAATCTTGTTTTATGTGCAGAATTGGAGGAAGTGGCCCATGACTATTATTATTTTTTTTTAAAGCTAGAGATTTATTGTTATTTTGTGATTAATAAATTGTCAAACTGGTTATGACACTACCCCACACTGTATAGCACCCCAATAGTTTGAGTTAGGCAAACAGAATTTCCTTGGGGAGGGAAGAAAAAAGCTGTAGAACAGCCGAATGTACTCAACATTGTTAAAACGGCTCTTTGTTTTCACCCCTGAATGATACTTCTTTACTACACTATATGCACAGAAATCCTAACAGAATCTTGGTTGCCAGTATTATTTAGGCTGGTCCAATCCAGGACAGAACCCCACCCCACCCCCAAAATTCCCCTTCTCTCAGGCTCTGAAAAGCACACTATTTAACTATTTCTTAATAGAACTACCAAAACACTTCAGAAACAAGTGGCTCACAAATCATTTTAAATTCGTGTATTGCCTGTGCATGAGAAAACTGATAAACCCCGAAGATAGTTCTATTTTTATATGGCGATTAAAAATAACTGAAACATCAAGACACTTTCAGTGAAAGCAACATTTCAATTACAAATTGTAATGCCTGTTAAACTACCTATGGGAGAAGCTGAAAGTCCTAGGCAAATGCACTTTGGGGTTATACTACAGTGCTCCTTCAGTCTGCACAAAGATTAAGGTAATTTACAGTCAGTCTGTGAATGCTGAGACAATGTTACATCATCTTGTTTGTACAATTAATACGTCCTTAAAGAGACAACCAGAATCAGTTTTTCTACTGTATTTTCAACAAGCCTCACTAACCAGTACTTTTTGAGATGTTCATCAAAGATGCTGTAAGGTTCTACACAATTAAGAAATACTCTGCTTTGAAGTATTTCCTAATCTTTATTTTTTCCATTACAGATGTTTTGCTCAGATGATCTACTGTAGTATGTTTTTAGAGATGCTGTCCCAAATGTGCATACATACATTGTATACAAATAAAGCAAAAACTGTCAGTAGTATAAATCTTACAGCATTTTTGTTTGCAAAAATACATGCCAAAGTCACAATAAGCAATGTTGTGTCACAAATTATAAAGCGCAAATGATTTGCTTCTTTTTAATGCTTTTATTCTACATAAATTACTACCAGAGACTAATGTTTAAAAAGCAAATAAACTGGACAGATGCAGGACAAAAATCTGTTCACCCAACTATAAAAGGTGATATGTTTCTTAAAAATTACAATAAATGCAGAAGTGTTTGACGCATGCAGTAGCCTTAAATGAAAAAGCATTGATTCCCACTGTTCCAGGAAAACAAAAAACAAACAAACACAGTGAAACCCACACATCTTACTGCACTCCACCTTAAAATGTATCATATATTGGGTTTGTTTATAACAGCACAGAATTCCAAGAGTCAAAATGAAATAAAGCGGGTATTTTAAAGATTTAAGAGCCGTTATCAAAAATAAATTACATTTTTTTCAAGATACAGAAATGCTGCTATGATGGCTGAGAGCCCAGTAACCTTTCAATAGCTGCATTGATATCACCTCCTGTGGCTATTAGTGCTTGCAAGTTTGCTTCACGGTTCAAAAATCCCATTGCACTGAGCTGTTCCAGTTGCTGCTGAAATCTAACTTCTGGATTCTGTAGCTGAGGATTCACTCTAGCAAGAGCCTGCAGCATTTGTTGAATAAACTGCTGGTGTCCAGGTTTGGTGGTTCCTACTGTGGGACTTGGGTTTTCGCTAGATGTAGAAGTAGAGCCATTGGTTCCTGAAGAACCTCCAGTACTTCCTAATGCCCCCAGGCCAGGAGTAAACCCTGGGATGAGGCCGGGGGCTTCAGTTGCTAAGGTCTGTAAACCCTGCTGAATCTGTAATAAGGCCTGCATTGCTCTAGGGTTTGACATTGCAGATAACGTATCAGGATTCTGCATCTGTGCAGCAAGGTCAGGGTTCTGGCTTAGTGACTGCATCATGCTTCTCATGTAGGGGGCAGACAACCTGTTTTGCATAAGTTGTGGGTTTTCAGTTATTTGCTGCAAGAAGCTCTGCATTCCTGGTGTGTTGAACATACTAGCTCCTACTCCAGGCCCCGAGCTTGGCGCAGAACTCGGCCCTGCAGTACCACTGGCAGCACTGCCACTAGTGGCCCCCACTGTGCTGCTGGTGCCACTGGAACCTGATGAACTCTGAGCAGCCTGAGGAGCCCAAGGATTGGGTAATGGATCTCTATTTTCTGTACAGGAAGGCTGACTACCTTCACCTGATGATGTATTGCTCACTAATGAAGCAAATGGATTACCACCAAACTGTTCTTGTGCAGCACTCAGCATGGGTTCCTGAATATCTGTGTACATGCGCCGCAAAGCATTGTATCCCCCTGGGATGCTTTCCAGGTTGCTCAAGGCTCGGTCCTGGTTTCTCATCATTTCCTGCATCATTGCTGGATTTCTAGCAAGTTCCAATGTTTGTCTCATAATATCTGGATTATTCAGCATATGGCTAATTTCTGGATTTCTCCGTATCAACGGTTGCATTTGTGGATTGGCCATAATTAACTGCCTCATCAGGTCAGGATTTGAAAGCATGCTCTGGACAAAGGGATTCTCCATGATCTGGACCATCATTTCAGGATTGGACATAAGTTGCCACTGCATCTGGCTCTGTAGTTCAGAGAAGTTGGTAGTATTCAAACCCAAGCTACTCAGACCTGCAAGTCCTCCAAGTCCACCTAAACCAAAAGGGTTGCTAGTGGCAGAACCAGATGTGGAGTTACTGCTAGGAGCAGATGATGTGGTAGCACTGGTTCCACTGGCATTTGTTTGTTGAGCTGAATGATCCTGAGGCCTGTTTTGTGTTTTGATGACAAGGTGAACAGTAAGTCCATCGTGAATTCCATGCTGCCTCAAAGTATCTTGATCTTTTAAAATTTTTCCAGCAAATATCAACACAAGTTGGTCGGTATGTGATTTGAAACGTTTAGAGATTTCTTCCTTGAACTGCTGGACGGAGCTGTTCTCGGGCACTGTGAACTCCTCCTTCTCCTTCGGGGTCTTCACGGTGACTTTCATGATCTTGGGTTCCGTGGAGGCAGTGGCGGCGGGGGCCCGTGACTATTAATTCGTTGGTATATCAGAACATGGAAGCCTGGCAGTCCTCAGGTCACTGGTCTGTCACTGACCAGGACAGTGGCTAGCAGGGCACATTGGTATGGCCAGATGTGTGGCTTGTGAGAGTGGGAATCATCTAAACTGAGCCTGGAGGATGCCACTGGAAATTTGTGATGTTTTACATACAGGACCCATTTTAGCATCAAATGGAATGCCTCAGGGCCAGATGACTGACTGAGCAGGGCTATGACAGATATGCTGGTAATTAACAGGTAGTAGAAAGTGTCCAGGACCTTTAAGACAGTTGTCCCCAAAGGGAGCTGAGAGTGCACAGGAGAAAGACAATCTTCTTCTTGTGTTCAGAGAAGGCTGAATGAAGGACATGGTGTTGTACTTATCGAGACATTAGTTGCAAGCTGGGCGATCCCTGGAACCTAAAGGTAAGACACTGGGTGCGTGCTTGAGATATTTATTAACTTGAAAAAGTCATATTTTAAAATAAAAAATTACCAAAAAAGGTTAACAGCTTAAATGCTCTACCCCAGTCTTTAGTCATTCAGACGCCCTCCTCAGAGGCATTCAGTAGTGTTACTTTCTTGTGTAACCTTCCAGGAGTGTCTGGTACATAAATGGGTAAATGCACATATACCTACGCATCCACTCTTTACAGCAACAGCATCATACTGAGCTGTTTTGTACCCTGCTTGTTCACTTAAATTTTGAAGATGGTTCAGTATTAGTACACGAAAAGCTGCCTTGAACATAAGGAACACTGGAACATTCCTGCTGAAGCCAAAGACAGGGCTGTATGATTTTTGAAGTGAACCTGGAGCTACTCCTTCAAACCCTGGCATTAAAAACCTGCAAGGGAGTGGAGGTGTCAGTTTAACTTCGGCAGACTATTATTTTAATTTCCATCTGCTCTGCCCCCACCACGTTGCTTTGGGACACCACTGTTTGTTCCCTTCGTCTGTGAAAACAGCCCATAAGTCTTGGCAGGTGCCCATGGGGGGTACTGTTAGGGCAGAACACACGCCTTGCTGGAGTAATGTGGAAAATCATTGGCAGCTGACTGGTCTGCTGCGTTTATCCTCTATTTCAGCTCAAATGGTAAAGAGTCTCCCTGCAGTGCAGGAGGCCCAGGTTCAATCCCTGGGTCGGGAAGATCCCCTGGAGAAGGGAATGGCAACCCACCCCAGTACTCTTGCCTGGAGAATTCCATGGACAGAGGAGCCTGGTGGGCTACCGTCCATGGAATTGCAAGGAATCGGACACAACTGAGAGACTAATTTTCACTTTTCACTTTTTTTCTCCTCCTTCACACTGCCAGGCCTCAGGGGAGACTGTTTTTGCCCAGTCCTGCTTCTCCATGGGTCAGAGGTCCAAACCTTGACTTGAGAAGTCTCCCGGTGGGGTGATAGAAAACAGATGTGATTACCTGTGGTTCTGGTGCTCAGAACTCAGGGCCTATCTGCCTCCCTTTTGTGCTCACAGGACTGACCGAAACGAGGGTCTGAGCTTCAGTTCTTCTTCCACACTCACTATCAGATGGAGTAGTTGGCATTATGTGGGCAAGATGAGTTCATAGGTCAAAATTACTAGACACCTGAGGAGAACAACTAAATCAGAAGAAAAGAACAAATTAGACAATACATCTTTTGAAAAATTAGAATAGATGGACAAACAATAATTTAAGCTTAGGGTTTCCTGGTGGCTCAGTGGTAAAGAATCTGCCTGCCAATGCAGGAGACACAGATTTGATCCCTGGTTCAGGAAGATTCCATATGTCTTGAAGCAGCTAAGTCCATGTGCCCAGAGTACTGAGCCAGCACTCAGAGCCTGTGAACCGCAGCCTCTGTGCCCACGTGCCACAAATACTGAGCCTGCCACTCTACAGCCTGTGAACCACAGCCTCTGTGCCCACGTGCCACAAATACTGAAGCTTAAGTCAAAGTACTAACCTCCCTTGGTGAACTTGGGAAAAATTTGCAACTTCTCTGGACCTCAGTGACTCCATTTTGCATTCAGTTTAGTTCAGTTCAGTAGCTCAGTCGTGTCCGACTCTTTGCGACCCCATGAATCGCAGCATGCCGGGCCTCCCTGTCCATCACCAACTCCCGGAGTTCACTCAGACTCGTGTCCATCGAGTCCGTGATGACATCCAGCCATCTCATCCTCTGTCATCCCCTTCTCCTCCTGCCCCAATCCCTCCCAGCATCAGAGTCTTTTCCAATGAGTCAACTCTTCACATGAGGTGGCCAAAGTACTGGAGTTTCAGCTTTAGCATCATTCCTTCCAAAGAAATCTCAGGGCTGATCTCCTTCAGAATGGACTGGTTGGATCTCTTTGCAGTCCAAGGGACTCTCAAGAGTCTTCTCCAACACCACAGTTCAAAAGCATCAATTCTTCAGTGCTCAGCCTTCTTCAAAGTCCAACTCTCACATCCATACATGACCACTGGAAAAAACATAACCTTGACTAGACGGACCTCAGTTGGCCAAGTAATGTCTCTGCTTTTGAATATGCTATCTAGGTTGGTCATAACTTTGCTTCCAAGGAGTAAGCGTCTTTTAATTTCATGGCTGCAATCACCATCTGCAGTGATTTTGAAGCCCCCCAAAATAAAGTCTGACACTGTTTCCACTGTTTCCCCATCTATTTGCCATGAAGTGATGGGACCGGATGCCATGATCTTCGTTTTCTGAATGTTGAGCTTTAAGCCAACTTTTTCACTCTCCTCTTTTACTTTCTTTTTTTTTTTAATTAATTTATTTATTTTTAATTTTTACTTTACAATTCTGTATTGGTTTTGGCATAGATTGACATGAATCCACCACAGGTGTACTTTCATCAAGAGGCTTTTTAGTTCCTCTTCACTTTCTGCCATAAGGATGGTGTCATCTGCATATCTGAGGTTATTGAACAGAAAACCACAGGCTGGGCAGCTTAATCAGTAGACATTTATTTGAAGTCTGGGAGGCTGAGACCAGGATGCCAGCATGGTTAGGTTCTGCAGAGGCCCTCTTCCTGCTGACAGACAGCTGTTGTTTCTTTGTGCCCTCACATGGTGGAGAGGGGAATCATCTTGCCTGTTTCTTCTAATAAGGGCACTAATTCCATTCATGGGGGCCCCACCCCCATGACCCAATTGCCTCCCAAAGGGCCTACCTGCTAAGAACATAACACTGGGGCTTAGGATTTCAACATTTACATTTTGGGGGACATCAACATTCAGACCATAACAAAAACAAATGGATCAGTTTTTCACTGTGACCTTGGCAAGAACAGCTTTGGTGGAGCAAGAATGTGTGTAGTCCCATTGCCGCCTGACTCCCATTTTGGGGGACATTCTCACAACAGGGTGCCCTGGTGCTTTGTTTCTAGAGGTTCTAGATTCTCAGGGCTGAACTTGCCAGGGCTTGGTGCTTTCAACAGTTGGTGGGAAAGAGGCCACCTCCATTCTGGCTAGGTCCCAAAAGCCAAGACTGATCTGTGTCTGCTCCTTGGGGATAAGGCCAACAGCTATTTGTCTCCCATGAAGCCAGCATTTGTCTCTCTGTTCAAAGAATCTGGCAACTGCTATCCTTTTACTGGTGTCTTAATCCATTTACGCCCCTAGGAAGGGAGGGGAGGTTTGGGATTAATAGAATTACTGGCCACATTTATTGAGGGGGTCTGGAATCCCTGGAAAGCCAGGATTTCATCATATCTATCACTCAGCCCCACAGAATTGCAAGGAGGACCAGATTCACACTTAAGTAAATATATTACTCTAAACGGCAGACAATCCTGCTGTGCCCAGCCAAAGGTAACAGTGCCATCTGTGGGTCACTGGAGGAGTGAGCCTGGGTGTAATTGTAATAACACAAAGGGAGTATCAGTGGCAGGGCCCTCCAGAGCCTGATTCCATGCTCTTTCTGTTGACTAATGAGAAGTGAACTTTAGAGAGATGTGATTTTTGTTTAATGACCAAATGTTTGAAAGAAACACAAGAGATGGATGGACCAATATGTGAGCCCGAGTGTGTATTAGGGACGGGAAAGATCAAGCTTGTGGATGTCTGTGCTCTGCCAAAGTAGAGCTAGTTTTTCTTCCCAGAATATGACCAAAAAAAAAAAAAAAAAGTGATAGAGATGGAGTATGTAGTTGTGTGGGCAGAGGAGTGGATCACAGCTTGGGGAGAAGTCTAGGGCTGGATGCAGTCAAATACAGCCTGAGAAGTCAAGTATGTGTGTCTCAATTTACTTAATAATACTCGATACTTGCTTACCAAGTGCCAGACATTCTCAAAATGTGTATTAACCCTCACAACAACCCTGTGAGGTTGATGATATCTTAGCTCCCATTATATAGAAGGGAATTAAAGCACTGGGGGGTTAGGTAACTTGTCCAAGGACACGCAGCGTGAGGAAACCAAGCCTGCAGCCCCAGCACTGTCCAGTGTCCTTGACGTCTGCACCAACCTCTTGCGTTGTTCAGTCACCCAGTCATGGCCGACTCTTTGTGACCCCGTGGACAGCAGCATGTCAGGTCTCCCTGTCCCTCACCATCTCCCAGAGTTTTCCCAAGTTCACGTTCATTGCGTTGGTCATGCCGTCCAGCCGTCTCATCCTCTGACACCCTTTTCTCCTTCTGCCCTCAATTGTTTCCATCGTCAGGGACTTTTCCAATGAGTCATCTGTTGTACATCATTCTAAATGCATTGCCTGTTCCTTACCTTTCAGACTGGGGCAGGAGGTGCATAAAGTAAGCATTTATTGGTGGTTTTGATTAAAGTGTTCATCAGCCAGGGCAGCACTAATACAGCACTGAGTTCAGGGTCCGCTGAAGGGTGGCCCACAGCCACAGGGCTTTTGGGGTTCTTGAGTCTATTTTTTGTAGACTTTACCCTATGACAGATGGAAAATTATGGGAGAATTTTAATCAGGGGAGTGCCATGGTCTGATTTAGGTTTAAAAAATGAATTTAGGTCTTCTCCAAGGGTGATGGACATGGAGACTTGCTAATGACAAGGAATCCAGGGTATTCTCCTGGCCTGGCACCAGTTTGCGGGGGGTTTTGTGAGTGAGGAGAAGCAGAACAGAAAGAACCCAGGTGAGCTGTAGTCAGATATCTTCTCTCTCCCTCTCTGTTCTCTGCCCCCACTGCCTCCTAAGGTGACTGTTCTGCCAGCATGCTCCAGAAGACAGCATCACCTGGAACCTTTGCTCCATCTTGTGTCACTGGAAGAAGAATTAGGTGCTTGGTAAGTGGGTTGGGGGACCTGGTGATGCTCTGCTCAGTGGAGATGCACCATTCCACTTGTGCATCGCCCACGTGTGGCTGACTAGGGATGCAGGGGATGGGGGCGGGGCCTGCCCGATGGAGCATGCCCACCTGGCAATCGCTGCTGGGTATCCTAGTGAGTACCTTACCTCCTAGTCCTGTGGACACCCCACTCAGCCCTTCAGAGAGAGCAGAGCCCCAGGCAAATGATCCTGTTGGTCTTTCTAATCTTGGAATGGGAACTAGGGTGGGGGACTCCTCAGAGCAGCCCAGTACAGGGTACAGCAGACCAGGAAGGGGCCACACTCAGAGGGGGAGTCTGGTCAGGTCTCCCTGCTCCTTCCTGAAAGTGCTCCCAAGGCATGTCCCTCCCTTTGGGACACAGCTCTTCTCTCTCAGCCCTTCTCTGCTGGGTACTTGTCTGCTTCCCTGCAGCTCTGGGGGAGCCCACTGGGGAAGATCTGGGTCTTTGGTTAAGCATCTTAGCAGCTGTTGCCCTAGTGCTGGGTCCAGCTGGGGATGCAGAGGAAGAGGAAGGAAGGAGTGCTGAGAAGGGGGAAGATCATGAGGGGAGGGTGCTGCTGACCTCAAGAAGCATCTAGCAGCAGCTGGGGTGAATTCAGAGGAAAAGATCTTTTGTAGGTTTTCTTGAGGCTCTTCTCCTCATCCAGAGTATAGATCCTAGTTGAGGGTGGGTGGCAACTGTCTGACTGGGCTTCCTGGTCAAGTGCTTGTGGCCTCCTGGGGAATACAGACTCCATACACCTGGGTCTGCCTGCCCCGGGCATAGCCACAGCATCTTGCTGGCCTGCAGGCAGACAGCTAGGTGAGATGACCCATAGGTCCTTTCTGGAACGATCATCTTCTTTCCTCTTTCTTTTTCTCATTTTGTTGCATGCAGCATGAATCTGAAACAAATGAGACCTTCAAGAAAAAGGACGAGGTATCCTAATTTGGGAGAAAGATTTGAGTCACCAGCTTGGTGAGAAGCTCACAGCAACCTGCAGAGAAATTTCACGCCCTTGAAAGTTTCTGCAAGACCCATTTTACCCTTTTCCTCCTCAACCTCCACTCTGCTAGACCTGGCCCATGGCGATCATGAAAATACGCCTGTCAGATCTTCAACTCCAGGAGGGTGATTGGTGGAGGTCCTCAGCTGCTGCACTCTGAATCCATCACCTTCTTAGTGTTGAGGCTGTGCTTCCCACAGTGGCTCCCAGTCAAAGGCAGAGTGCACTGGGGATACTAAGACAGGATAACAAGGGGATGCCTGGGAGATGTGAGTCTCCTTTGATGGGTCACTGGCTCCAGGATTGCCCATTGGCTTTGCCAAACACTCTTGGATGACCAGCATCCTGGGATAATTTCACCCAACTTCCCCTCTTCTCTACTTCACTGGGGTCTTACAGCTCCTCAGCCTCTTCCAGCTCCTCCAGACTTCCCCCCGACAGGCATTTCCCCTAATAAATTTATTGCTTGTTTCATTTTGTTTTGACATCTACCTCTTGGAGGACTCATACTAACCTATTCCCCTTGCTCAAGAGTGGTAACCCCTTGAGGCTTCCCTGGTGGTCCAGGAGTTAAGAATCTTCCTTACAATGCAGGGGACTTGGGTTCGATCCCTGGTTGGGGGACTAGGATCCCACATGCTAAGGAGCAACTAAGCCTGAGAGCTGCAACTACTGAGACTGCACACTACAACTAGCCAGCACACTACAACTAGCCAGTCCATGGACCGTGGTGAAAGATCCCTCACAATGCAGCAAGATCCAATGTGCTGCAACTAAGACTGACGAAGCCGAGTAAATAAGTAAATATAAAAAAGAATGGGGACTCCTGTTTGGACTCTTCCTTTCTGAGTTGCCCACCGTCACTGAGCTGCTGGCAGTGAGGGGTGACAGGGATCAGGGGAGGCCTTTGAGGTACTTGGTACCCCAGAACAGAGGCCTGCCCTCCACCTCCTTCACTGGGACCTCTAAAGTCAGGAGATCCTCCGTTCCGTGAGACAGCTGGTCTGTGATGGCCCTGGCCCCGGATGGCATCAGCAGCGAGTGAAGGACAGGGATGTTCATTGGCTCGCACTGTCCACTGTCTTCCCCTCATTCACCGCTCTTGGGACGTCACCTCATCTGGGGTGGTAGTGTGTGAGAGACAGAGGCGAGCTGTCAATGGTGTCTGCACCCCTTCCCGACCCTCTCCTTCCCATGGTCAGCTTCCCTTTTGTGGCCTCACAGGAAAGATAGGACGCAAGTAGCCTCAATTTCTGGGAAAGCAGAGAACTGGGAAGGGCTGAAATTCTCCCACACGAGGAAAGCCATGATGGGTAGCAGGGAGCCTTCACTAGCTTCATTTATTCACTTATTTTAATTTTTAACACATTTATTGAGTGTCCATTGTGATAGACACTGCTAGTCATTTTTACAGTCTCCACACTGAAGCTTTAAAGTCCAGGAGACAGGTACTATTGATTATTAATCCCACCTGGCTGAGATGACTTGCTCTGATGTCACAAAGCTGGGAAATTGGAGCCAAGATCTGAACAAAACTTGTCTAACATCAGAGCTGCTTATTCATTTAACATATTTATTTGAATGGCTTACAGAGCTTATAGAACTTAGAGTTGAAGCCTTATTATGCTTCATCTACTGTCTTTGCCAGGAAAATCATTGATTTCAGACTCAGGCTGGGTTTGAACCTTTGCTCTGTCACATATTATCTGTTATCCTGGGCAAACCACTGGGATTCTGCTTCAGTTTCCTTACTTGTTCAAGGGGACCTAAGTGGGTCTAGCTTTGAGAGGTTGTTTTGGATGGATGAAAGTGAAAGTGAAAGTTGCTCAGCCATGTCCAGCTCTTTGCGACCCAATGGACTATACTGTCCATGGAATTCTCCAGGCCAGAATACTGGAGTGGGTAGCCTTTCCCTTCTCCAGGGGCTCTTCCCAACCCAGGGATCAAACCCAGGTCTCCCGCACTGCAGGCAGATTCTTTACCAGCTGAGCCACAGGGAAGCCCTTGGATGAATGAGGCCATGTAATAATGTGTGGTAGGCTCTCAGCACAAGTTGGACATGTCCTAAACAGTACATAAGACCGAAAGATGATTTTCATGACAAAGTACACCTAGGGCACAAGGCTGGGCATGGTGGGTGGGGCTCATGTCACACAGTAAGTATTCGTAAAAGCGTTGGCCACACCAGGGGCCCAGCTGGCCAGACAGAATACTGCCTGCCACCACTGCCTGGTGGTGACCTGGCTGGCATGTCTCCACGGATGCTGTCATCTCTTTCACTTCTCCCCAGGGCTTCCTCTGCTGTCCTGACAGACATCTTGGAAGGATCTTCACCTTGGCTAAGATATATTTAAAACCCTTGATAATGTTGATCATGCTAATTTGAGCAATTTGACTCTGATGTGCCTTGGGTATAGCTTTCTTCATGTTTCTTATGCTTGGGGTTTGTTGAACTTAGACCCGTGTGTTATAGTTTTAAGTCTGGAACGGTCTCAGCTATTTTTCTTCAAAATTTTTTTTCTGTTTCCACTCTCCTCAGGAAATCCAGTTGGCTGCTTAAAGTCTAATATCTACCAATGCTCTTCTCATTTCTTGAAATTCTTTTTTCTCTCTACTTCATTTGGGATTCTGTTGGTATGCCTTCAGGTTTACTAATCTTTTCTTCTGCAATGTCCAATCTTTGTTAATTCCATCTCATTTTTTTTGTGTGTGCACACGCGTGTGTGTTTGTTTGCTTGTTTAAATCTTTGACATTAGAGTTTTCATCTCTAGAATTTTGATTTGAGTCTTTACTTCTTTTTTTTTTTTTTTTTTGGCCAAGCCCTGTGGCTTACGGGATCTTAGTTCACCAATCAGGAATTAAACCCAAGCCCCCTGCAGTGAAAGCATGGAATCCTAACCACTAGACACCATGGAATTCCTTCTTCATTTTTTAAACATATGGAATACAGTTACATGTCTGTTTTAATATCTTCCTCTGCTAATTATAAGGGCTATATCAGTTCTGGGTTGATTTTAGTGGGTTTATTATTCTCATTATGGGTTTGATTTTTCTGCCTCACTGCACGCCTAGTAGTCTTTGATTAGATTCTGGACATTATGAATTTTTCCTTTGTGGACACTGGATATTTTTACATACTTGTGAGTCTTCTTTGCTTTATTCTGGGGGTGCAGTAAAGTTATTGGGTAACAGGTCCTTTCAGATTTATCTGTCGTGCTTTGTGAGGCAGGTCCAGAGACGTGTCCAGTCTCAGACTATCACAACTTCCTGAGAACTCTCCCCAGGGCCCCATGAATTATGAGTTTTTCAGTCTGGCTGGTGGAAACAGACACTGTTACGGGTTTTGTGTGAGCACCACCCACTTTTCTTCTAATCCTCTCTCGTGGTCTCTCCCTAGCCTCGTGGGCTTCCCTCATGCGTGCATGATTAGTGCTCTGCTGGGTGCTGCAGGGGGTCGTCAGTCTTCAGGCCTTGGGAGCTTTGTGTCTGTGCGGCCTTCTCTTTTTGGGTGCTCTGTCCTGTGAACTCTGGTGGCTTCAGTCTCGCTGAACTCTCAGCTCTGTTTCCTCAACCCAGGGAGTCTGCCTGGCTCTGCCTGTTCTTCCTCCCTGTGCTGTGGAAACTCTCAAGTAAACTGGGGCAATCTTCAGCTCAGTTCACCTGTTTCCTTCACCTTACAGATCACATCCTTCATTGCCTGATGTCCAGTGTTTTAAAGACTGGTGTTTCCTGAATATTCTCTGCCCAGCCCCTACCCCTTGTCCTCAGGAGAGGGAGGAGAGTAAACATGGGCTGTTACTCTGTCTTGACCAGCAGTAGAAGACTTCATTCAACCACTTTAGTCTTGAACGAGGCCTCGCCAAACTCCTGGATGGCTAAAGACACCACTAGAAGATCCTGGGCCACCTCGGTGGACTGGAGCCCAGCCCCTCGGAGGTCACACTGAAGGCATCATCCTCTGCACACCGGCTGGGTGTGGCTGGTATCACAGGCATGTGACACACGTGGTTTGTGGTCCCACAACGGAGAACGTGATCATACACCCAGGGCCGACACTGGCAAGAAATAATCTCTCCACCTAATGACGGGGCATTTCTTGGCCTTGGCGAGGGGTCCCCAGGACGTGGGCTTCTGTATAGAGCTGTTTCTTGCTCTCTGTGTCCTCCATCAAGACGTGTTTGCCCCAGGGCTCAGGCATCACTGTCAGAAGACAATAAACACTTGGCCCCAGGAGCTCCGGAGCACTTGTTGGCCCAGAAAATTCTTTAGTTCCAGCTGGGAGGGTTTAGGAGCAGCTTCAGGGCCGTGGAGCCCTGCAGGGAACACCTTCAGGCCAGGCTAGGCCACAGCTGATGCACACGTCCTGGGTTCCTGGTTCAGTCACCTTTCAACATCCTCCCCATGAAGGGCTGTCAAGCTGCACTGACCGTATTAAAAAAAAAAAAAAAAAAAGCCATAACTTGAATCTAATCATGAGGAAACAGTCTGACACATCCAGAATTGGTGGTGTTCTATAAGCAAGTGGCTTGAACTTTCTACAATGTTAATGGCATGAATGATCAGAAGAGGTGTGTGAGTGATGGTGGGGGTGGTGAGGCTATTGTATGTTATAGGAACCTATAGAGACATGACAGCCAAACGCAATGAACCACCCTTAACTGGATCCAAGAGTCAGGAAACTCCCCTGTACAAGGGACTTTTACTTTAGACATTCATGTACAGCTTAGATATTGCAGCCATGCTATATTCCTTGGGTGTGGCAATGGTATTATGATTAGAGAGAGATTGTATTTGTTTTTTGGAGATAAGTGCTGAAGTATTAAATAATAGTACAAGGCTGAAATTTACTTTCAGATGGTCCAGCAAGGGAAACTATGTATATATACATACTTACATGGCTTTCGCAGGTGGTGCAGTGGCAAAGAATCTGCCTGCCAGTGCAGGAAATGCAAGAGATGAGGGTTCGATCCCTGGGTTGGGAAGATCCCTTGGAGAAGGAAAGGAAATGACAACCCACTTCAGTATTCCTGCCTGGAGAATCCCATAGACAGAAGTGCCTGGCAAGTCACAGCCCAGGGGGTCGCAGAGTTGGACACGACTGAACACACACACACACACATGCATATTATGTGTACATAGCAACGTATACAATTCAAGTCCCAAAGGAAGAAACAGGTTTGACATGTTTCAAAACATAAAGAGGGCTGGGCGAAGGAATGGTGGGAGATGGGAGTGCAGAGACAGACAAGAGTCAGATCTTGAATGGTTCTGTTCAAGATGATAAAGATTTTTTATTTTCTTTTAAGGGTGATGGACATCAAGGGAGACTCCCTTTGAAGCAACGGACTCGGTCAGATTTATGTTTTAGAATCCCATTATGCATCTCATTTCTTCCCATACACCCCAGAAATGTCCCCAGGCCCCTGAAGTTGCCACACCCACAGAAAGGGTTTTTGTCTCTTGTAGTGTGTAGCTGTTCCCTGGTTCTTGTCCCTGGAACCAGGGGATTTCTGGGAGCCGGCACCCAGGAACCAGGGGATTTCCCTGTCAGGTCACCGTCTCTGGAGAAGCCGACCAGACGTCACACCAAGGAAAGGGAGGAGCGCCCACATCAGGCAGCTGTGGTCAGGGAGGGCGAGGTGCAGCCGGGGAAGAGAAACGTTTCTTCCTGGAATTTACAGAGAGAGCTTAAAACAAGCAATAGCACGTCGTTGGTGGAAATTGGTATAAATGGACAAATAAATTCTAAGAATAGAGAATCTCCAAGAGGAATGGGGACTTGTTTCCTTTATTTTATACCGAGTCCTTGCATCTTTTCCCCACTCTGTGTCTCCCTGATGACACTGGACAGTACCCCTGATGTACTGTCAGACCTACATCTGAATCCCCTCTTTTCCTTCCTGGAAAGCGAGGTTAGAGAAAACCACATAATTGGATAGATTGGGGCCATAGTAAGAAAACACTACCTGTCTCTTAGTGATGTGCTGGCACTGGACCTTACTGGCTCTCAAGAGCCTACTGTGTGCATATCTTTGCACTTCTGCATCCAGTGACATCATGATGGTAACATGAAATTGGTTAAGGTAGCCGTGTTTGTTGTTATTTTTCAGTCATTAAGTCTAGACTTATTAACTGACACATCTGACTCTTTGCAACCCCATGGACTGTAGCCCGCCAATCTCTCTGCCCTCCACTATCTCCTAGGGTTTGCTCAAATTCATGTCCATCGAGTTGATGATGCTATCTAACCGTCTCCTCCTCTGCCACCCCCTTCTCCTTTTGTCTTCAACCTTTCCCAGCATCAGGATCTTTTCCAATGAGTCAACTCGTCACATCAGGTGGCCAAACTATTGGAGCTTCAGCTTCAGCAAGTCCTTCCAATGAATATTCAGGGTTCATATCCTTTAGGATTGACTGGTTTGATCTCCTTGCAGTCCAACAACAATCTACAAAAGTAACTGGCAAATATTATATAAGAGAGTTTCTCCTCTATAACCAAAGGATCAGTTGTCGAACATCTATGAGCACACCATTGTATATTCTCTTCATTTGAAATTCTCTTTGACCCTCTCCCCCTCAGTATTGAAGTTTCTTAGGACTTTCCTCTTCTCCTGGGCTAATGAACTTATTAACCTTGACAATAGGTTTAACTTTGAGCATGGTGCTCATAAAATAAAGATCTTGGAAATTTAAGGAGACAATAATATTCCCTCCTACAAAACTACAGGAAAGCAGATCTAGTTAAAGTGAGTCCTGATAAACAGGTGTATTGAGAATATTCACAAAGAGCATTGGATTTATCCTCCTGCCAGTGAGAAGACTTGCTGAAATTGTATAATGCTGTTTCCATGTAACAAAGGAGTCTTTTAAGATGCTGGACTTCAGAGATTGTTATGTACTGTGAAGTGTAACCTTTAACTCTTTTTAAAAAAATAATTTTATTTTTATTTCTTTCTTTATTTTTGGCCGTGCTGGGTCTTGTTGCTATGCAAGCCTTTTCTCTCGTTGCGGTGGGCGGAGCCTGCCCTTTGTCGTGGTGTGTGGGCTTCTGTTTGTGGGGCTTTCTCTTGCGATGGAACAGGGGCCCTAGCGCACGCGGGCTTCCGCGGTTGCTGCACATGGGCTCTAGAATTCAGGCTCAGTTGTGCTGTACTGGCTTAGCTGCTCTGAGGCGTGTGGGATCCTCCTGGGTCAGGGATCAAACCGTGTTTCCTGCAATGGCAAGCGGATTCTTTACCACTGAGCCTCCAGGGAAGCCCTACCATTTAACCCTTAAAAGTCCACTATTCTAATTGGTTGTCACTGAATAGTTTGATGCCCTGAAAACAATATTTACACTGATACATATATATATTTTTCTGAGTGCATACTTGCAAGGATTTAGGTTAGTCCAGAGAAGGGCCTTTGGCATTTCATTGCCTACCTCCACGTGTAAGTTCCTTATTCAAAGGATCTGCTGCTGCTGCTAAGTCACTTCAGTCATGTCTGACTCTGCGTGACCCCAGAGATGGCAGTCCACCCGGCTTCCCCGTCCCTGGGATTCTCCAGGCAAGAACACTGGAGTGGGTTGCCATTTCCTTCTCCAATGCATGAAAGTAAAAAAGTGAAAGTGAAGTCGCTCAGTCGTGTCTGACTCTTCCCGACCCCATGGACTGCAGCCCTCCAGGCTCCTCCTTCCATAGGATTTTCCAGGCAAGAGTACTCGAGTGGGGTGCCAGAGCATGTGAAAGTTACAGAATCGCTTTGGATCATAGGCTGCTATAAGTATGTGGTCTCAGAGCTTCTTGTTCCATTTCCTTGTCTTTGACGAATTTCCTCTTTCATTCTCCTCTGTTGTTCAGTCACTAAGTTGTGTCCAAATCTTTGCCACGCCATGGACTGCAGCACGCCAGACTTCCCTGTCCTTCACTAACTCCCAGAGTTTGCTTAAACTCATGTCCATTGAGTTGGTAATGCTATCTAACCCATCTCATCCTCTGCCACCCTCTTTTCCTTTTGCCATCAATCTTTCCTAGCGTCAGGGTTTTTCTCCAATGAGGTGGCTCTTTGTGTCAGGTGGTCAAAGTATTGAAGCTGTAGCTCCAGCATCAGTCTTTTCAATGAGTATGCAGGGTTGATTTCCTTTAGGATTGACTGGTTTGATCTCCTTGCTGTCCAAGGGGCCCTCAAGAGTCTGCTCCAGCAGCACAGTGAGAAAGCATCAACTCTGCAGTGCTCAGCATTTTTTATAGTCCAACTCCCATTCTCCTCTATGCTATTGTAAATACTCAACTGCCTTTAAGTTTTCTGTATTCAATTCCAAGCAGATGATCTTTCTTAGTTCCAATAAATGATCTTTTCCTCCTAATTCATCTAACAACCAGAAAGGAGTGAGAGATAGTCACAAAGAAACTTATGGTTTTCTAGGAGCCGAATAGTTAACCAAACCCACTGTCACCCAACCAAAATGAAAAAACCAGTGAACGAAAGTAGCCTAAGGTCACACCAGCAGTGCTGAAAGTAGGAATGCCAAGACTTTTGAAAAGTGTTATCTGGAAGCAACAGTTTGGACTCTAAAAATTGCAATGATATTATACAATCCAACATGATTCTCCTGGAGAGTGTTGGTAGGGCAAAAGCAGGCCATACAGCATTCTGAAAATTTTCATTAATCCTGCCACACTCTATACCAAACCCATTACCCAGCTCTGTTAATTCTGTTCCTAAATATATATTGAATGCTCTCAATTCTACTGCATATCCATATTTTCAATGGGTTATTTTTGGTATACAGGAAAGTTACTCATGTAGACTATTTTTGTCCATACGATTTTTAAACTCTCTTTTCAATTTAGATAACTATTCCAGATGCTTATTTCAGATTTCATTGGTAGAAAAAATGATGTCATGCAAATAATAATTCTTTCTTCTCTTAAAAGAAAGTTGGGACTTCCATTAAAACTGAAAAATGTTCACTGAAGATATAAAGAGAGTAGAGAAACTTCATGTACATCTCAGTATGAAGAGTATTTTTAAGGATACCAAATCTTCTAAGTTATTTTACAGCATTACTAAAATTACTGAATTTACTAAAATTCAGCTTTGCTTAAACTCTCAATAGGTCTTTGTTTCTGTAACCTGCCAGAAGGTAATTTGAAAGAACAAATTAAGAATGGCTAAGAAAAGTTTAATTAATAAAAATGTTAATAAAGGGAGCCTACCATATTTTAAAATATTGTGTAAAGAAATGATTAGTTTGGTGTATTGAAAGAATTCTTAGGTAAATGAAATAGGCTAGAGAGGCCCTCAATAGACCCCAGAATAAGACACTTTGTTAATGTCAAACACAGGAAGCATCTGAAATTAATGGTGAAGGTACAGATTAGTCAACAGAATGGTGCTGATATTCTCTGCTTAGCATGGACACTTGTGAAGGGGCTAATGAGTCTTTCTGTAATTAAACTGGGGAGGTGACAAGACCTCAGAGCAAACTAGAACTTGGAAATTTGAGGGAAATGGAGTCTCTTTCAGAATCTTCCTTTCATAGCTTCAAGGCAGTGTTTCTCAGAGCAATAAATGTCATCCATCAAGTATGTGTAAAAGAAAAATGGTGATGGAAATTCTAATATGAACAATGTTAAACAGCCTTTCTTAACACAGGGTGTCTCAGAATCTTTAATATGATCAATTACTGTGAACCTCTAAGAAAGCCACAGAGCATGGAATATTTACCAATTTGGAACCCTTTTTTGGGCAAAACATATTTCTGGACTAGTGTTCTATGCAACACTTTGGGAAAACTGGATCCATCTTAGGAAGAAAGGAGCTATTTTGATGGGTATGACACTCAGGGTTCTTGATGGGAAACATAAGCCCATGTTTACATAATTTAAGCAGAAAAGGAATTTATTGGGAGGGAGACTTCCCTGGTAGCTCAGTTGGTAAAGAATCCACCGGCAGTGCAGGAGTGCCCAGTTCTATTTCTGGGTCGGGGAGATCCCCTGGAGAAGGGAACGGCTACCCACTCCAGTATTCTGGCCTGGAGAACTCCATGGACAGAAAAGCCTGGCAGGCTATAGTCCATGGGGTCACACAGAGTGGACACGACTGAGCGACTTTCACAGCACAGCAATTTATTGGGATGTTTGTGGCTCAGCTGGTAAAGAGTCCGCCTGCAATGCAGGAGACCTGGGTTCAATCCCTCGGTTGGGAAGATACCCTGGAGAAGGGAAAGGCTACCCACTCCAGGATCCTGGCCTGGAGAATCCCATGGCCTGTATAGTCCATGCGGTTGCAAAAACTTGGACACGACTGAGCGACTTTTACTTTCACAACCCCTTGCTTTTAGATTCAACTTGAAGATGTGGAAATGGGGCAGCATCGGGGAGGTTGGCTGAGAGAAGACACCCAAGATCTTCCTTGAAGACTCTCCCGTGTCTCTGAAACCACGTATTACGGTCTCAGTCACGCAGTGGTGGTATCTGATTGGCTCTGGTGAGAGGTTCTGGGTGTGTTTTTGATTCTCTGGGCACGTGTTTTCTTTTCTGCGCGTGTGACTGTCGGGCGGTGCGGCCTTCTCTAGACCCTTGCAGCCCTAGAGCAGTTAAGCTTCTGAGGCTTGAGGTTGGTTCTTTTGGCCACAAGGTGGCTCTCTTCTTTTTCCGTTTCTGGTTCAAGACCCTTGCTGCTGCTGCTGCTGCTAAGTCGCTTCAGTCAAGAAAGACCCTTAATTCTGGACAAACGCTGCCAGTCATCTTCATTCAATAATCATCCAAACTGGGTAAGTCTTTTTTTTCTTTTTAAAGTATATTTTCTTATTTATTATGTTTTTTATTGAAGTATAGTTGCTGTGTACTATTATATGAGTTGCAGGTGTATAATTTAGTTATTCAAAATACTTCAAAGTTATACTCCATTCATAGTTATAAACTATTGTCTATATCCCGCATGTTGTGCAGCATATCCTTGTAGAGTATCTTACGCCTAGCGATTTGCCCCTCTAATCCCCTACCCTGCATTGCCCCTCCCCTTTCCCTGCTCCCCACTGGTAACCACTAGCTTGTTCTCTGTCTCTGTGAGTCTGGTTCTTTTTTGTCACATTCACCAGTTTGTATATTTTTTAGATCCTGAATATAAGTGGTAACGTACAGTGTTTCAGAGTGGGCAGCTCTTGTTACACGGCACTAAGCAAGATGTTTCCACACAGCATTATCTTACTTGATTTGAACTGGCACAGATGATGGAGGGGGTCCCCAGATCACCCACCCAACTAGGGAGTGGCAGAGCCAGAGTTTCATCCCAGGACTCATGATTTTACACTGGGTTGACGGTTTGCAAGCCTTGGCTGTGTGTGGACTCACTTTGAGTTAACAAAGATACTGATGCCTGAGTCCCAACCCAAACCAGTTAAGTCAGGATCTCTGGGGTGGGGTGCTGGCATCTTTACAAAAATGCTCTGAGAGTGGGGACCACTGCCCTAGGTCTCAGGTGTACCGCTCTCCTTTTCCGCCGTCGCTCCTAGGAAAGGGAGCTCTGGGCGAGGGCAGTATAAGCATGCAGTTCTCCTGTGGTTGAGAGTCAGCTATACAGTGAGAAGCGGATTTATTTGTAGGAAATGCAAGCATGGACCTATATCTTTGTACTATGTTTTAAATAAAAGCAGTTTGGAAAAATGCCGTGTTTTACACCATTTCAAGCTACGTTTTTCTTTTGTCACTGCTTCAGGCTTAATCAGGGATATAATTTGTTTTTCTTAATTACAAGATACCAAGAATTATCCCGAGAGAATTGTACTCCCCTCGGGGGCAGGAAGCATAGCTGCTCTGTTCAAGGTTGAGTTGTCAGCATCCATTACAGAGCTTGGCATACGGGGGGCACTCAATATCTTTCACTGGTTCGGTAAATGGATGCCTGAATGGATGAGTGACGGGCAAGGTTAGTCACTTCTCTGGGGGTGTTCCCATTAGAAATATGATGAAAGACACCCGTTCTAAGCATTCTAGGTCAAAGCAGCAGTTTCAGGGACATCTCTAGGAAGCAGCCAGAAGCAAATGAAAGTTTTAGTTTCTTTGGGTGAGACTAACCCAGCTGAAGGGCCAGCTGGAGAGCTTAATGAGGGAAAAAGAAGTTGGTAACCTCAGTAAGACGGGAAAGGAAACTAAAAGTATAAAATTGCTGCTGAGAGCAGTTATCTCATTTACTTTCTGAAAAGTGCCCTTTGGAATGGAAGTGTTTGGGAAAAGAAAGCTGTAGTTAAGGTTGAAAAAGCAAGTTGGAGGGAACCAACTTGGTGTATAAAGGGAACTGTGTTACAATTAATGAGAATGTGGCCATAAATTGGGACTTTATAACTTCTTGGCTTAATGATTTTAGTTTGTGGAGGACAAACGTCCCTTTGTGGTATTAGAGAGATTACCATGGAGTTTTGGTTTTTTGGAGGTCTTGTTCTTTTTTGTGGGTTTGGGCACAGGTTTGAGTAGTTCATGCAGCACAAAAAAGTCCCATTAAGACACAACTGGACATTTGCTGGATTTTACTTACTCTGGGTACTGGCAACTTTACTCCAATGGCCAAGCAGGATCCATGAGGCCAAGTACTAAATGATTATTGTACAAGTTATTTATGCATTATTCATGGAGGTGAAAGGTCAGTGTGAAAGATGGATGAATGAACTATAAAATCTGTGCCACAGTTATAATGTTGTTATCATAACAGTTCTTCAGTTCCTCTTTGCTGACCAGTTAACTAGTGCTGACTGGTGATTCATTTACTAGTGCAAATGCCTTGTCCGTGTGGTAAGGGGAAAGTTTCGGTTCTGTGGATTCCCTTCTGCACATTCCTTCTTTCTCCACATAGGCTGAGGCTACGTCCACTTTCACCTCTTGTCCTTTCTCTGTTCACGGCCATAACTGGTGGCTCTCCATTGTAGCTCAGTTTTTAGCATATGACTATGGTTTAATAGCCTCAATATTTCAAGCATGCTTATAAATCATGAAGATGATAATAATAAACTCCATCCACAAAAGACAATAACATGTTGGAGAAAACACATGAAGTCTTCAGTAGTCTCACTGGTGATCAGGAAAATGCAGTATAAAAATTAACTATTATATCGGTCCAAAAAAGGAATTACTCATTCCCACTGTTGATGAGGGTCCAGGGGAAATGAACTGTTCTATTAACATTATATATGAATCTTTTTAGAGCATTATTTGTCAAAACTTATCATAAATCTTATTTGTTAAAAGATATATGTTTTGGTCCAGCAACTATGCTTGCAAGAATTTATCCCAAGGAAGAATGATGGATACAGCACAGAGACATTACTGAAGAATATTCTCTGTAAGGCTGTTCATGGTGCTGAGCAATGGAAAGCATCCTGATTGCTTACTAACAAGGAACTGGTTACATAAATCATTATAGTTAGAATCCTAGGGATCCATTAAGAATAATATAGATTTTTTTATGGGAAGGAAAACACTCAGAATTTAGTTTCCATCCATCACCATACAGTTGACTCCCTTTATCCCTTCCAGCCTCCCTCCTGGCCCTTCCTCTCTGGTGATCACTATTCCGTTCTCTGTATCTGTGTGCTTGTTTTCCTTTGGTTTGGCCTATACATTTATTTTTTGGTTTTGTTTATTTTTTTTCACCCACGTACGAGTGACATCATATTGCATTTCTCTTTCACCGTCTCACTTATTTCACTTAGTGTAATCTATGTTGTTGGAGATGGCAAGATTTCATCTTTCACAGGGCTGAGTAGTGTGCCCTTGTGTATGTATTCATACCACATGAGGCTTCTTTATCCATTGATGGCAGTTAGGTTGCTTCCATAATTTGGCTGTTGTAAATGATGCTACCATGAGCATAGGGGTGTGCGTATCTTTTTCATGATTTTGTTTTCATCTGTTCATTTTTGGCTGTGCTGGGTCGTGGTCGCTGCGTGTGGGCTCTGTCAGCTGCAGAGAGTGGGGGCTGCTCTCTGTCGTGGACGCAGGCTTCTCCTTGTGTGGCTTTCCTAGAGCGCGGGCTCTAGGTGTGCAGGCTCAGTCGCCTTGGGGCACGTGGGATTTTCCTGGGCCGGGGATAAACCTGTGGCCCCTGCATTGGCAGGTGGATTCTTAACCACTAGGCCACCAGGGAGGTCCTCATATATCTTTTTGAATGAGTGATTTTGAATTCTTTGGATAAATACACAGTAGTGGAAAAGCTGGGCCACATGATATTCTGTTCTTGGTTTTTGGAGGAATTGCTCCATGGTTTTCTGTAATAACTGCTCTAATTTACATTCCTGCCAATAGCATATGGGTATTCCCTTTTCTCCACATCCTCACCAACACTTGTTATTTCTTGCTTTTTTGGATAAAAGCCATTCTAACAGGTATGGAGTGATACCTCACTGTAGTTTTGATTTGCATTTCCCTGACAAATAGTGATGCTGAACATCTTTTCATGTGCTTGTTGTCCATTTGTATGTCTTGTTTGGGAAAATGTCTGTTCAGCTCCTCTACCCATTTTTTTTAACCAAGTTGAGTTTTGTTATTGTTTTTGGGTTGTAGGAAATGGCAACCCACTCCAGTACTCTTGCCTGGAAAATCCCATGGACGGAGGAGCCTGGTGGGCTATGGTCCATGGGGTCGAAAAGAGTCGGACACGACTGAGCGACTTCACTTTCCTTTCACTTTCCTTGGGTTGTATAAGTTCTTTATATATTTTGGATATTAACCCCTTATCAGATAAATCATGTACAAATATCTCCTCCCGTTTGGTTGCCTATCTTTTCATTTTGCTGATGATTTCCTTTGCTGTGCAGAAGTTTTTTAGTTTGATGAAGTTCCACTTGTTTATTTTTGCTTTTGCTTCCCTTGACTGAGGAAACATTTCTGGAAAGATATTGCTAAGACTGAAGTCAAACTGTGTACTGTTTATGTTTTCTTCTAGGAATTTTATGGCTTACAGTTAAGTCTTTTAATCCATTTTCAGTTGATTTTTACCTATAGTGTGAAATAGTGGTCTAGTTTCTTTCTTCTTTTGCATGAGGCTGTCCAGTTTTCTCAGCATCATTTATTGAAGGGACTATCCCCTGGAGAAAGGATAGACTACCCACTTTAGTATTCTTGGGTTTCCCTGGTGGCTTAGATGGTAAAGAATCCGCCTGTAATGTGAGAGACCTGGGTTCGATCCTTGAGTCAGGAAGATTCCCTGGAGGAGGGCATGGCAACCCACTCCAGTATTCTTGCCTGGAGAATCCCCTACAGTCCATGGGGTCTCAAAGAGTTGGACACAGCTGAGTGACTAAGCACACATTCTTTCTTTTGTATGCTCTTTGATTCTCTGTATAAATTAATTGTCCATATATGTGTAGTTTATTCTGGTCTCTCATTTCTGTTTCATTGATCTATGTATCTGTTTTCCCTCTAGTAACATGATAGCTCATTTCTTTTAAGTGCTGAATAACATTTCATTGTTTAGAGGTACCACAGTTTATTTACCTACTATTTATTTATTATCACCCACTGAAAACCTTAGACCTTTCATCCACATGTCAAGTACCAGACTCTATCTCTTAAACTTCAGGGATAAATACCAAACTTTCCGAATGGTTCTATTAAGGCCACCCTAACTTAATAGAGAGAGGAAGCTTGGTAAGTACAATAATGGCCACAAAAATGCCCACATCCCAATCCCAGAAACAGGAAGTATATTAAGGCACATGGTAAAGTGAAGTTAAGGCTGCTAATGAGCTGGCATTGGGAATCCCCTGGCGGTCTGGTGATTAGGACTTGGCGTTTTCACTGCCGAGGGTGTGGGCTCAGTCTCTGCTTGGGGAACTAAGATCCTGCAAGCGTGCTGCATGCCCCAGATAAACATAATAAAAAATAAGCTGGCTTTAAGACAGGGAGACCCTCCTGGATCATCTGAGTGGGGCCAGTGTAAGAGGCCTCAGAAGTGGAAGCGGGAGACAGAAGACTCAATGTCAGAGTAATGAACTGAGATAAAAACTCAACCTGCCAGTGGATGCTGGCTCTGAGCCAAGGATTGTAGGGGTTGAGAAGGAGGCATAGTTTCCCAAAGGAGGGGGAACTAACTCTTTGTATCAGAAATGGAGATGGGAAGAATGCTGGGGAAAAGACATAGGAGCTGTCTATATATACTATACTATATAAATATATAAATATTATATAAATATATACACAGTTACAGTTGGATATAGAATAGGGTTTCTTAGGTGGTGCTTGTGGTAAAGAACCCGCCTGCCAATGCTAGAGACATAAGAGACCCGGGTTCGATCTCTAGGTCAGGAAGATCCCCTGGAGGAGGAAAGGGCAACCCACTCCAGTATTCTTGCCTGGAGAATTCCATGGACAAAGGAGCTTGGCAGGCTATAGTCCGTGGGGTTGTAAAAGAGTTGGAAACAACTTAGTGACTAAAAAACAGCAACAACAACATGGATATAGATGTAAATGAATATATATATACATGTAGATATGAAGAATGAGCTGTGTGTATAGCCATTATTATTTCTTGTATGGTAGATAACTTTTTTCCTTCTTGCTCACCTGGTTGATCTTCTATAATGAGTACCATTTTAAAAAAATTAAAAGATACAAAAATAAGATTTGCATACTTTTCCCCAAGGGCCCTTTATAGCTTTCCTGCCATGGATTTGTCCTTCTCACTAAAGTCACAGGCAAGGGCTCTTTGACCGGGGTAGTTGAGAGCAGGTTTCTCTGCATGGAACACAGTCATCCTTCCCAGCAGCCAGGCTGCTCGCCCATACCCATTCCACATTGTTTATGATGGTGCCAGAGGGAACTGCCCGCTTACGGAGGTCTAGCCATGGCCACTGTGCCAGAGAAACAGCGCCGTCACCCAATGTTCTAAAAGAGAGGAGCTCATTCCCAGGGTCAGGGGGAGCTGGGGAGGCCCTGTGCCATATCTGCAGCCACTTGCAGTCTTGAGAGACCCTTCCCTTCTCCCTGGAGTGATGGATGCTATGTTTTCCCAATAGAAGCACTGCTTCTGAGGACAGGGTCCATGGCCAGCTCTCTCCTTGTAGCTAGTGCAGAGTAGGCATTCTAGGGGACAGGATGGATGAGGGGCCTCCCTTCCATTTCTTTCTTCTTGGTTTCTCTGTCCCATCCCCTGTTCTCAGGGCACATGTCCAGAGGATGGCATGACATCCTTTGGCATCTGGGATCTGCTGGCCAAATCCCTCATCACATGACATGCAGGAGTTGCCTGTGAAGCCTGTGGAGCAGTCTGCTCAGCTTTTGTAACCATCTGCCTTCTCATTTCGTTCTCCACTCCCCTCCCCTCCACCCTCCCCTATTCCCCCATCCCCCCTCCCTGCTTTTTTGTCCACTCTGTGCCTTGGATGGAAGGACTCGGATCACCACGCCTTGGAGATGGCTGTCAGCACTGCTGGGGCATGTCAAATGGCCTGAGTCTCTTTTCCACTCCCATTGATTATGCCCACAGTGCACCTCCATGCACAAGGAGAGTCCCAACCAGAGAAGGAGAAAGTGATCAGACTGTGTCCTTCCTCCATTTTTATCCAGAGGTCTTAGAACCCTGGGAGCACGGCAGTGGGGAAACAGAAAGTGAGCACCGACCTCCTGCCTCTCATCACTGTAGAGATTTTTGGTCGCTCTAGACCGGACCCAAAGCTCCTCCTCTGTTTGGAAGAGTAGGGATCTCCTGAGTGTCCAGGAGAACAGCCCTCCTTCCTGGCTGGAAGGTGAAGCTGGGGCACCTGCCTTCTGCTTGGTCTTTTCTCTTCCTCTTTTCTCCTCTGGGCTGTCAAGCCAGGAGAGACTTAGGGTGCCAAGAGAGACTTCAGCAAATACCTGTGGATAAGCATGATTAGAGGAAGGTAGCTCGTGATCCGCATCTTCCCTGCAAAATGGGAAATGAAACTCCTCTGGCCAAAGCGTTTACAGAAATTGTCTCTGAAACCCCAGAGGGCCCACAGAATTGTGGTTGCTTCTTGCCCAGCTTCCTCATGCTGGATCAGCCTTTTTTCCAGCGATCAGCAGAACATCTACCTGCAGCTTCCATTTCCATCACTTGAGTAGATGCCCCCAATCCCAGTCCCCTCTTCTGCACTGAGCCCTGTCACATCTTGGCGAGGCTTCCAGACCCTTTCCTGGGGCCACTGGGAGGGCACGTGGGCATTCCATCGATCACTCATGCTACGTACCAGCAGGGGTTGGAGGAAAATCAACTTTTCAACAGAGAGGGAAAGGGTCAGACATTCTCAAGTGTTCTGTGGTAGCTGCTCTCTCTCAAGTGCCTCGGAAGGAGACCAGGACCCCAAGGGCGCTTTCTACCAGGGTCTTGAGTAACCCGGATTCCTCTCCATCTCCAGGCCCTGGGGTGAGGATGTGGGGCCAGGAACCAGGAGAAGAAAGGCTGAGGTGACTCTGGGATTAGACTGAACAAGCAAGAGAGCCCAGAAACAGAACATTCTCATTCCTGCTGAGCCCTGGTAGAACCAAGGCTCTTCAACTAGATGAGAAACTTTAAGAGAGTGGGCATGGTTATCACTGTCCAGAGACTGGCAGGGAGTTAGCTAATGTCAAAGCTTAGAACAGACAGTAGGGCAGGCCTGGGTGCTACTTGGAGAGGGAGGAAATGAAACAGAATGAAAGGGACACTATCCTGTGGCTCAGCTTCCTTCCCAGCACTTGGAAAGTATGGCGTGGAGTTCTCTGTGGTTCCCTCAACTGGTCAGAGAAACAGCTCCTGTTTGAGGCCTACTCAGCCTGCAAAGGGAGCTGCAAGGGGCCTATAAGTGCAATGAACTGGTCAGACAGGGAGGTGGGATCCTCTCAAATATCAAAGGCATCAGAAGCCCCTGCAAGTAGAGTTATTTCCTTGGTCCTGATCGTTTAGCCTCCAACCTTGGTCCCTGACACCAACCTGTTCTCCAACTCCACTGGCTCAGAGTCAGCGGGGCCAGGTCAGCTTTCTAGTCCTGTGGCTGGAGTTGTTAGGCATATTTGGATAAGATTTAAAATCACTCTTGATTCATGCTTTTACAATTGGAGGCTGTAGAAACATGCAGTGGCTTCCAAGAGACAGATTCCAGTCCACAGGCTGGAATTTCAGAGTTGAGTCATGATTAGCCATCACCTATTCCATTCATCTCTCTTTCATGCATCCATCCATCTTCCACCCATCCATCTACCCATCCACCCATCCTTTCATACATCCATTTTCTATCCATCCATCCAACCATCCATCCATCCATCCAATTATCTGAACTTCCTTCCTCTTATTTTTCCCTTCCTCTCTTCCCTCCTCTCTTTTATATCTTCCAGGAAATATTTGTTTAGAATATGTTTTGTATCAGGTTTCTCAGATTTGGCAGACCTCTTCAAAGTATGAGAGGCTTCCCAGAAGAAAACTTAGTCCCTCAGAGACAGACACCAAATCAGCTGCTGTCTGCCCTGAGCATCTCCCATGAATGAAACAACAGCTCCTGGTCTGATGTTGCTGATCCTCCCCACTTTGTCTGAGACCCTCACGAGTGCACGAAGCAGAGAGAAGAACCCAACTCTTACATGTGCATTTGAATCTCAAGTCCCAATTTATAAAGGGATACTGTCTTTCCAGGTGGCGCTAGTGGCAAAGAACCTGCCCGCCAACGCAGGAGATTTAAGAGAGGCCGGTTCAATCCCTAGATCATGAAGATCCCCTGGAGGAGGACATAGCAACCCACTCCAGTATTCTTGCCTGGAGAATCCCATGGACAAAGGAGCCTGGCAGGCTATAGCCCATAGGGTTGCACAGAGTTGGACATGACTGAAGCAACTTGGCACGTATCACCTAAGACGCCTTAACAACAGAAAGTTGAACATTTTATTGCAGTGGTCTCCTTACTGGTCTCCCTGCTTCCAGACCCCCCACACCCTGGTCTCTGCTTCTAGCCGTAGTCAGAGTGATCTTTCTTTAATGTTCCTGTCCTTGTCTCTCTACTGCCTAAAGTCCTTCACTGGCTCCACATCACCCATAAGCCAGAGTTAAAGCTCTTTAACATGACCCAAAAGGGCCTTCATGATCGGACCCCAAGTGCCCCCTTAGCCCATGCCCTCCCGACTCTAGTCATATACTTTACACTCTAACAGTGCCAAACCACTTACAACTCACCAGGCACACCAGACTTCTGAATATGCTAATCTCTCTACTTGGAACTTCTTACCATTCCTCCAGTCTCTGTACTTCCTTTGATTTGTGCATATTCTTCTATCATTAAGTTCATCACCCGGTGTGTGCGTGCATGTTCATTTGTGTCTGACTCTTTGTGACCCTATGGACCACAGCCCACCAGGCTCCTCTGTCCATGGGATTCTCCAAGCAAGAATGTTGGAGTGAGTTGCCATGCCCTCCTCCTGGGGATCTCCCTGATCCAGTGATCAACCCACATCTCTGGTGTCTCTTGATTGCAGGCAGATTCTTTACCACTGAGCCACGTGGAAAGTATTGTCATTTATTAGCTCAGGTCTTTCTTTTCTGGCTTCTCTGGTGGCAGAGATAGTAAAGAAGATATCTGCCTGCAGTGCAGGAGACCCGGGTTTGATCTCTGCATCAGGAAGATCCCTGGAGAAGGGAATGGCAATCCACTCAAGTGTTCTTGCCTGGAGAATTCCATGGATAGAGCAGCCTGGCGGCCTACAGTTTGTGGGGTCCCAAAGAGTAAGATGTGACTGAGTAACTGACACTTTCACCTTTTTTTCTACTAGACAGAATCAAAGGGAAACAGAACTCAGAGAGGAAGGAGGAAAATGACACAGGATGAAGACAGGTGAGCTGTTTGAGTGTAAGGGCCATGAGTTATTCAGCTTCGCGTCTCAGTCCTGGTACAGTGCCGGCCACACCAAAGGCACTCAACATGTATTTGTGAGGTGAAAGGATGGCTGGCTGGATGGTCGATGAGGGCCGTCTCATAAGAGGGAAAGCTTAGCCTGAGGACAAGATGGTTAAAATGTCCATGTAACAGATACCCAGAGAAAATGATGGCTTCTTCTTGAAAAGTCAGACTTCTGAGGAGCGGACCGAGCTGCAGCCTAGGACAGGCAAGGTACCTAAGCCAGGAATGGGGAACTTTGGGATGACACAATGAACTCCGGGAGTCACTTCCCTTTTCGTCTAGATAAAAGGTCTTTGGGAGACAGCTGGCTGGGAGCACCTGTGCCACCAGGGTGAGCGTGCAAGATGAAGACTGCCGACAGCGAGGTCCTTGACGCGCACTTCAGGGTGGACAAGCAGAACGTCTCCCTCTGGCCCCCAGGCAAGCGCCAGCCTCTGCTCAGAGCCTGCTCAGGGATCTGTGGCCAAGCTTGCAGTTGGCTGCTCCTTCACCAAATGCTCTCCTCTGCTTCCTGCAGACCCTCCTCCCAAGACGTGTGCGTCCCAGGTTCTGGGGAGACTCCTCACGGTCCGCGCTGTGGTCGTCTTCCTGACGCTGATCACGGGCACCTCTGTCCTGCTGCAGGCCATTCTCTGTAAGTCCCCAGCTTTGATCTGGGCTCGGTCTTTCCCCAAGGCCAGGGGTCCTTCCCCTCTCTGGTGGGTCTCTGGTGGGCTCTCCCACCTCTGGCTTTTCCATGTGTCTTGTTTTCCCCTCTTTCCACGTGCAGTCAGAGAGTCCGCAGTAAGACCACCTGCTTCTCCTTCCTGTCCAGTTCCGGGGAGGTGTTCCTGACTGGGGTCAGCATGCCTGTGCTCAAGGGTGTGCTCTTTCTTCCCAGGGAGTGTTCATCCCATCTTCATCCTGGGTCACTTTTCTCCTTCGTCTCTGAGCTCTGTGTCCCTTTGATTCAGAGCCTTGTGGAGAACTCCCAACACTGAGCATAATGATTGTAGCTTCATCCCCAACTGACTAGGCCAGGTTAGGGTTAGGGAGCACCTCCCTCCACCCCACAGGGCCCTTCCATGCTCTCTTCACTCTCCCGCTCCCACAAAGATCATGCCAAGGGAGATGCCCTACTTCTTCACTGGATGTGTGGCTTATCTTTCTTCTTCTTCCTGCTTTGCCAAGCCTGCTTGGCCTCTGCTGCTGGTAGAAGCTTCTTCCTCTCATTAGGTCTGCAGATAGCAGACAGAGAGAACTTCTGTCTTCTCCCTTCAAGGCCCCAGGACACATTTGGACTTGGACTTAGAGGCTCTGAGTAGAATCGCCCCTGCTTTGAGTCCACTGGTATACTTTTGGTTTCTTCTGTGGCCTGAGCCTGTAGCCTGAGCAGACAGTGACAGCGGGTAGGACAAGGGAAGGGGAGAAGTGGTTTCATAATTTTCCCTTCTCGTTTTCTCTGGAGAGGAAATCACTTCCAGACAAGAAGTCTGCATGGCTGGCCCCTCCGATGGCCGTGAGGGACCTATGGGCAGTCATGGGGGGGACGGTGCTTCCCTAGCTGATGGGCACTGTGGGGGTCTCTGGAAAGAGAGGGCTGGGAGTCAAGTGATGGGGCCCAGCATGATGTGAGAAGGACGACAAGGGGGTGACTGAAGGCATCTCTTTACCACATGTGCCCTGAACGTGCAAAGGAAATATAGGACTGGATTCTAATCCCTTCTTCTGCTTACCTATGAGCCTCAGACAGAGATCCCATATTTACCAATCTTTGCATGATCTGCCTCTATCAGAGTCCCTGGCACATGGAAGGTGTCCATTCTATGTTTGTTGAATGAAAACATTATGACTGAATAGAGGGTAGGCAACTGCTCCTTGGGCTGGGTCCTCGGGAAGCTTGATCCCATACCTTCCTTCCCCTTCCTTTCATCACCCTGGCAACACCCCACTCCAGTCTCTGAGGGTCCCTGCAGTTTGACCTCTTGACTTTCTCAAATTCAGATCCCTGGTTTATGGGCACAATATCAGATGTCAAGACCAACGCCCAGTTGCTGAAAGGTCGTGTGGACAACATCAGCTCCCTGAGTTCTGAGATCAAGAGGAACAGAGGTGCCCTGGTGGCAGTGGGCATTCAGGTCCAGATGGTGAATGCCAGCTTGGATCGCATAACCTCTCAGATCCGGACGCTGGAAACAGGCTTGAAGGAAGCCAGTGCACAGCTGCAGGTGCTAACAAGTAGTTGGGAAGCAGTCGATGAGTTAAATGCCCAAATCCCAGGGCTGAAACAAGATTTGGATAAAGCCAGTGCTTTAAATGCAAAAGTCCGGGAACTCCAGAGCGGTTTGGAGAGTATCAGCAAATTGCTTCAACAGCAAAGTAAGTGACTCAGAAAAGAGCGTTGCAAGTTGGCCAGTGGCCCGTGGGACCTTATTAACCTCAGGCATGATGCCATTGGGCTGGTGTGTGTGGAGGAAAGCATGGGCATGGCTGGAAAGTTAAGAAGAGAGAGCTCAGCACTGGAGTTGGGGAAGACTTGGGGGCTGTTCAGGAGAGAAGGGACCAGGGACCAGCCAGGGCTCCCACACCAAGCCACAGAATATGAAGACATTAGGGAGCCTCTCTGTCTGGGTCTAAACCTCACCATTTTCCAGAAGTTCCTGCCCAGAGCTCAGGGGCTCAGGCACTTGTGATGGTCAACGGAGAGACGGATTCTTGATTCATCCTCTCTCACTGTCCCTTCTCTGAGCCCAGAGACCCTACCAATCTCAGACTTTCAGGATCTGAGGGAGTGTCCCCAAGATCCTACACAAGGACCAAAGGACCCCAGAGCCCAGCCCCATTCACTCTATTTCTGGGATCCTGCTCAAATACTCCCACCCAGCCAGCACCAGAGAAAGCAGGAACACCAGTGTTCACATTTCACCCTTGTTCCCAGATGACATTCTCCAGGTGGTTTCTCAAGGCTGGAAGTACTTCAGGGGGCACTTCTATTACTTTTCTCAAATCCCAAAGACCTGGTACAGTGCCCAGCAGATGTGTATATCGAGGGACTCCCACCTGACCTCAGTGACCTCAGAGCGTGAACAGGTGAGTGCTGTCCTGTGGGCGCTAGGAAGGGGGTATATTGGTAGCTGTATCAGGCAGGATGGGCAATATGATGCTTCAGTGACAAATATTCCCACAGTTACTTCTCACTTACACACTACATGTCCAACAAGGGCCAGCAAGGAGTTTTGCTCATTGTGGCTACTTAAGGGCTTAGGCCAGAGGAGATTTCATATCAACATACGTTTCCACAATTGCTGAGGTAAGAAAGGGGAACATGGTACATCGTATGTTGGGTCTTAAAGCCTGGAAATAACACATTTCATTGGCCAAACAAATGACGCAGTATTTGTAGTTTCAAAGAAGGCAGGATAGTGCAACCTTTCCATGTGCCCAGAAAAATAGAAATATTTGTGAATAGCATTAATGACACCATCTAGCCCAAGAAGTCCTCTACCTGGTGAGACAGAATATTAAACAAGCTCCTTTCACCTTAAGTGGGCCAGCAGAGTGGGGAGAGTCAGAGTCAGGATGGAGTCCCAACCCTGCGACTGTGGGTTCAGGGGCTGTGGCTGGGGATGGTGGAGATGCCCAGAGAGACAGGTGCTCCAACGCCTGTCTCCACCTACTTTCTTCCTGTAGGAGTTCCTCTACAGGACAGCAGGCGGACTTCCCTACTGGATCGGCCTGACCAAAGCAGGGAGCGAGGGGGATTGGCACTGGGTGGATGGCACTCCGTACAACAAGGTCCAGAGTGAGAAGTAAGTCCTGAGAACCCGCTGTCCCAGGCTGACTTTCTTGGGCTGGGTCCGGGGCACGAAGAGTCGGGGGAGAGTCCCACTGACCGCAGGGTTTGCCATCCTTCCTGTCCTTGATCAGCAGGAGCGTTGACCAGAGATCTAGCTGATCTCTGCCACTGATTGGCTGGGGAACTGGGGACAAATCCACGGCTACTCCATGCCCTTTGGGGTTTGGCAGCATGGCCGTCCACTCAGCCTTGGCAGGGACCTCATTCTAAATTTAGGTCTTTGCACTGTGGGTTCCTATAGGGCCTTGAAAGTGGGCCAGCTGGCCCTAAGTTGGGGGGAGATTGCAGGCTCAGAGGCTGACAGATAACTGGTCCCCTTTCTCTCAGGCATGGAAAAATTTTCAACCCTACCACCTCAGACTGAAACTGGGGTTGAAGTCTCTCATTCACTCACTGGAAATGCATTTTGCTTTGTTTATCCCTTCGGTAGGTTCTGGATTCCAGGCGAACCCAACAACTACGGGAACAATGAACACTGCGTCAACCTAAAGACGTCCTCACTGCGGTCATGGAATGATGCCTCCTGTGACAAAACATTTCCTTTTATCTGTAAGCGATCCTATAAACCATCAGAACCATGACCGGACTGGCCCCTATGCTAGCACTTTAAGCTCCAATGCTCATTGAATTCAAGGAAATGCTCCTCTCTCCTTTGTCCTCCAAGGTGATTTTGAACCTTAATTTTTCATGCTTTAAAATTGTCCTGAAGGCATCTCAGAGTCCATCTACCTTGGCTGGGAATTCTCTGGCCCCTCAGTGGATATCCTTTCCACCTCAGCTTCAAAGGCAGATGAAGTGGAAAGGATATCTTGGTTTGAAATGCGGAGGTGAGGGTGGAGAGAATGAGAAGTTTGCACTGCCCCAGTGAGATGGACCAGGATACACCATCTGGGGCAGCACCTTGGAGGGGTCCATCCCTTTGGAGAAGCCTCAGCTTTACTGTGTGAAATTTGTGTACGACCACCCCAGAGATTCTCTGGAGACCGAGACTCAGAGCATTTCCAGTTGATACCCCAGAATTCCCAGTTGCCTTCCTAAGGGTTCTCAGTGGAAGAGCTCTGCTCTTGGTAGGCCCTGTTCATGCCATCTACCTGTGGTCCCCTTCATCCTTATCCTCTGAGACCTGAGCCCCTTCCTCCCTAGGATAGGCTTGACTGGTTCAGGTCAGAGGCTGGATGGAAACGTGTCTCTGCAGACCTAGACCAGTATCCAAGTGCTTCTCCTGACCCATCACTTGCTGGGTGCTCCTCTGTGGGTCCCAGTCTGTCTGCGCAGCTCCTCTGCCTTGTTCCCTGGGCCTCCTCTTTCTTTTGCATCTCCTCTCTTCCCAGGGGTCAGGGGAAGCGGCCTTCAGTATAGAGGGCACCCCAGCTTCATTAGAATAAAATACTGCCTGGGAACAGGCCACTCTCATTTTCTTCTTGGGGGTACAGGTGGATGTGTTGGGTGGAGGGAACATTTGCTCCTCTGGATATGAAGTTCTGGTGTATCCTCAGGAAACAGTTAGGGGTTCAAATAATTGTCAGAAAGTCCCAGCCCTGGAAATGCCGTAAAACATGAGCAGTACTTATTTTTGATTTTTACTGAAATGCATCCGAATAGGACTGCAGTGTCTGGCGTGTCACCACCTTCTGGGTGGTCTTTCTTCTTAGACATTTGCAGACCAGCTTCTGTTCTCTGGCTTTGCACTGGATGGGGAGATGCGTCAGGTCTCCCATTCTTCACAGAGACCCTGATCACAGCCATCAGGTCCAAATATGCCATCCAGGGGCTGAAGCACCAGAGTGGAGCAGAGAGGAAGCAGAAAGGGGTGCTCTGTGAACGCATGGTAGGCTCAGCAGAGCGGCCCTCCCCTCCTTGGGGTCCTTGTTAGGTGCCCTCTTTAGCGTCCTGGGGGGAGGATGTTTTTCTTCAGTAACTGTGACCAGCAGAGTGATGTTCTAGTTGTGAAGAGGTTGAACTGGAGGGATATTAGGAGGAAGCTTGAAGGAACACGGGGCAAATGGCTTTTTAAAAATAGGTGATGATGAGGAATGAACAGTCAGTGATGGGGTTCACATGAGAGCATTTGCCCAAAGCTCCAGGGGCATCTGAAGTCTGGGGGTGGGTGGCGGCACCTCAGGGAAGTGCAGACTGCTGAGCGCTCAGGATAGGCTGTGTGGGCCCGGAAGGCATCTGCATCTTCTCTAAGAGATACTTGGCTGTTCTTACTCTTCATAATTTGAAGTAGCAAATTATGGGAGAATATTATTTCTTCCCAGTGTGAACTGCCTGCTCATAGCACAAGCTGATGGAGAAATGAAATACAAGTGGTAGGCTCAGAGCTGCCCCTAGGGAACTATCCCATTGTGTTTCCAAACCTGGCTCTGCTTTCCATCGTACTGTCACGCCTGACCTGTTAGTCACCACGTCTGGGCTGCCGTGTTTTGTCTGTTCTTTTTAATTAAAAAAATGTTTTTTTAATTTCCTGGATGATTACATTGTATTCATTTTTTGATGTGGTTTTATTCCATTTTAAAATTAATTAATTTTAATTGGAGGATAATTACAATATTGCGGTGGTTTTTGCCATCCATCAACATGAATCAGCCATGGGGGCACATGTGTCCCCCATCCTGAACGCCCCTCCCACATCTCTGCCCACCCTCTCCCTCTTGGTTGTCCCAGAGCGCTGGTTTTGAGTGCCTTGCTACATGCATCGAACCTGCACTGGTCATTGATTTTATAAATGGTAATATACATGTTTTATTTATTTATTTGCTGGGTCTTTGTTGCTGCACACAGGCTTTCTCTAGTTGAGCAGGGCCTACTCTCTAGTTGTGGTAACTGGGCTTCTCATTCAGTGGCTTCTCTTTTTGCAGAGCATGGGTTCTATGTGCACTGTGCTGTGCTTAGTCGCTCAGTCATAGACTGTATGACCCCATGGACTGTGTAACCTGCCAGGCTCCTCTGTCCATGGGGATTCTCCAGGCAAGAACACTAGAGTGGGTTGCCATGCCCTCCTCCAGGGCATCTTCCCAAACCAGGGATCGAACCCAGGTCTTCTGCATTGCAGTCAGATTCTTTACCATCTGAGCCACCAGGGAAACCCAAGAATACTGTAGTGGGTAGTCCATCCCTTCTCCAGGGGATCTTCCCAACCCAGGAATTGAACTGGGGTCTCCTGCACTGCAGGCGGATTCTTTACCAGCTGAGCTACCAGGGAAGCCCACGGCTTCAGTATTTGCTGAATATGGGCTTAGTTGCTCTGCAGCGTGTGGAACCTTCCCAGATCAGGGATCAGACCTGTGTCCCCTGCGTTGGCAGGCAGATTCTCAACCGCTGGATGACCAATAAGTTCCTGCGCTGCTGTGCTGAGCAGCATGTGACCCCGCCCCACACTCCAGCTTCCTCCCCAAGGTAGGCACTTGTCACTAGGGCAGTGGATTCAAAGGCTTGCATTGTAAGACCTAAAATTTCACTTATTGCCACGACATTTTTTGGGTCTTACAGAGCCCCCAAAGCCTAACTATGGGTTCCCCCACGCTCACCAGATGTGTTCCCTGACCTGGCCTGTTCCCCTTGACTGGACCAGCTGACCTCCACCCAGTTTTCAACCTATTGGGTTTCTCTAATGACACCCCACTCCAGGACTCTTGCCTGGAAAATCCCATGGACGGAGGAGCCTGGTGGGCTGCAGTCCATGGGGTCGCTAAGAGTCAGACACAACTGAGCGACTTCACTTTCACTTTTCACTTTCATGCATTGGAGAAGGAAATGGCAACCCACTCCAGTGTTCTTGCCTGGAGAATCCCAGGGACGGGGGAGCCTGGTGGGCTGCCGTCTATGGGGTCGCACAGAGTCGGACACGACTGAAGCGACTTAGCAGCAGCAGCAGCAACTTGCCAGTACAGAAACTATTCAAACAAGTCAGTCAGATCCTCTTGCAGGTACCAGGGGCACCTTATCCTCTTGTTGCTGCAAAGCCTGTCTCCCACAGCCCTTGCTGGTTCCCTCTGGTTTTGGGGATAACCCCCATGTGGCCTGGCATGGTATCCGGTGTCCTCCTCCAGACTATGACTATGTGTGACTAATAAGATGCTGTGAGTCTTACCTGTCCAGTGTAAGATGCCATGCATTTGGCCATCTTGTACTATCAGGGACAAGAAATGCCTCCCTCACTGCTATGGGCTGATTGAACCCACCTCCTCACAATTCTTATGTTAAAATCATAATCCCAATGGGATAATGTTAGGAGATGGAGCCTTTTGGAGGTAATTAAGTTACCAGAGTGAAGTCCTCAGGACGTGATTAGTGCCCTTATAAAAAGAGGCTGAGAGCTTGCCTCTCTCTGCTTTCTGTGTTTACAACAGGAAGGCTCTCTGCAAAACAGAAAAGAGCCCTCCCCAGGAACTGAGTCCACAGCATCCTGACCTTGGATTTCCCAGCCTCCAGAACTGGGAGAAAGAAATTTCTCTTGTGTAAGCCTCTTAGTTCATGATGTTTTTGTTATAGCAGCCTGAGTTGACTGAGACACTCACCACTGGGGTAAATAAGAAGCAATCAGAACAAGGCTGGAGAAGGCAATGACACCCCACTCCTGTACTCTTGCCTGGGAAATCCCATGGACAGAGGAGCCTGGGAGGCTGCAGTCCATGGGGTTGCGAAGAGTCAGACATGACTGAGCAACTTCACTTTCACTTTTCATTTTCAGGCACTGGAGAAGGAAATGGCAACCCACTCCAGTGTTCTTGTCTGGAGAATCCCAGGGATGGTGGAGCCTGGTGGGCTGCCGTCTGTGGGGTCGCACAGAGTCGGACACGACTGAAGCAACTTAGCAGCAGCAGCAGCAGAACAAGGCTGGCGAGGAATCTCTAGTTGGTTATGATGTGAAGGGAGGTGTGGGACTGCTGCTGCTGCTGCTGCTAAGTCACTTCAGTCGTGTCCAACTCTGTGCGACCCCATAGACGGCAGCCCACCAGGCTCCCCCATCCCTGGGATTCTCCAGGCAAGAACACTGGAGTGGGTTGCCATTTCCTTCTCCTATGCATGAAAGTGAAAAGTGAAAGTGAAGTTGCTCAGTCAGGTCCGACTTCGCGACCCCACGGACTGCAGCCTACCAGGCTCCTCCGTCCATGGGATTTTCCAGGCAAGAGTACTGGAGTGGGTTGCTGTTGCCGTCTCCGGTGTGGGACTATCTGGCCACTTTTCTAGGAAAGAATTTGAACCTGGAAACACCTGGGGATTGAAGCAGTTAACAGAGAGAAGTCAAGCTGGAAGGCCCTGAGTTAGAGAAAGGCTGGCGGGGTCACCATGGGGCACCTGCAGAAACTTGGAATACGCAGAAGCTGTGAGGCAGAGAGGTGGAGCACACAAGGAATACATCTTGCAGAGAAAAGAGAATGGTGCAGAGGTGAGGGTAGGCGAGACACAGAGGGTTGAGCAGCAGAGTGAAGGCCCAAGAGCCTGGCTGCTGAGGTTCCTGGCGCCACCTTAGCTGCAGCCAGTCCTCCTGACACTTGGGAGGGTCCCCCCACTCCCAGCTGATCACCGTGTGCTGTCAGGGGTTGATATGGAGGATCGAAAGCTTCTGGGGCATCTGAAGCTAAGGATCTGCATCTCTAGGAAGACAGCCCTGTACCACTCGGCAGAGACAGGGAAAACCAGTGTGAGAGGTCCCCACTGGTGAGTGGCTCTGGTGTTGAGATATCAGATATCCATTTGACTTTTTCTGGCTGGAAAGAGAAATACTCAGCAAGGATGTAGTAACTTCTTGGTGCTTCTTCCTGCTGGCAGATGATGCTCTTGTAGGAGAAATGAAGGCTGGGAGCCTGGAGTGGGAAGGGCTTGGGCACAGGGGAGGGGTGAGAGGAGGAGTCCTGCTGACCAGGCCTGGAGGACTATGACCCTTCCCACCCCAGTCTCCATCCTTATAGCTGAGCAAGGGTTCTCTAAAGTTCTGCTTTGGAAGCTCTGTCAGCTTCTCAGTCCCAGGAAACAGGTCCTGAGTTAGCTGATGGGGCCCTTCCTGTATGTGGGGAAACAGAAACCAAGGCAGGCCCTCTCTTTTCTGCCGCCACCCCTGGATGTCTGACAAGCCTCTTGAGGGGACCTCTAGCAGCCCCCCTCCCACATGGACACTCCTGGGGTCTCAGGCAGAGCTGTTGACTGACTTTACATTTTCCTGTGTCTTCTCCTCTCTCCTCAGCTTTCAACTGTCAGGAGTTAGCAGGCTGGTGGATGGTGGATCTGCATTCACTCACACATACACCACCCAAAACACACACACATATACACACGTATGCACACACTGCACACATGTAAACACACATACACAGATACGTACATGTCACACACATATATTCACATGCAATATACACACATGTGCTCAGTCACTTCAGTCACGTCTGACTATTTGTGACCCCAGGAGTATCCTGCCAGGCTCCTCGGTCCACAGGATTATCCTGCAAGACTACTAGAGTGGGTTCCCATGGCTCCTCCAGGGGATCTTCCTGACCCAGGGGTGGAACCTGGGTCTCCTGTGGCTCCTGCATTACCATGAAGTCACTTGGGAAGTCCATATGCACAAAAACACACATAGGTATGGACACATACTCACATCCATACACACACAAATATACACACACACATATTTCACACACACACACACATATTACTGTGGCATCATGAGCTGGGCATAGGCAAGCCCTCCTCTCCTCACCCTGCAGACGAGCTGTGCCCCTGGCTGCCTGTGGCTGTGGCTGTGTTGGCACTGGCCATCCATAACACAGGCAGGACCCAAGTTTCTCTCCCGGCCTGGTCTCAGGAGGAGGCACATTCGGCCTGGCTTCTCTACCGTGGAAGCTGGGCAGTGGGCTTCTTGGGTGGTGCTTGGGGCCCTGTGGGAGGCTGACTCCAGCATTAGGGAAAATGCTGTGGGAATAGGATGTAAGGGCTGAAGGTGAAAATGGGAAAAAGCAACACAATTTGGATGGAACAATCCATTTACAAGGTAACTGACATCTCGTAAATGGCCCACTGGTGAGATAGGGGACAAACACATAATTAGATTTTTATGTGTTAAAGAAAATGTGATCCATTTCAGTAAGACAGTAACCCTCTGAAGTGATGGGGTAGCGAGCAGCGAGAATCTACCGTCATCCTCAGAGCTGACTTCAGGAGGACTGCCTTGGCCAGCCAGCGTGGCTATTGATTCTGCCCAGCTGGTCAGCCCACGAGGGTGGGGACTTGGGGCTGCACAGCTCCCCTGGCACACCTCACTCCTAGGTCTTGGCCCACAAGCACAGGAAGCCCCGACACAGTGTTTGTTTCTCCTGGGAGTTGCAGGTCTCATTGTAAAGCGGCACTTTGGCTTATACAGCAGTTTTGGTGGAGTCAGTCCTGAACCTGATCAGCTCAGTGGAGCACAAATCCAGTCACCTAGGCATGAGATCTTGGATCAAGCTGGGTCCTATTTGGTATTTTCTGACATAACTTCTGACACCAGATGTGTGGTGTTTTCTGCTGCTGCTGCTAAGTCGCTTCAGTCGTGTCCAACTCTGTGCGACCCCATAGACGGCAGCCCACCAGGCTCCTCCATCCCTGGGAGTCTCCAGGCACAAACACTGGAGTGGGTTGCCATTTCCTTCTCCAATGCATGAAAGTGAAAAGTGAAAGGGAAGTCGCTCAGTCCTGTCTGACTCTTAGTGACCCCATGGACTGCAGCCTACCAGGCTCCTCAGTCCATGGATTTTCCAGGCAAGAGTACTAGAGTGGGGTGCCGTCGCCTTCTCTGGGTGTTTTCTGAGACCAACCAGTTCTCTGACATCAGCTGAGTGTCTACAATTCAATTCTGATCCTCAACCATGGAGTGAGTTAGAGGCTCAGTCCCACAAGACAGCTCCAGCTTCAGATACCTCATGCAAGCAGGGTCTCCAAGCAACCATACTTCTGCCCAGCAGACTGCAAATCTGGGGCACTCCATGACTCTTCCCAGCTTGATAATTCACTAGAATGACTCACAGAACTCATGAAAACTCTGTACTTACCATCACAGTTGATGATGGAGGATAAAAACAAAGAGCCAGATGAAGAGGAACAGAGGGCAAGGTGCAGAAGGACCCGGAGCATGGGGGGGTCTCTGTCCCCATGGAGTAGGGGTGCAATACTCTTTTGGGTAGGTGGGTTTGTTCACCAGCCAGGAAACTTCTTGAAGCTCTCTTGTTTATGAGCTCTTATAACCCAACGAGAGAGGTGAGGGATTAAGTCTTTCTAAGACTGTCTCCATCTAGAAGCTATCTAGTGGTCAGAGTCCCCTCATCAGCATGAATGCAAATGTGGTTTAAAAGGGTTAGTTTTGGATAACAAAAGACACATTTGTCACTCAGAAAACTCCAAGGCTTTTAGGAGCTCTGTTCTAGGGACTGGGACAGAGACCAAATAAGTGTTTTTCTTCCTGCTATAATCCCTTTCCCATCACGCCCGCTGTGAGGTCCTGAGTGGGCAGAGTCACCTCAGCCCTTCCTGTGACTTGCAAACACCTGCTGCGCTGAGCCAGCCTCCTCCTTACTAACCTCCATTACTTAAGAGAGTCTGAGGCTGGAATTAAGACTCAGCCATGGGTCATGAGGATGTTTTTCTATGCAAAGTTGAGAAGGAATCCCTAACTCCCTTCTAAGTGGCTGGTGAAAGGTGTCTGTGACTTTGGGGCTGAGGCTAGTGTTTGAGGCTACCATGGAGCGCAGGGGTGGGGAGGCTGGGGCTGAGGGAAGAAGGAGGATGGGGGTGCCGACTGGCACTTGGGAGTCTTGAGGGGAAGGGCCTAGATGGGGCACTTCTGCAGAGTCAGCAGCGGGGGAAGGCAGAGTTTGTAAGGACTGACTCAGGAGCATATAAACCCGTATCGCAGCTCCACTTCCCCACTGCTGGTCCACAGCGTGGCAGGGAGCTGCTCTGGAGGATGAAGGAAGCAGAGACGAGAGCTGACTCGGTCCACTTCTGCACAGACAACCAGAGTGTCTGCCTGTCCTCCCAAGGTGAGAAAACTGGGGCCTCTGCCTGTCCTCAGCGCGGAGGGTCCGGCCTGCTGGGCCCTGGCCCCCCACCATCTTCCGCAGCCTTTGCCTGGCAGGCTCAGCACTGGGTCGGCTTCCAGAATAAACAGGTGGGACTGAAGGCGGGTCAGGCAAGGACAGAGTGCCTGTGGCCCACATCGAGGCTTCGCATGAAATCTCCCCTGACCCTTTTCCCTGGGGGCTGGCAACCTGGCAAGAGAAGGAGAGTGAACAATGAATTCAGGGGGACCTGGTTTGAAACCCCATTCCTGCACGCTGGGCTGGCCCCATGAGGCCTCAGGGACTCCGAGCTGTGGTCTCTCCGTTCTCTGTACACTCAGCCCACAGAGTCTCAGGCACAGCCCTTCTTAGGACATCCATGTCAGCTTGTGGCAGCAGCAGCCCCCAAGGGCTGTGAGTGTCGCTCCGGTCAGGATTCTTGCAGCAAAGCTGGCCCTGAGCCCCTGAGGTCGGGGTTCCAGCTGTGTGCCTCCCTCCCCCTTCCTTTCTGCTTTCATTCAAACAGTACCTTTGCTGTCTTCCACTGTGCCAGGTCTGTGCCCTGTGCGCGCCCTCCAGGCTTGGGCTGGTGGTCTTTTCTGAGCCTTCTGCTGCTACCACAGCTTCCATGAGCCTGGGCGCACGTTCCCAAGCGCTCGTTGCCTTTCTCCAGGGTGAGTGGGACAAGCCTTCTCAGTCCTATAGCACGGGCCAGGAGAGTAAGGCTGAGGGGCTGCAACTGTCCAGCCCACACGGCAGTCTCCTCCTGGATCCTGGCTTCTCCCCTGCAGGACTGGACCCCGTGGCAGTGGTTCCTGCAGCCCCCAGGATGCCCAGGCGTTTGCAGGCCACCCTGGCCTCTTTGGGTGTGTTTTTGGTCTCCTGTCTTGTGGCTCTCTTCATTGTGGGTAAGCTCCTGGGTGACCTGAGCCCCACTGACTTTCTCTCCTTCCTGCACACAGGCCCCAAAGAGCCCTAGATACCCCCTTCTACTCCCAGGGGGGTCACTCCACTTCCAGTCCCAGGCCCAAACCAGGGCTTTCCTGGGACCCAACCAAGGTTGTTGTCCAAGGGGAGATTCCCAAGAGATGAGGCCTGTGAGGGGAACTCTGAGGGGGTTGTGGTGCCCTCTCCTCCACCTCCTTCTGGAACCCTGACTGAGGGTGGGGCAGCTTGGGAATTGTGCTGATGTGAGAATGGGGTATCTCAGTTCTACAGCACCCAAGACCTGCACTGGAGCCATCTGCTTACTTCCAAGAGTTTCTGGGAGACAACCATACCGGGCAGTTTCTCAAGGAACCCGACTGTAAGTAGCCGCAGTGGGGGAGGGGAGGGAGCCAGGACCTTGGATGCTCAGACCCCAGGACACATTTCTTCCTCCTCAATGTCCTCAGGCCCCTAAATGGTTTCTATTCTCCTCAGAGAAAGCCAATATCTTTCTTTTAAATGGCTTTTTAATACGTATAATAAAGTATACATATTTAAAGCGTACAACCTGTTTTGACAAATATATAGATGCATGAGACATCACAATCAAGATAATGGACATACTCAACCTTTGCCCCCAAGTTCAACACTCCTGCCCTTGGCCATCTTGCCTCTCTCCTCCCTCCTTTGTTCCCAGGCAACCACTGATCTGCTTGCTCGGATACAGACGGCTTGACTTTTTCTCAAGTTTTATATAAAAGGATCTAGAGTATGGACTCTTTTTTTGACCTTTATCAGTCATGTGATTTACTAACTTTTTTTTTTTTTTAGTCTATGGCTTCTCTTTTCATTCTCTTAACAAAAAGTTTTGGTAAAGTCTGATTTATCCATCTTATCTCTTTTATGGATTGTCCTTTTGGTCTGGCATCTAAGAAATCTTTGCCTATACCAAGGTCACAAAGACATGCCCTCAAATTTGCTTCTGGAAATTTTATAGTTTGGGGGTTTTACATTTAGGTCTATGATTAATTTTGAGTTAATGTTTTGAGTAATGATGCAAGCTATGGACTGAAGTTCATTTTTTCTTTTTGCAAATGGCTGTACAGTTGTTCCAGCACCATCAGTTGAAAAAGTTATGCTTTCTCCTTTGTATCTTGGTTGGAAACCAATTGTCCATATTTGTGTACATTCTCTTTTCTGTCCCATTGATTTAAGGCCCTCCTGGTCTTACCTCAGCACAGTGGCTCAGGTCTCACATACCTACCTAGGCAGGGCTTTAGAAGTAGGGCAGGAATCCTCCAGAAAGGGTCTCTGCTTATTCGGGTCCTTCTCCCTGTTTCTGAAAGGAGGCTGGAATGGACGCCTCACACCGTGAATGTCTGAGCTCATATTCTAGCTCCTGGGTGCACAGAGGGTGCAACTGCAGGGGGTTTGGTGGGATGCTGCAGAGTTTCCTTGAATGATGCAAGGACCAAAGCCTTCCACTAGGGTCTCCCATGTCCTCAAAGGGTTCTATAGGGACCCTTGCACTATGTAGCGCTGGAGGTGCCATTGCAGTTCAGGGTTCTGTCTCATCGGAGGACTTCCACAGAGCCCGGTACATTGAGCAGAATACCTCCTCCATGAGTACCTATTTCATTTTGTTTCTGTTTTCTTCCCCCCATGGATTTGTGATCAGAAAATGTTTATGTTTGTGGCCTACATAGTTTTTGAAGTGAAGTGAAGTGAAGTCGCTCAGTCGTGTCCGACTTTTTGCGACCCGTGGACTAGTCCACCAATCTCCTCCGTCCATGGGATTCTCCAGGCAAGAATACTGGAGTGGGTTGCCATTTCCTTCTCCAGGGAATCTTCTCGACCCAGGGATCGAACCCAGGTCTCCCACATTGCAGGCAGACGCTTTAACCTCTGCACCACCAGGAGGAAGTCACAATTGTGAATCAGAGGCTTCATGCTTGGTGTACAAATATAGCGTAGGACTAAACATGGGTTTGATTCATACCTGTTGTCTTTCCATAATGACCTATTAATATCTTATGGTGAAACTTCAGTTGAATTAAACATCGACAGCTCTCAGTGATTTAATCAGTTATTTTCAAGTTCAATTACAATGGCAGAATAATCCAGTAGGCAAGTATTTCAATCCTTCTGTTTCCTGGTTCACTAAATAGACCTTTATTTTGTTTTTGGCTTTACATTCCCAGGTGGTCCAGCCCCAGGGCCCGGGTGGTTATAGGCCACTTGAGGAGAGCTCAGGGTTGTGCTGCAGACATTTACCTTGGAGATTTTAAGAATGCTTCCCTATATGATGGGCCTCTTCGGCTGCTTTCTCCATTTCCTCCCTCCAGATCCCTACCACTCGGTCAGGGTGGCGGAGTTCCAAGAGGCTGTCCAGCTGTTTAAAGGACATATGGAGAATGCCAGCACCTGGAGCGTGGGGATCCAGCTATTGACGTGCAGAGTAGACAATGTCAGTTCTCAGATCCAGATGCTCGGCGGTGATCTGGAAAGTGCCAGTGCTGACATCCAGATGCTAAAAGGCCTCCTGAAGGACACCAGTACCTTGAGTTTCCAGACCCAGCTGTTAAGGAGTTCCTTGGAGGAGACTACTTCTAAGATTCAGAAGCTACAGGGAGATCTAGAAGAGGCACATGGTTCAAATTCCCAGATCCAGAGTTTCTTTAAAAGCAGTTTGGAAAACACTAGCATCGAGCTCCTTGTGTTAAGCAGAGGCTTAGAAAATGCCAACACGGAGATCCAGGTGTTGAAGGCAGGGTTAGAAACGGCAAACGCTGAGGTCCGATCGGCAAACAGTAGTTTAAAGAATGTTAATGCCCAGATCCATGTTTTAAGAGGTAATCTGGATAGTGTCAGTGATTTAAGGGCCCACCATCAGGTTTTAAGGAGTAGTTTGGAAAACACCACTGCTGAGATGCAGAGGTTAAAGGGAAGTCTGCAAAATGCAAATGCTTTAAATTCTCAGACCCAGATCTTTATAAGAGGCAGTTTAGACAACACCAGTGCTCAGATCCAGGTGTTAAGAAGTCATTTGGAAAGGGCTGGAGGTGAGATTCACTTGTTAAAAAGAGATTTGGAAAATGTCACTGCCCAGACCCAAACAGCAAGCAGTCACCTGGAGCAGACAGATGCTGAGATGAGAGTATTAAAAACAGAGCTGGAAAGTGCCATTGCCTTAAGTTCCAAGATTCAGGTGTTAAATGGTCTTTTGAGAGATGCCAGCCAAGAGAGATACAGACCTTAAAACAAGGAATGAAGGTCGCCACAGCCTTACAGTCCCAGACCCAAATGTTAGAGAGACGTCTGCAGGAGGCCACAACTGAGATCCGGACGTTAAAAAGGGATTTGGGGAACACCAGAACACTGACGACAACAATCCAGGAGCAGCAGAGAAGCCTGGAGTCCTTCCGCACAGCCTTGGCTTCACAGGAGCAGCTCCAGAGGACCCAAAGTAAGTGCAGGGAGGAGGCTGGGGAGGGCAGAGTCTCCTGTCCCTTCGGCCTTTTGCTTATTTCAACATGCATCCCCGGGGAAGGAGTGTGGGTGCTGGAGAGGGGCTGGATCCAACCAAAGGTGATGTAATCCCTGCTTATTCTCTGACCAGAGTGACAAAACCTACATCTGGGAAACAAACGCGGTCTGGTGTATAATAGGGACAGAGTGTGCTAGCTGGGCCAGACAGCCTTATTTCCAACTTCTAACTAGCCCAGATGCTGTGGTTTTTCTCAAGTTGTTCACCTTCTCTGAGCTTCCTTTTTCTCACCTGTAAAGTGGGGAAAATAATACTTGCTCCCCAGTGAGGATCAAATGACTTAACACATAGAAGCATTTGACAAAGTTCAGCATTCCTGTATACATCTGACCAAAATTTCCTGAGGCCCTAGGATGTGTCAGGATCATAAAGATTAACAAAATGTGATGCCTGCCCTTGAAGCTTATACGCGGTGGAGCAGCCTTGCACAAAAGGCCTGAGTGGTGTAATGTTGGGAGTAGGTCTAGAAACTGGGGGGTGGGGAGGACCAAAAGAAAGGACAAGAAGGGGTCTTCTCAGGGCTGATGTCCTCTGGTGCGGACAAGGATCTTCCAAGGAGGGAGGCAATTTTCTGGAGGATAAAAGGTCAAAGATGCTTCAGTGGGAATTTGGCCTTTGAACTGAGGCCTGAAAGATGAGTAGGTGTTTTCCAAGCAGATAGGATAAGGGAACAGCAGGTCACAGGCATGGAGATGTGAGCCATGAGGTTCAAGAAACTTCTGGCAGTTCTGTCTGACTGGACCATGGCCAAGAGGGCAGTTGAGGAGACACAGGCTGAAAAGACAGCAGGTTAGGGTCAGAGCAGTGGCTTTCAAACAGGGAATCACAGCATAAAATTCATTTTATATCATGTTGCTTGTTGTTCAGTTGCTCAGTCATATCTGACTCTTTACGACCCCATGGACTGCAGCATGCCAGGCTTCCCTGTCCTTCACCATCTCCCAGAGTTTGCTCAGACTCATATCCATTGAGTCAATGATGCCCTCTGACCATCCCTAGTTATAATTATGTCTCTCTCACATACACACACATTTCAAAAAGCAAAGCTTTTACCACATGAATGCACTCATATTTTATTGTCTAGTCTCCAAACTCCCTCTCCCCGCAATAACTTCAACAAAATCCACCAGTGGGTTGATGACAGCAGTTGAAAAAACCCTGTGTGAGAAACGGAGGCAGCTCTGCAGAGACACCAGCTAGATGCAGAACGGCTCTGAGTTTGGGTTTCATCCTTTTGGAAATGAGTATTTGTCGAAGAATTTCAAGGAGGCTGACTAGATGGGTCTATAGATTGAGACAGGGAATAAAGGAGAAGACAAGCTGTGAGGTTTGAGCGTGTTGGATCTGAGATGCCATGAGGGTGTTCACGCAGCCATCACCCGTGGGCTGTCGGGGGTGTAGGAGAGCGGTCCTGCTGCAGACAGAGATGCGGGAGCCCTGGGTACGCTGGTTCTGGTTGTGGCAGTGGGAATGCAGGAGTTTGCATGAGATGAGATGCTTCATGAGAAGGAAGCTGAGGGTGGAAACAGGAAGTCAACTTTTAGGTGGCAAGAAGGGAAAGAAGTGTTTTTGAGACTGGAGAAGGCAGTCTCAGAGGCAGGAGAATTAGGAAGTGTGCAGTTGGGGAAGTCAAGGAAGGAGAGCATCTCATGAACAGAGTGACTGGTTCTGGCGAATGGCTAAGAGCCCCAGGTAAAGAAACCAGTAAGCACCCACTAACTCTGGGCAGTTAGCAGGTCATTGGAATAAAGTTTCAGTGGAGAGTTGTATGTGGCCTGAAGACCAGACCACAGTCAGTGGGAAGTGAGTGAGAGATGAAGGTGCCCCAGTCCTTCAAGGGCCTTGGCTGAGAACAGAAGATGAGGCTGAGGTGAGGGATATGGGAGGGTAGAAGCAGGGGTTAAAAAACCAGCTGTGCCATCCATACTTATATCTCAAAACCTACATATTAATTGTAGATGTGGCAAATATTGAAAAAGAGAAAGATGAGAATATGACAATTTGTGTTTCTGTAAAAACGTATCGTGAAAAAATAACCCACTGCTAACATTTTGGTGAAATTCCTTGAGAGGGCTGGTCTAGATTAGGCTAGGCTTGATCTGAGGGTGAGACAAAGGCGCCAGCAAACAGGGAGAAGATTGAAGGAGAGAAAAAAAGAGAGTGGGGGAGGGGTTGGGGAGACAGTGTTGGAACCTGGGAGACAGAGAGAGAGAATGGAAAGCACAGCGGAGTGATTGGCCTTGAAGGGCTGGCGCAGTACATGAACCTCTGAGGCCAGGAGCAGAGGAGGTGTGGAAGCAGACGTTCACCCAGGTTTGCAGATGTGGGTACAAGACAACGAGGGAGCAGATATTTAGTGATGTCTTTGTAGAGTAAGAGGTCCCTGGTCAAAGGTGACAGAAGAGGGAGAGAGCTGTGAGGGAGGGGGCCATTTGGAGCAACTGCTGGAATATGCAGCTGACAAACGAGGGGCTTCGGAGACAGAACTGAGGGCCCACTCTGCTGTCTCGCTCTGTCCCCGTCTGTCTGTTGGAAGCCTGGAAGCCTTCCCTTCTTGACACGTCTCCCATGCCCACTACTGTCCTCTCCACTCCCTCTGCCTTGCTTCTGATTTGGTAGGGACGAATGTTTCTCCACCTTGGGGACACACTGGAATCACCCAATGAGTTTCTATAAAACTGAAGCCTGGAACCCACCTCCAGAACGCTAACTTTTCTTTGGGAGGGCAGGCGGTTGTTCTGGGATGCAGCCTAGCATCAGAATTTTCTTTTAAAAATTCCCTAGGGGGTTCTAATGGTCAGTCAGGGCTAAGAACCATTAGTTTAATTTTTTTTTCTTAAAGGGCCAAACAGTTGGTGTTTTGAGCTTCTGGCTAAACAGTCTCTGTTGCAACATCTCTGCTGTTGTAATGATTAAGCAACTGAAGACCATCTGTCAACTGAAGGGCATGGCTGTGTGCCATAGGTATACGAATTCTGTAAAGTAACTATCCTTCAATTAAAAAATAAATAACTTTAAAATTAAAAAAAAACCCTTCATTTGTGAAAAGAAGCTGCTGGCAGTCTGTAGTCTGCCAATTCTTGGTTTGGACTGCTGTTTCTCAGACTTTGGAGTGTATCAGAATCACCTGGAGAGTTTGTTAAATTGTCAAAAAATAATTCTGAATTCAGCTAGGCTGGGGTGAGTCTGCAGAGAAGCCAGTGGCACCCCACTCCTGTACTCTTGCCTGGAAAATCCCATGGATGGAGGAGCCTGGAAGGCTGCAGTCCATGGGGTCGCTGAGAGTTGGACACGACTCAGTGACTTCACTTTCACTTTTCACTTTCATGCATTGGAGAAGGAAATGGCAACCCACTCCAGTGTTCTTGCCTGGAGAATCCCAGGGACAGTGGAGCCTGGTGGGCTGCCGTCTATGGGGTCGCACAGAGTCGGACACGACTGAAGTGACTTAGCAGCAGCAGCAGGAGGGGTGAGTCTGAGAATTGGCATTTCTACCAAGCCCCAGGTGTGGTGCTAATGCTGGTGGACCTAGGACCACACTTTGAAAAACCCTGGTTTACACACTCACCATCTATCATTCAAACATTTGTAATTGCGTTGTAACTGGTGTCTCTGGTCCCATTAAGATTGCCTTCTTCCTGTTCAGCAACCGCACCATCTTGAGGCAAATCTGAGCAAATTACGATCTTTCTTCAAAGCCTCCAGGGCTTCCCACTATTCCCATGAAAAAACCCAAACTCCTTCACACAGGATGTATGATTTCGCACTGGTGAACCTGTCCAAGTTCATCTCCCATCCTTTGTGCTTGACTCTGTGTGCGTGCGTGCTCAGTTGCTTCTCTGGTGTTCAACTCTTCGTGACCCTGTGGACTGTCACCCTTCAGGCTCCTCTGTCCATGGGATTCTTCAGGCAAGAACACTGGAGCGGATTGCCATGCCCTCCTTTAGGGGATCTTCCCTACCCAGGGATTGAACTTGCGTCTCCTACATCTCCTGCACCGGCAGACAAGTGCTTTACCACTAGCACCAGCTGGGAAGCCTGTGCATGGGCCGTAAAGTCCTTGAACCGGTCAGGCTGCACCGTGCTGTTTCACACCTTTGTGCTTTTGCAGTGACTCTCTCCCCCGCCTGGAATTCTCTGCTTGCCCATCTGGCAAACTCTTCCTCGGTCTTTGAAGACTCAGCTCAAGTGAATCCTCACCTAGGGTCCTTCCTGAGCCCTGTTTCCAGCCCAGCTGAAGGAGACTACACCCTCTTTAGTGCCTCTAGCATGCCATGGTTTCCAATCAATGCATCTTCAATACCATTTTTATGTCTGTCTCATTTGCTGGACAGTAATTCCCTTGAGGGCATGATTCATGTCTAATTAATCTTTGTATAAAGGTTCCTGATTCATAGAAGTTAAGGTATATTGAATAAAAGAATACATGAATGAATGAGTCTGTTTTGGCACCATTTCAAGGAGCTGTGATTAGGAGGCTGTTAAGAGAGTGTCAGGACAGAGGGGGATGAAATAGCTGAGGGAATCGGGGCTTGTGCTCATAGGATGAGCCATTAGGGTCTGAAATTGTGAGGTCAGGCAGACCAGGGGATGACAAGGTCCCAAGTGTGGTTCTTCGTGTGGACAGCTGAAGTAGATGGAGATGAAGTCAAGGGAATGAGTGAAGATACAGGATGGCTGTGAACGCTCCCAGGGAAATGAAGGGGACCAAGATGCAGGGGACGAGCAGGTGGTAGCAACGAGTTGGGAAAGTGAGTAGTATAGCTAGGAAGCAAGAGCCTTGAAAGAATATGGCCGGGTAGCAGAGCTGTCTGAACACCCCTGGAGTGATGGAGCCGGATGTCCTGAGCTGCTCCTCTGCTCTGTCGGGTCATGGGCTGGGGGTGCAGCCTCCCAGCCGGTGGCCCTGTAGCCAAGGGCATCAAGCGTTGCAGGGGCTTGTGACCCTCAGTGGTCAGTCCCTGGAGGGAGCGGGATCTGCAGCCAGCTCCCAGTTCTCTCTCCTTCCCACCTTTGCTCCAGATCAACTTCTCCTGCTGTCCCTGCAAGGCGGGAAGTTCTACAGTGGGAGCTTGTATTACTTTTCTTCTGCCAAGAAGACGTGGCAGGAGGCTGAGCGGTTCTGTGTGTCCCATGGAGCCCACCTGGCCTCGGTGACCTTGCAGGAGGAGCAGGTCAGAGCTGTGGGCTTGGGGTGCTGCTTCTGGGACTGATGTGGGGTCAGGGGCTTTGTGCTTTGGCCTTCCCCTCTTGGACTGGGCATGGCAGTCCTTCACGTCTCCTCTGTCAGTCAGGGAGTGGATATTTATTGAATTCTGATGAACATCTTGCACCGGAGGTATAAGCACTGACAGCAAACCCAACGTCCTCAGTGAACGAGGGAGACCCCAGAGGGGTCAGCAGAAAGGAAGGCAGAGGGAGGGGTACCAGGTAACTGCCCTCAAGGTGCTGGGTGCCTCCTTCCCTCTCCATTCCCTCATCTTCCTCTCAGGCTTCTTCTCTAGTTGTCAATCTTGATTTCAATGTCAGTTCATCTCATGGCTATGTAAGGCTCATGAGCAGACAATCCAGGCTTCTTGGGAAGGCCAGACAAACGTATGAGTTTGAGGCCACAAAGACAGCTGAACACTGAAGAATTGATGCTTTCAAACTGTGGTGCTGGAGAAGACTCTTGAGAGACCTTCAGACTGCAAGGAGATCAAACCAGTCAATCCTGAAGGAAATCAACCCTGAACATTCATCGGAAGGACTGTTGTGGAAGCTGAGGCTCCAACACTTTGGCCACCCGATGCAAAGAGCCAACTCATTGGAAAAGACCCTGATGCCGGGAAGATAGAAGGCAAAGGCGAAGGGGACCTCAGAGGATGAGATGGTTGGATGGCATCACTGACTCAACGGACAGGAATCTGCACAAACTCTGGGAGATAGTGAAGGACAAGGAGGCCTGGAGTGCTGCAGTCCATGGGGTTGCAAAGAGTCGGACACAACTTAGTGACTGAACAAAAACAACAGAGGCAACAGGGCACCAGAGTGGCCCGCATGCCAGATGTTCTTACCAGAATTTACTGAAGGTATTGACAAGTACCCACTGTATGTTTGGCCACGTTTAACTTACAGACATACCCATCCCTTGAGGTTTTCCTGAGACTGTTCTTTTCCGTCTGTCAAATGACATGCTATTTTGTAAAGCGTGTCTTAAAAATCCATGGCCAGGTCTGTCTTTGTCCCAGGAAAGCCACACTCCTCATCAGGTAAACATGGAAGAAGCTGAACTTCCCCAAAGTGACCTGTCTGCTGCCCTAGCTCTGGAAAACCAGGGAACCCATGGCAGGGGGTGGGGGTGCAGCTCCTGGAGAGTGGGCTTCATGCCGCTGGGACTGGGGAGAGCGCGGCATGGATTCCTCTTCCACGTGGCCTGGTGAATAAGCTCCTCCCACGAGCTCACTGCCATGATACTGCGTTTTCTCCACAGGCATTTCTGACACAGTTCACGGATTCTGTTTACTACTGGATTGGCCTCACTGACCGCGGTACGGAGGACCACTGGCGCTGGACAGATGGCACAGCATTCAATCGTGCCAGGAGCCGTGCGTGAGTCCTGCCTCTGTCTGGTGCTGTCTCAGGCGCTGTCTGGGACAGGGCTGCCTAGAGACTCTGTCCTGCGTGTGTATCCCCGTCCAAGAAGTGTTAGCGTTGTGTGTGATCATGTGTATGACGTGCATGTGTGATATGTGTATAAGGTGTGTGTATATTTGACTGTGTGGGTGATGTGTGTGGTGTGCATATGATGTGTGTGTACACCAGCATAGCTGTGATCCTTGCCTGGACCCCTTCACGGGGGCGCCAGAATAAGACAGGTCCTGGGGCTGGCAGGCACCCTGAGACTGGGTCTTGCTGTTTGGGATTATTTTTTTCTTTGCCTATCCTATATCCTACCACATAGGCCTGGGCCCGAGGGGCCTTGCCCCCATCTGAAGGCACTAAATATGAATTCTGGTGGGGGTGACTTGTAACTTTAGACACACTTCCCATCCCTCCATTCTCAGTAATGGAGGACAACCTCAGCAAAGCTACCCTCAGAGCACCTGGGGCCACCAGGGGTTTAGGGACCCATGTTACTTCAGCTCCTCATGCCACAAGCAGGAGGAAGGGACACTTCCTTCATCAAGCAGAATGAAGCCCTCTTGTTGCCAGGTTTTGGGCTGAGAATCAGCCGGACAACTGGCAACACGGTATTGAGCGGTCAGAAGACTGTGTCCAAATGCAGCGGGAGTGGAATGACATATCCTGCTCCACTCTCTCCCCCTGGATCTGCAAGAAGCCTGTGAGCCAGCTGTAGCCCAGGGGCAGGCGGGACTGAGACCCTTCTCTACGACGCCTTGGGAGCTGCTCAATCAACCGGTTCTCTGGGGCCTTCCATTCAGCCTTTGCTTTTCCTGACCTGTCCTTTTGAATAAATCTTTCAACATGTTCACATCACATGACCCAGCATGACCAGCAGCTTCTCAAGGAAGAAAAAGAGATTTGTGTCTCTATGTCCCCTCGGCAACCAGTGCAGGCCTGTCAGATGGCGGCTCCTCAATAAAGACTCCGATGAACCAAAATCTGGACTTGTCTCTGCGACAGCCACCAGGCTCACCTCTCCCTGCTCTGTTTCTCCTTCCCTCAGGGTCCTTTCTGTTCCAAGATAAGAGCGTCTTTGTTTAAGGGCTTTATAGCTAGGCCCTTTCAGTTGGTGTGTTACAAACAGCAGAGGTTTACCACGAACTACAATGACTGGTCCATTCTGAAGGAGATCAACCCTAGGATTTCTTTGGAAGGAATGATGCTGAAGCTGAAACTCCAGTACTTTGGCCACCTCATGCGAAGAGTTGACTCATTGGAAAAGACTCTGATGCTGGGAGGGATTGGGGGCAGGAGGAGAAGGGGATGACCAAAGATGATATGGCTGGATGGCATCACGGACTCGATGGACATGAGTCTGAGTGAACTCCGGGAGATGGTGATGAACAGGGAGGCCTGGCGTGCTGCGGTTCATGGGGTCGCAAAGAGTCGGACACAACTGAGCGACTGAACTGAACTGAACTGAACAACGACCGGTCAGCAGCACATGCTCCCAGAAGTCACACCCGCCCAGATGTTCCCAGCACTTCCTTTGCTGGAATTTTCCAAGCCCTTTAAAGTCACTCCCCAAACTCGTTTCTCCCGGGTGGCTGACTTTACTTGTCTTCAGACTGTTAATTCTCAGGGATGTTTCTCTGACTTTTCTTGCCCCCATTCACCCATCCAGGGATTCAGCTTTCTGCCAAGCTCAACTTAGAATGAGAATTTCTAGAGCAAATATTTTGCCTCAAATACTGGGGTCCTATCCTTGACATGGCCAGGGAACCTGAGACACATTTCTAGAGTTCTTTCTCTGCATTACTCTGCATTACTTTATACTCTGGTCTTTTTGGGTATGTTCATGGTCTCCTGTCTTGTGGCTCTCTTCTTTGTGGGTAAGCTCCTGGGTGACCTGAGCCCCACTGACTTTCTCTCCTTCCTGCACACAGGCCCCAAAGAACCCCAGACATACCCCTTCTATTCCCAGGGGGGTCACTCCACCTCTAGTCCCAGGCCCAAACCAGGGCTTTCCTGGGGCCTGCCAGGACACTTCATAGAGTTCTTTCTCTGCATTACTTTATACTTTGCTCCCAAATCTAGAGTGTTTGCTCAGTCTCCCCAAACTTACATCTTTCTTTCCTCAGCCTAGTGTGACTGCCACACCCTGTGTGGCCCCTCCCCCTCTGCCCGGGGGTCTGGAAATCTCTTCTAGGAAGAAACCCAGGAGGGTCGTGGGCTCAGTCCATCAGATGCCAGTTCTGCTCTGCCTGTTAGCCCATGTCTGGAAACAATAGTGTTCATGTGTTTTGTCCAGTTTCCTGGTTGCTTACAGCAGAATGGCTAGTCCAGTGACTACACCATGCCCAGAACTGGAAATCTGCTCTATCTTTTATGACATCTTTGGCTGGACTGGACTTTAACCTATTTGTGTTCACTTTTTTCCTTTTGGCTTTTCCTTTGGCCTTTTTCTTTTGTGGCTCCCATTTTTTTTTTTTTTAAATTAATCTTGGACCCTCCTCCTCTATTGAAGGATTGAAATAACATTTTGCTACATTTCTTTTGGTCCTTTCATAATTATATATTTATATTACTGAGCCACCTGGAATTTATTTTTGAGAATATCATGAGGTTGGCATCTACTTTATCTCAAATATCACTAAATCATAGCCCCTCTTTTTCACTTGTTTGAAAAGTCAACTTTTTACAACAGAAATTAAATACAACATTGCAAATCAACTATATGTCAGTAAAAAAAAAAAAAACGACTTTCTCAAATACTAAATTCACTTTTTAAAAATTGATGAAATCCACCAATCACCAAGCGCCTCCCACAAACAGATCTAAAAAATTTTGGAAATAATTTAAAGGGGGCACTTGCTCTACTGGATAACAAAATGTATTATAAAACTACAATAATTAAAGCAATGCAGCTCTCATTAAGGAAAAAAAGAGCTCATGGGAATGCAATCAAGAAACCTGTAATTACTCAACAGATGATTGACTTAAGATGATGTGGTGTGTATATATATATATATATAATGGGATGTTCAGTTCAGTCACTCAGTCATGTCCGACTCTTTGTGATACCATGGACTGCAGCAGTCCAGGCCTCCCTGTCCATCACCAACTCCCGGAGTTCACTGAGACTCACATCCATCGAGTCAGTGATGCCATCCAGCCATCTCATCCTCTGTCGTCCCCTTCTCTTCCTGCCCCCAATCCCTCCCAGCATCAGAGTCTTTTCCAATGAGTCAACTCTTCGCATGAGGTGGCCAAAGTACTGGAGCTTCAGCTTTAGCATCATTCCTTCCAAAGAAATCCCAGGGCTGATCTCCTTCAGAATGGATTGTTTGGATCTCCTTGCAGTCCAAGGGACTCTCAAGAGTCTTCTCCAACACCACAGTTCAAAAGCATCAATTCTTCGGCGCTCAGCCCTCTTCACAGTCCAACTCTCACATCCATACATCACTACTGGAAAAACCATAGCCTTGACTAGACGGACCTTAGTCGGCAAAGTAATGTCTCTGCTTTTGAATATGCTATCTAGGTTGCTCATAACTTTTCTTCCAAGGAGTAAGCATCTTTTAATTTCATGGCTGCAGTCACCATCTGCAGTAATTTTGGAGCCCCCAAAAATAAAGTCTGACACTGTTTCCACTGTTTCCCCATTTATTTCCCATGAAGTGATGGGACCGGATGCCATGATCTTCGTTTTCTGAATGTTGAGCTTTAAGCCAACTTTTCACTCTCCTCTTTCACTTTCATCAAGTTACTCAGCCATGAAAAAGGATGAAATATTGCCATTTGCAGCAATATGGATGGACTTACAGAATACTTAGTGAAGTAAGTCAAAGACAAATGTCGCATGATATCAGTTATATGTGGAATCTAAAAAAAATGATACAAATGAAGTTATTTACAACGCAGAAACAGACTCACAGACATAGAAAACAAACTTACGGTTACCAATGGGGAAAGATATGGGGTAGGAATAGATTAGGAATTTGGGATTAACGTATATTTCTACTGTATATAATATATAGTAGTATATATATTTATCTACTATATATATATATAGGGGCTTGCCAGGCGGTGCAATACTTTGGCCACCTGATGTGAAAGAGCCAAGTCATTGGAAAAGACCCTGAGGCTTGGAAAGATTGAAGGCAGGAGAAGGGGATGACAGAGGATAAGATGGTTGGATGGCATCACTGACTCAATGAACATGAGTTTGAGCAAGCTCTGGGAGATGATGAAGGACAGGGAAGCCTGGCATGCTGCAGCCCATGGGGTCGCAAAGAGTCAGACATGACTGAGCGACTGAACAACGACAGGTGGTACAGCGGTGAAGAATCTGCCGGCCAATGCAGGAGACTCAAGAAACATGTGTCTGATGCTTGGGTCAGGAAGATCCCTTGGAATAGGAAATGGCAACCGACTCCAGTATTCTTGCCTGGAAAATTCTGTGGACAGAGGAGCCTGGTGGGCTACAGCCCACAAAGTCACAAAGAGCACACACACATATATAAAATAGATAAGCAACAAGGATTTACTGTATAACACAGGGAACTCTACTCAATGTTCTGTAATAATCTATATGAAAAAAGAGTCTGAAAAAGAATACACACACACACATGTACACACACACACGTACACACACACATATAACTTTGCAGCACACCTGAAGCCAACACGACATTATAAATCAACTAACCTTCAATATAAATAAACATTCAATGAAAAAGAGAAAAGTTTAACTGGCTCTCCCGTTTTTCAGTCTGCCCTGCACCCCTGCATTTAGAGGTACTCAGTACTTTCAGGTTGTGAAGTCACCAGGGTTGTCCTGATGTTTATCACTTTCTCCACTTCTGCCAGTTAGAGTTCCATTTTCTCAGTAGCTCAGATGGTAAAGAAGCTGCCTGCAATATGGGAGACCTGCAATATGAGGTTGGCATCTACTTTGTCTCAAATATCATTAAATCATAGCCCCTCTTTTTCACTTGTTTGAAAAATCAGCTTTTTACAACAAATTGAATACATTGTAAATCAACTATATGTCAATAAAATAAAACCCGACTTTCTCAAATACTAAATTCACTTTTTAAAAATTGATGAAATCCACCAATCACCAAACCCCTCCCACAAGCAACAAGGATCAAAGATCCCCTGGAGAAGGGAATGGCTACCCACTCCAGTTTTCTTGCCTGGGGAATCCCACGGACACAGGAGCCTGGCGGGCTACAGTTCATGGGGTCACGAAGAGAGACACGGCTGAGTGATTAATACACACACACACACACACACACACAGACACGTCAATTACCTCTCATCCACCTATTATCAGCTTCCAAGTTTTGTTGAAATTTCTTGCCTGTTGTTGATTTTTCTTTCATTCTCTTTGTCACTATGGGTTTTTCTTATTTTTATTTCTTTACTGTCATTATAGTAGATTTTCAGAGCAGATAGACGTGAATGCGTGCATTGAATCTACCCCTTTCAACTGGAAACTCATATTCTCTAATAAGATATTATGGTATTAAGGAAAGCTATTAGTTTTGCATATTTATCATATATAAAAAGTGTTATTAAATACATAGATAAGAACTCTGGTTCTTATTTTTTCCCCTAGTAAGTTGCATTGGGTTTTATGGATAAACAACATTACTTGCAAGTAATGATAATTGTAATTGTACTTTTCTGGAATTTATACCATATTTCTTTTTCTTTTGTTATTGTATTGGTAAAACCTCCAGAATAATGCTATACAGTAGTAGTGACAGCTGGCATGCTTGCCTTGTTCCTAACGTTAATGTGACTATTTCCAGTTTTACACTAAGTTGCTTGTCATTGATTTCTGGTAATTACCTTTCATAAAGTGAAAGAAATTTCCTTTAATTCCAAATAACCAGAGATAATCTAAATTAAGAATGGATACAGGCTTTTGTCAAATGGGTTTTCAGAATACACCAAAATATTAATAAAAATCTCATCCTTTTACTGTTAGCATAATAAATTGCATTAATAATTTCCTAATTGTCAATTATTTTTGCAGATTTTGAATAGAAACCAATTTGGTTATGGTATTATTTTATTATATTGCTAGATTTGATTTCCTGTTAGTTGATTCCTAGGTATTTTGTAGTAATGGCAATATATATACATGTATGTGTGTGTATATATATATATAGAGAGAGAGATGGGCTTATTGTTTTCTTTGCATGTATTTCTATTATTTGTTTTAGGGTTTTCCTAGGTTACACAAAGTAAAGTAGAAGCCAGTATTAAATATGTCCCCCTTTCTTGGAATTTACTGAGATTTTCTTTGTGACCTAGTGTATGCTGACATGTTATAAATGTTCCATAGACATTTATTAGCTTAGGCTTACAATTTTTATTATTCAGATATTCTATATTCTCTTTTATGTTTTGTCTACTCAACCTATCACTTTTTCTAAAAGGATTTTAATCTCTTATGTTTAACATTTCTCTATGATTACTATTTTTTCTTAGATTTCTAATAACTTTTGATTTACGTATTTCAATGTTACTTTAATGTCTAAAGATTCATAACCATTAAATCTACTTGAAGAATTTTACTTTTTATTAATATTCATTCAATCAAGGGTTATTTATTGTGCTTATGTTATTCATAGTGCTTCTACCAAGCACAATTTTAGGTTTTGGGGATTCAACAGGGAACCAAACAGATAAAAATTCTGGTCCTTTTAGAGCCGTCATTCTAGTAGGGAAGGGGGGAGGGGTGGTTAGGACATCTGCTCCCTTCTCAGAGCCAGAGGAAGGAGTCCTGCGATGCCTGAAACCCGGATTTGGGGACCTTCTGGAGTAGTAAGCAGCTGATCATCCAGCCCACCCATGGTCTGTTTTCTAGAGCTAACAGAACAGGAACAGGTAAACGTGAAGGACTCTCTCTGGCTCCCTCTCCAGGGTCAATTCTCTTGTCCAGGCTAGCCCTTTCTCTCCTCTAGGGGAGGTTCTGAAGGCTGGAATTTCCCCAAGAAAGAGAAAGGCAGAGGAATTAAGTTCTCTCTAGACTGAGTGGAGCCATCTGGGGAGGCAGAGTGAATCTGCAGACGACTTGGGGGAAGTGGTCAGCTTGTCACCCTGGGGTGCCCGTCCCACTCTGCCTCCACTGTGGGAACCCTGTGCGGCTGCCACTCGGATTGCATAGATGGCAACAGCGGGCTGGGGCCAACAACTGCCGCCACCTAGGGTGTGCCCATAGCCTTGTCTCCCAGAGCCATGGTTTCCAGTCCTTCTCTGCAGGAGGGCCCAACCTGAGGAGGCTGGGGTCTACATATTGTCATTTAGGGGAGAGCCAGACTCTGGCATGGAGGAGAAGGCCTAGACTTCTCGGTTGTGATGAAATGAACTTTGAGGCCTGGTTTTCTAGAATAATTTCTCAGTCAGGAGAGAGAATGCATCCTGAAGGAAGATGTTACCACCTTTTGAGGATAATGGAGGTCACTAGTTTATAGGAGAATGTATCCCTACTCATTACAGTTGGAAACTCCAAGTGTCCCCTACCAGCTGACGTCTCAGCCCTCCATGCTCCAGAATTCTTACAACACTTGCCCCACACACCCAGATTCGGGCCTGGGCCTTGCTCCGACACCCCTGTATGCCTATACCATGTGTCCTGGGGAGATCCTTGCCCTTTGTACTGCTTCCACTTACAAGGATCAGGTATAAATGGCTCCACCTGGATCTGCTACTATTAATAGCAACCTCCGCAGCTCCCAGTCAAACAATCCCAGGCACTGTCAATGAAAGCCCCGGGCCTTACAAGAGTCACAGAAGAGTGAGGAACTCTGGGCTGCTTTTCGGGGTGGTGGTGGTGGTGATTTAGGACAGAACAAGGGGCTGCCACCTGGGCCTAATTAGACTTCCTCCTGCAGGATAAGCCCCACATAGCAGAGTATTCCCAGCACAATTGTGCCTCTCAGCTCCCCTTATGCTCCCTCGAAGCAGCCTGCACCCCACTTCCTCTTGTACCTCCCAGAGCCCAACTTGTGTTGCAATCTTACCCTTCTTAGAGCTGACAAGCACTTCCCACTCCCAGCTGTATAGATGCCAGACCAGCAATCTATGCCCTTGTCGAGGTGGCCCACCCAGCTTCTCATGGCATCTCTGCTGCAGGGTCTCTGGACCTCAGGACCCTTCAACCAGCTCTGATCTCAGCTTCTGCAATACTCAGAACATCGCTCTGCCTCTGTCACTGAGGATTTGTCTGTGTAACAGCCGAGTTTCCAGAAGTTCGTTCACTCGGGTTCGTGAATCATCACTGCTGTTCTTGTAATTACTTCCAATGAGGGTGGGGGTCACCTGAGGCAGGAGAGGTTTGTGGTTACAGATCCAGGCTCTGGGGCTTCCCAGGTGGCGCTAGTGGTAAAGAACTCGCCTGACAATGCAGGAGACATAAAAGATGCGGGTTCAATCCTTGGTTCAGGAAGATTCCCTGGAAAAGGGCATGGCAACCCACTCTAGGATTCTTGCCTGGTGAAGCCCATGGACAGAGGAGCCTGGCAAGCTACGTCCACTGGGTCGCAAAGAGCTGGACACAACTGAAGTGACTTAGCATGCATGCAGCTTTGCCCCTTTCTAGCTGGAAAAGCTGGTTACCTGATTTTGTGTCTCAATTTCTTCTCTGGTGAATAGTCCCTCCCTTTTGAGGCTGTTGTATGAATTTAGAAAGTTACTGCATATGAGAAACTTAGAATAGTGCATGGGACCTAGATCCCACCGTATAAGCCTTAGCTGTAATTTTTATACCCATGGCCTGATGCACTCCTCACTACAACTCTGAGGAAGCTTCTATTAAAATCTCTGCTTTATAGATGGCGAGGTGAGGCCTAGAGTTTGGATGACTTGCTCAAAAATCTTAGGAACCCCTGTGCTGCAGAAGCTCTTCTCCTCGGGCCATAACAAACCCTCAGGCCCTGCTTAAGTCTCAGCTCTTCCATGTGGCCCCACAGGCCCTCAGCTTCCGTCTACCCCATTAGTGAGGCTGCCAGGCATCTTTCTGCATCAAGTCAGAGCTCCAGGCTCCTGGCTGTGGCTGAAGCAGGGAAGCACAAACGAGAAGGGCACGCATTGAGAGTCCCTGTGGGGAAATGACCGTGAAGCAGCTTTCTGGGGATAGAGCCTGGGGGCCTGTTCCTCTTCTCTGCTGTTGGTGGAGAAGCACTTCTGACCCACTGTTACCTCTGCTGAGGATGTGGCCAAGATATTAACCTCAGCTCATGCCCAGGGTGTGAAGGTGAGCTGTGGGGCACAGGGAGCAGGACTTCAAGAGAGGAGCAAGATCTGGGTGCTGGTGGACCAGGTTAATCGGAGGCTGGACCAGAGAACTTGGGATGGAGGTGGCCAAGACCTTGAGGAAAAAAGGACAGCCACGTAGACAGCAAACCTGAGTTGCAGGCTCATACCTGCCACTGACCAGCTAGTATGACCGTGGCTAGTTACTCAGCTTCTCTGGCATTGATTTTCCCATTTATAAGTTCAGTTCAGTTTAGTCACTCAGCTGTGTCCAGCTCTTTGCGACCCCATGGACTGCAGCACACCAGGCCTCCCTGTCCATCACCAACTCCTGGAGTTTACTCAAACTCATGTCCATTGAGTCGGTGATGCCATCCAACCATCTCATCCGCTATTTTCCCCTTCTCCTCTCGCCTTCAATCTTTCCCAGCATCAGGGTATTCAAATGAGTCAGTTCTTTGCATCAGATGGCCAGAGTATTGGAGTTTCAGCTTCAGCATCAGTCCTTCCAATGAATATTCAGGACTGATTTCCTTTAGGATGGACTGGTTGGATCTCCTTGCAGTCCAAGGAACTCTCAAGAGTCTTCTCCAACACCACAGTTCAAAGGCATCAATTCTTCAGTGCTCAGCTTTCTTTATAGTCCAACTCATATGCATACATGACCACTGGAAAAAGCATAGCTTTGACTAGACAGAACTTTGTTGGCAAAGTAATGTCTCTGCTTTTTAATATGCTATCTAGGTTGGTCATAACCGTTCTTCCAAGGAGCAAGCGTCTTTTAATTTCATGGCTGCAGTCACCATCTGCAGTGATTTTGGAGCCCCCCCAAATAAAGTCCATCACTGTTTCCATTGCTTCTCCATCTATTTGCCATGAAGTGATGGGACTAGATGCCATGATCTTTGTTTTCTGAATACTGAGCTTTAAGGCAACTTTTTCACTCTCTTCTTTCACTTAAATCAAGAGGCTCTTTAGTTCTTCTTCATTTTCTGTCATAAGGGTGGTGTCATCTGCATATCTGAGGTTACTGATATTTCTCCCAGCAATCTTGATTCCAGCTTGTGTTTCATCCAGTTCAGCATTGCTTATGATGTATTCTGCATATAAGTTAAATAAGCAGGGTGACAATATACAGCCTTGATGTATTCCTTTTCCTATTTGGAACCAGTCTGTTGTTCCATGTCCAGTTCTAACTGTTGCTTCTTGACCTACATACAGATTTCTCAGGAGGCAGGTCAGGTGGTCTGGTATTCCCATCTCTTTCAGAATTTTCCACAGTTTGTTTGATCCACACAGTCAAAGGCATTGGCATAGTTCATAAAGCAGAAGTATATGTTTTTCTGGAACTCTCTTGCTTTTTCTATGATCCAGCAGATGTTGACAATTTGATCTCTGGTTCCTCTTCCTTTTCTAAATCCAGTTTGAACATCTGGAAGTTCATGGTTCATGTATTGCTGAAGCCTGGCTTGGAGATTTTTGAGCATTACTTTACTAGCATGTGAGATGAGTGTAATTGTGTGGTAGTTTGAGCATTCATTGGCATTGCCTTTCTTTGGGATTGGAATGAAAACTGACCTTTTTGAGTCCTGTGGCCACTGCTGAGTTTTCCAAATTTGCTGGCATATCCAGTGCAGCACTTGCACAGCATCAACTATTAGGATTTGAAATAGCTCCACTGGAATTCCATCACCTCCACTAGCTTTGTTTGTAGCAATGCTTTCTAAGGCCCACTTGACTTCACATTCCAGGATGTCTGGCTCTAGGTGAGTGATCACACCATCGTGATATCTGTGTCATGAAGAACTTTTTTGTATAGTTCTTCTGTGTATTCTTGCCACCTCTTCTTAATATCTTCTGCTTCT